>NC_089725.1:24694759-25007704 GCF_035083965.1 Branchiostoma lanceolatum | reverse complement strand
TAATAGGCTTTTTGTGATGTTTCATTGAAAATAAACAAAAAAGCCAGTTTCACGGCTAGCCAATGTGGATAATGTTCTATAGGCAAATCTTGTTACAACCTATCACCCAACATCAATTTTTACCAACTGACAGGAGCTAGGGACAACCCTAGTATGGCAAGTTCACAAGACATTAAAACTGCAAAGACAACATCAATAATTTATCCTATTGTAACTTCATGTACTTCTCAAAGATTTAGATACTATATTCAACACAAACTAACAGTTCTTTAACACTAAGTACCTACCATATCTAACATACATGCATTTTGGTACACTGTGGCTTTTAAGTAGCTATTTAGTGAGGCTTGTGGCAAGAAAAGTATTGAAACATTTGAACCTTTTATCAGTAATGTAACATCCATTCCCCATACATCATCACATTACACAAATATGTCTTCTAGGACTGCCTCTTCAATAAAATTGTTCAACAGTTGGCCTACATGTATTTAATATGTCATACCTGGGCCTGATATGGGTGTTCCAGACCGTGTGATAACTATCCGTATCACATGAGGTTCTAGCCTTGTATCACACGGGCTTCCATAGAATATTTTGAATGCATTTTGAGCGTGCCGGTTGCGCCGGTATGACATAAATGAAATACAACACGGTGTCATCACCAAATTTCATGTTGGAATCCATGTATGTATACCTTTAGTTACAATATGAGAAGGTACTGTAATACATGTAGAAACACAGATAACCCACAGTAATGCACCACATTTACCTGTGTTGGCATCTATCATACACACCTTGATTTGGTAAGTACTGCATATTGACTACATTAGTTGGATTTCATAAGTACATAATAGTACATTGTACCAAATTTCACACATATCATTGCAACTTTGCAACTTATCTCATCCCAACTGCACAGCTAAAATAATGCACGTAAAATTCAAACTTAAAACCCTGAGATATGTAGTGTGCATCATCTAATAAGGTGTGCGACTTTCTCCTTTGGCAACGTTCGTACCTTATAAATCAGCCAGGCAGCGAGAAGGAGGGACCACGTACGTAGAGGACATATTAGGAACGACATGGTTCCATATGCAACCAGGACCCAGTAGCTGGAATACAACTGCCAGATGAGAAAAAAGGCCCCAAACCCATGAAGTCGCAGCAGCCCAATGAGCTGTCGATAGAGCTTGTATCTCGGTTTGGCATGGTTGTTGGAGGCTTGGTCGTTTTTATGGTTGAGGTGCCATAAGTGGTTATCCAGCAACATGGCAAGGTAGATTGTCAATGGCACATGGAAAAGGGCAATCTGGAAGCAAATGCATAGAAAAGACATTACAGGTAGTGTACTTGTTTACTCTATCATCATGTGTGTGTGTGCATGCATGTGTGTGCATGTGTGTGCATGTGTGCATGCGTTGTGTGCGTGTGTGAGTGAGAGAGAGAGTGTGTGTGAGAGTGAGAAAGTGAGAGAGACACTACAATAAATGTATGAGTGTGTTTGTGTTGTGGTCACTGTCCCCACAATTAAACATGCTCGAGTCCATAGTCCATACCCAGTGTTGATTAACCAAATGGAATAAATAGTAGATGAAATTCATGACATCCTCAACAAAGTCTCTTACCTGTACGGAGGCAAAGGCATACGTTTTTAGCCCCGGCAGGTAGCCACCGGCTATGTACGTCCCATGCATGAAGAGTGCACCGTAGTGCCCTCTGATCAGTTCTCCAACATACCAAGGGCCTAAGACAGCAGAGACAGAAAGAGAGCATTGACAAATAAATCCTTCACCGTATTCCTAACCTGTAGCGTAGCATAGGCATGTGACCAGAGTCCTGGTACGTAGCCGCCGGCTATGTAGATCCCGTGCATGAAGAGTGCACCGGAGTGCCCTTGGATCAGTTCTCCATAAAACCATGGGCCTGATAAAGCAAAGACATGCAAGAAACATAAAGTCATTTGAAGCAGGAAGACTGGATAAGGTAACACAACTGTGCAGATATATCCACTCACTCTGTGCCACTCTGCAAGCAAAATTCTGGAATCATGACTCGATAGGGTAAGAAATCATCTTAATCAAATGCTGTTGGTACTACTGTATTACAGTGATGCCATGCTGCAAAAAATTGTCATTCAAAATCAGCATGTACGATCTGTATGAATTGCAATTTTCTTCTAATCAAATCTGGTTATCGCCAAAAACATTGTCCTTATTTGTGCTGCATAAAATCCAATCAACTCTCTCATTGGGTCAAAATTAGTGAAAGACATACCAAACCTGAGGCATTGAAATATCTTTCACATTCATACACACATACTGTTCATACAGCCTAGTAGCAGTGCTTGAAAATACTCTTATTTGAGACCCACCAAAAGGAATGTAGACGCCGAAGCAGAAGAGCGGGTAGTAGAGCTGGTCCACCTTAGTCAGCAAGGACAGCCGGGACAGCCACTTGTGTACAAACTGCCGTGGGTACGCACCTGGAAAAAAGGGAGCTTTAGTTTACAACTAAGAAACAAATTTTGCTACATTTAAAGCAGAGAGGTTAGGAGACATTACATCCCATTAAGACATTAAAACAGATAACTGATTCAAGTCAACTAATTTCATGGCTTTCACAATCTTCAGTTAACAAGGATTTATATTTATAGAAATATGTCATAGAAATTATATTAGATGTATGAATCTATGTATCAAGTCTTATTGATTCGAGGTGATTATATATTACCTTCATTCATCATCATGCGACACCATGTCGATATTCCCAGTAACTCCAGTAAACGAGAAAAGCCTGATGGTGTTCAGTAAAAAAAACAGATTCGAACTGAGGTCACAGAATAATCATTATCTATTTCTTTTAAATGATCTAATGTTTAAAGATCTATAGGCAGATGGAGAAAAAATAAATGAAAATGTTCTATGAATAGAAATGATTATAGAGAGAGTGAGTTAGTAAAGTGAGGACTTGGGAATTAAGGATGATTCGAGGGTGATTTTAGCCTGATATCTAAACTTTTCTAGCTCTGGCTTGTTCCTCTGATTGCTTTCCAACAGAATAGTCTGGCACATGTCCTCATTTACACATTTGGCCCTTACATCCTTGATTATTTTGGGCATAAAATAACATTTTCAGAAGCAGGGATCAAACTTCTGATGCCTGTTTGAACCCTGTTGCCATTTTTGCTTGGAAATTTGCTTGTTGGGACAGAAAAAAATGTCCCCTCATCCATCCCAAAATCTTGAAATGAAATTGATGAAAATATATTTTCGTAAACTTAAAATGACAGATTTAACAGAAAAAATTAACAACATGGGCTTCCAAACAATGAATGGGATGGGAAAAAATCTAAAGCTGGAGACAGCCCTGCAGGCTGAATAAGTGAATGCCAATTGCTATTAACAGGTGCCAGACTTTTCAGCAGGGTAACAGTCAAAGGAGCGGACTGCAGCTAGAATAGGATGGATATCAGGCTGGGTGATTCGGGAGAGGATGTAGAGACATGAATGAGGGGGAACCCTTATTACCACAGCCGGCACCACCAGCACTGTCCAGGCTGGACCCACCTGGAGGCAGGGCAGGGCTGGAGTAGCGCAGGACGGGCAGGGACAGGACACCGGCAGTGAACACCAGCAGGAACACAACCTTCATCTGGAACAAAGGATAAGTTAAAACCCTTCCGACATCTTTCGGTGTATAGGCAAGGCAGCTCATGACTGCGACTGAAATGGTCGCATAGGTGACCGGAATTACGACCATGCAACTGGATTTGAAATAACGGGCGCACAGTTCATCGAATGAAAAGACAGTTATACTACATGAAACTACAGTGTACTACATCAAATGAATCGTTTCATCAGGTTGGTAAATCACTACTTTTCCTTCACCCCGAGGAAGGTAACAGATAGCTACATGTAGAAGGGCTACCAAACCATTGGCAGATAATGTGTACTAGTTGTGTTCAAAGTACCTTAATACCAACATCTTCATACTGGGACAATGCTGTATCACTCAATTCCTCAACAAATCTGTTTTCATGTAAAAAAAAAGACTGATTGTGACAGTGTTCTCGCCAGCCTGAAATTTTTACCCGTCATTTCAATTTTCCTTTCGGGAAGAACATATCGAGCGGCGAAGGCGCGAGGCGTCGCGCCGGAGGCGTGACCATCCTAGGGGGGTCCGGGGGTATTTTCCCCCGGAAAATTTTGGAATCTAGACCCTCTGAAACGCTATTTCCTGCATTTTGAGGGGCAAATTTCTTGGTAGAATAAGCTTAGTTTAATGACATCTCTTTCGGTGAAAAATTACACAAGGGTTTCAGGCTTAATTTTGGGGGGAGGCGTGCCGTCGATCATCGCGGTAAGATCGAATGTTCACAACTTCACACACAAGCTACACTTCTATGTTGTATACAATCGGCAAAGAAAAGAAAATTTAGCGCAACAAAACTTTATTACGTATCTACGTCCTACAAAAAATACACACAGAATAAGTCGGCAAAATTAAAATTTTTCAACACTTGTCCCGTATGCTCCCTGTATTTATTGAACATAATGAGAAATTTGACACCCTACTTTGAGAAAGAACGCCATAAAGACGTCCATTTTTTTCTCCCATGGATGTTTTCCACAGTTAATTTCTCCGGTAACTGCACTGAATGTCTTCAAAAGTTGTCGATTCAAGCCTTCAAACAGCCGCTTCGTCGTGCGATCCTTGCGATCCCCGCCATTCCTCTAACATCTCGCAAATTCACGCTTAGCTGAAATCACGCGAGTAGCGAGACTCGCATGTCATTGGTCGGTATTTCTTGACGCGACGGAGACGACGCACTGTGATTGGTGGAATAGAATATCTGAAGCCTGTTTACCATTTCTTACGGGTAGAAAGCGCATGCAACTCAGCCGCCGCGGCTTGAAACTTTAATAATGTTTTACAGATTACAGAATGCCTGATAGCTATAGGAATATTTCTGAATTTTAGGCTTCTTTGATAACAATAACTGACGGTGAACCGAGAGGGACAAAACAGAAATAAACGTCAGCCCGATGCGACCAGCCAAAACTGTGGGGAGGGCGGCGCATGACGCCGAGTTTTCGGCGGCCACCAAATACTAGTATCCACCACGGCGCTCTTTGTGTGGCTAGGGTTGTCGCCGACGGGCATTAGAAATGATCTAGATCGCCCTCGTCGCGATTTTCCGGTGATCCTCTGGAGTTTTTGCAAAATTCTAAACTCTGTCTAAATTTCTTTACACACCTATTTTTGTCCATTAAAAATGACGGGTTGGGCAAAAATTTTGTCCGTCATGAGCGACAAAAACCCGTCAAATGACGGGAGGACGGGCGCTGGCGAGAACACTGGATTGTGATGATTTGGTGAAAAAATCACTAATTTTCGAACAAATGATACGTCCTCTGAAAGTCTGAGGAAACCCACCAGCACCAGCCAGTCCGTCTGCAGGATGACTGTTTGGACAAAGGAGATGTTGGTTCGGCTGCCGTCTACTGAGAAGGGGTGCTCCTGGCGCTGGGTACGGCCTTTACTGTCCTATATGGGAAAATTAGTATTCAGTAAAAAGGTCTTTGCCATTTGATAGTATAAATGTAATGTAATCATAGGACTACATGAATACATTTCTAAAAGGTTTTTGGACCCTTTCACTACATTATGTAATATTGTGAGCTTTATGATTGCATATCAATGATTTAATTTTGCGTATGTGCCAGCTATTATGCACATGTGATGCTTTGCAGAAATTTTACTCATAACTATTCTATACAAAATGGCATATGAATGTGCAGATAAAGCACTCTTCCGCAATGATCTAAACATTTTAAAAGTTGTGTTCCATGTAAACAACATGTTCCTTTTCAACACCCAAAACTCACAGAGACATCCACAGCAATGGTGTGCAGGCCTGTTCCATAGTCTGCAGGGTTCCAGGGACAGGTGAATAGCGGTCCCTCCACATGACTGCCCTCACAGAACCTCACACCATCCAGCCACACTACCACCTTCTCTATGGGATCTGGGGAAAATGCCAGCACCCTAGAGGATGGCAAGAGACATCATAGTTTGGTTTAAATGTATCTAACATCAACTGTCCCATTAAAAAAGGACACAGATCAGCCATTCTGTGTGATTGGCTGTACAATTTTCAAAACAGGCTCCCTTCCTCAATGGCAGTCTGTAACAATGTAAAGACAGCCTGTCTACATATGTGGTCTACATATGATAATATACTGCCGATTCTACTGGCAGAGATCCCAATCAGGAGCCTGACAACTGAGAGTCTGATCAGGATACTAAGAATGTCTTAGGATGGTCTCAAATTTACAAATTCTAAATCTCAAGCCAACCCAATGATCTAAAGAATTTCTTTGCATACAATACCCAGATTATGTTTCTGTTATCTTATGTTGACCTCTGACTTCTCCCGCTCACTTTTAAGTTTCACTATATTTGATTTTGTATGATTTTCTGTTTACCAATTGTATACTAGTTATTTACATTTCATTTTATCATTATGTAAGTGGACTCCAGGTAGAATAGTGGTTCTTTATGTGACACAGTGACTGGCACTAATGAAGAATAAAACACACAAACAGACAAAACTAAAGTTGAAAAGTTCTGAATATCTTTCAAGGGAATGTCTTTCAATTTACAGCTTCTGATCCGGATCTCTACTGGAAAAATCAGCGATTCTGTAAAACTTGAATCTCTACCCTGACACATGTATATCACACAGGGTTACCAGGATGACATCACTAACCTGATGTGGGTAGAATGTCGTATCCTCCCCAGAGGTTCATGGGAAGGTGTTGCAAACATGGCATGTTTTGGGTTGGTCACCAGGACCACCGGCCACTCCCCGAGTTTCACATCAACGAATGACAGCATGTCATGGTCAGCAGCCAGCAGGCGATACCTACATAGAAATTATGGAATAACGACATGACACTGTGATCTTTTGTCTCAATTTGGAAGTTCTCCTACAAATTGTTTTTATAGTAGAAAACTAAACATCAGTAAGGAATCTATCATGTAGCCAAGACCAAAGCAGGCAGTGTGTCAGCAATTGTAAGTCTAAAAGTAACTATTCTTCCTCCCATTAGATCTATTGTACATTTCAAAAGTTGAAGACTTTTGAAACTATGACTTTCGTCAGTTTGGGTCAACAGACAAACCTGCACTTGTCACAATCCTATCCAATCCTTCAATTTTAGTTAGTCTTAACTTTTAGCACATTGAAATAGCTGTTTGGTTACTCTTTTGGTTATGGGTTTAGGCAGCAGGGAAAGATTAAGCTACAAATTTGAAGACATTGAAACAATGACACCCTCATACTACAAATGTATGTACATGTATTTTCTGTGATAAACAATGAAATTGGAGCTGACCTCCTGTTGTTCATCCAATCAGACAGCTCCAGCTCTAGTGTCCCCCCGTCCTGCATGGAGTACATGACAGGGAACAGGCCGCCCAGGTCATGCAGGTGACCACACAGGTAAGCTATCCCATTCCTGGGGAAAACACAGCATTAGTGAGTCCTCCATTACAACATGTATTCCAAGAGCAAGCGGTGTATCTCGAAAATATGTCATTGACACAAAGTTGTTTTATTAGTTGTTGCCTTGAGACAAACATCAAGATGACAGTAATTCTGGTAGTGTATATGAGTAAATCATATTAAAATTCTATGTCTAGAATGTTATTAAGATAACAAGTTATTCCCTGCCAGGCTGGAGGCCTGTCCACCCTAATCCGGGACCTCAACTCCCTCCTACTTTGCCTCTGATGGAGTCATATGGGGGTAACGATGATGATGATGAAGTCAAGCTGAGTTTTGTAATGATAATCTTAAGGGCCTGGAAGAGAGCCATAGAGTAAACAATTGATTATCTTTTTTAATCAAGCTGCTTATCACGAAGATTCCCAGTTAAGCAACCAGAAGGCCATAGCTACATGTTTGCTGTTGTTGCCAGTACCTGATGACATGTTTGATGCCTGGGTTAGGAGACAGGATGGTAGCAGTAGGGTGATGTCCCATCCAGATGGTCATGTTGCTGTGGACTGTCTCATCGGCAAGGCTCTGCAGGGAGGCTAGGGAAGACTGAGGACAGAACATCACAATATTCAACCTTCAGAACCTAGATACTGGTAGTCAAAAGTTAAAGGCACCCAGAGCATTTTATGAGGCTTGAAAACTTGAAATGTTCTAGTTGCTGTAATCTTTATGAAATTGACATTTGATGCCACTGTTTACCACATTTCCGTGCAGATTTCTTGTCAAAAGTGCTCAAAAGCGGCACGAAAATAAGCTACATTGTGATCTTTTAGTTTCACGTGCCTAGTGTAAATAGACCAATGAAAAGCTGTGTGTACTGGTTGAAATTTGCAGAAAAAGTCTAAAGATTTCAGAAACAAATTTCAACAACTTGCAGTTTGGCATACTGATAGTAATAGTATACAGACACTGTACTATGAATTGCATACTAAACTACGCACAAAAAGTTCGGAAACTTAACTTTGGTTGATCATATCTCCGTTGTCTTTTACCGATTTTGATGCATTATATATCATTATAAAGCTTGTGTGAGTCCCTGTTCTATGATACCAAACTTATTGTGATTGAAAACCCACGGAACAAGTACCAGGACTAATAACGTGAGTGGGTCACAGCGAAAAAGTGCCCAAAATTCCCTGTTGGTGTCATACGCGCGCTGTGACATCCTATCGGTATGGGCGCGGATGATGATTCAATATATTGTTTCCTCAGGTTCTAAGGTTATTTTTAGAACACAGACCATCGAAGGTTATTTCTAGCAAACAGAACATCCAAGGTTATTTTTAGCACATCGAAGAAACAATTGTTAACACCACATAAACACCTGCGTCCTGCAACGGTATCGTCATCCACAGGTGTTATTTTTTGTTATTGTTTCACAACAAACATTGGGGTATGGGGAGGCATAAACTCAAGGGGAAAGACAAGACTTGTACCAGGAACCCTCAATGCAGAAAGATATCGTGACACAATACTTGATCCGGTGGCCATCCCTTTCCTCCATAACATGGGGCCGAATGCCTTGCTGCAAGATGATAACGCCCGCCCACACCGGGCAGGGATCATCGCCGACCATCTCCAGCATGCAGGTGTAGAGAGGATGGAGTGGCCCTCTAAGAGCCCGGACCCGAACCCCATCGAACATCTATGGGAGCAGCTTGGGCGAGCTGTCCGTGCAAGACACGGTGGCTGACCTAGGACGACTGCTGGTCGAGGAATGGGACGCTATCCCACAGCATCGCATTGCGCGACTGGTGACGAGTATGAGGGGGAGGTGCCGTGCTGTAGTAACAGCGCGTGGCTGGATCACCCGTTACTAAGACTCCTTGCTAACCCGTTACTAAGACACAGATTGTTGGTTTTGATAAAGAATAAACTTAGCTTTCATGAATATGTCTTGTTTATTCTTGTTGATTTTTCACAATACTCTCGTACAGAAGTCAATATCAACAGAAGAATATGTACGGAATAGCATGTTTGACTATAGTAAGGTAATCTGGGCACTTTATTTCTTCGACTCACTCACTTTAGCAGGCCTGATGCTCGTTTCATGAACTTGCAATCACAATAAGTTTGGTATCATGGGAAAGGAAATCAAATAGGCTTTTAAATGATATGTAATATATTGAAATTGGTAAAAAAATAACGGAAATATGATCGACCAAAGTTAAGTTTCCGAACTTTTTGTGCGTAGTTTAGTATTGCAGAAAATAGACAACTAGCTTTTTATCAAGAGAGTGAAGTATTTGCAGCCCTGACTCTTTTTCTGATGTAGGCTCATTTGAGCAGTATGTATCTTATCCCGTAATCTCATAACAAAGACAATGCACCAGACCTCATTGAGATAGCCAAAGAAGTTGAAGGGTCTCCTGGGCCCGGGGTTGAGGCAGGCGTCTAATGCCACAAAGGAGTAGGTTCCAAATGGAGTCTTGTGGGCGTGGTGGTACGATATCTTTCCTGTCTGCCCCATGGAGGAGTACTGTCTGCAAAAGGAAAGTTTGGAAAAAAAATACTCAACTGTGTTTTAAGGCTAAGAACAATAGGTACCTAATGTGTGGTCATGGTAGCTGGCGTAGTATGTGGTAGCAGTTCTATGAAGAAGCTAATAAGTTCCTATTTTTTAAAATTATAATAGTTACTTATTGAAATTTCTTTGCTTTGTTCTCTTTATACCTGTAAATATATTCACTGGCACTGCTAACTGTAGAGAGAAGTTTGAGCATTAGAGTTGAACAGAAAGTTTTCAGTATTAATGAGTGTACTGTTGATGCTGTTCTTTTCTGAGTAGATATCTCCATTTTAGATCACCTAAATGTTTTCCAACCAACCAATCACATACCTGAAGAAGTTTCTATTGCTGTGCAGTGCAGGGATATCAAAGGCATCTGGAAGGCACGAAAGCAGTGGTCAACATTATGGGCTTGCTGATACATCAAAGTACTGTTGACTTAAATAAACTTGTAAGGGCCTGGTCACATTCATCGTCATCATACGATCACAAACTTGGGGCATGCTTGTGATAGCTGTGTATTCGTCTAAAAAATTCAGCTGTCTTGTTACCAAAGATGCTGTATTAGATCCTTGTTGGCGGTTGGTTCTGTCACAGCCTTTTAGCCTAAATCTGAAACACATCCCTTGTTGATGTGATTACAGTTCCTAACTCACCATGGTTGCCTCTGATGTCCATCCACAGTGTCCTCTCCATAACGTTAGTCTCCTTCAGCACACCATAGTACGTCCTCCACTCCACCTCATACTGCATGGACCCTCCCCGGTCTATCGTCTTAGCATCTGTCAAATCACCTGCACAAGGCACACAAAAGAGGTTTGGGATAGATCATCACTTATACAGATACTGTAAATTTCTTTACTTTTGTACTGGTTTTATTTTGCAGTAGGAGGGAAAAGAAGCCTTTTGCAGTGTTTGTGGTTGAAACAATTCAGTAGTCATACAAAGGAGGCATGTGTTCGTAGTGTCATGAATTCGTACTGGAGAGACCACCGTCAAAACCCTGAAAATAAAACTCCCCTGAAAGTTTCAAGAATCATAGAGATCTTTACCGATACACTGTAGATTAAATATGCCGATTGAAAAAAAGATTACAAGATAACTGGGTAGGAGAAAACTTTATCATCAGCAACTATCAATAGCAATTATTCATTGTTTACTCAGATCTGTACATAAATTCAGATGCTGTGAGTGTCCAATACTAATTTCCCAGGAAACTTATCCAGAGGGGCACTAGGTGATTTCATCCGGACAAAAAGTCTGAAGCAACAATAAAAAAAAGAGGTTTATAAATTTCTACAAGCAAAACTTACCGGTCACCAGAACCATTGGTGGTTTAAAGACGTCCACATTCTCTGTACAGAACTGCTTAAAGTCTGTCACTCTCTGTGGGTCGTAGAACCTGCTGATGTGGATGTCTGACACCTGCACAGGGAAACGAGTTAGAAAACAAATCTCATATTCATGATTCACTTTTCTGTTTGTCTACGAGTACATTTACACTAGAATTACATATGTTTAACCGTGATTGCTGTTTGCTAATATGCAAAAATTCTGGCCCTCAAGGGAGTGACAGCTGGCACAGAGGCTTATCCAATAAGGTAGATGTAAATTGTACCATTTATAGACATTACTCTCTATTACCATACTCATTAGCTGAACCATACATAAGGTACATAGTATATATATATATATATATCTATAGCAATCATCAACAGGAAAACTACCCAATTGTAACAGTGGGGTTCAAGCGTCACTAACTGATCAGTCTAATTGGTCCGGACCTTTTAGCCTAGCGGTTAGTGCGTGCGGTTTGTGTGCAGGCAGCCCCGAGTTCGATCCTGCTACTTGTCTATTGTGTTTCACTATGATTATGAAAGACATCTTCCAGAGATCAAAGTATATACATGCAGAAATGAGATACAAGATACTGTTTGGTCTAGTAAGACATACTCAGTAATAGATTTGATACCGCTCCATGATACAGTACCCTGGGACCCCCTGAGCTTGTCAAGTGCAGAATGTAAATCAGTGACTGTAAGGTTATACGTGACACAGAACCCCGGACAACATGCCAAAGATAATTGTCCATGAATCCAGTGGACATCATAAAGGTCAAATCTATGTCTGAGCTGTTATGACCAGAATAACCTCCATATGTTCATCAGAGGTCCTTTCTTCCTCTGCAACAGAGACAAAAAGCTACCTAAGGTGACCAGCAAAGGACACACTTTCAGCTGTCTAGTGCACTTTTATCAATTTCAAACCAAAATTTAAATCATTTTCGATAAACCTGCTGGGAAGGAGATCTGAAAAATAGCCCTCAAAAGTGCCATGATGTAACAATGCACTACTGTTGCAGCTCTGAGGCATTTCTCAGGGTGGTGGATACATGTGACCTGGAGGAATTATGTTACTAGATCTAGACGTTACCTGAAGGAACCATAATAAGTTGTCTGCCGTCCCCCCAGGATAAGGAGGTTGGTGTGACCGTGGGTGCTGTGGCAGGCTCCTCACATCTACTGTGTACCTCCCCTTCATGTAAACACACAGCCAGGACAGCACAGACACAAACAGCAGGACAGCTCCCTTCAGTAAACCACTGGCCATCTTCTCTTCTCCCTGAGTCCTAAAGTTTAAGTCTAATGGGGATCAACACAACAGTTTTACTGTAAATTCATTTATTTTTGCGTGGACTTATTTTCATCATAGGAGGGGGAAGGAGGTTTTCGAGATGTCTTAACTTTGTGGTTGAAACAATTCTGTCGTATGCTGAACTGATAATGCTTTTGAGACAGATATTCGCGGTGTCCTGAATTCACGATGGAGAGGTCATTACAGAAACAGCGAAAATCAAACACTACGAACATTTGAGGATTTACAGTATTTTTATTTGATCAGCAAACTGCTGACTCAAACCATCATATAAGTTAACTGAAAACACTTGAGGAGAAATGATGACCTTTGATCGGGGACATGGGGGATTGTTTTTCACATGCAGTCATTGTTTCTAATAAACATGCTACGGGGTCTTGTTACACCCTTGTTTCATAGCATATTCCGTTTTTGAGACTACAGTAATGTTCTTGCAGTTGCAAATTTTTGTCAGGTTTATGTTATATTATGTTACTCTCAAAAGTGTTTGTTCTGAACAAAAATAAGGTCAAAGGGTTATCGACTTAATCAGATAAATCTCTGGGATACGCTCAGATCAAGGACAACAACAGACATCACCAAAACAGTGATCAGCAAAGGCAGTTGAACAAAGAGCCTTTTAAGGGCAAGAACAAAGATCATAATTTGAGGAAACACACTGCACACTGCGGCAATATCATCCGATCACAACAGAACATGTCATCTTACCGGTTCAACGGTCGACGTTCCTGTCCCTAAGGTCACATTGCCGGTTTTCTCACCTCAGGAACAACTAATATCGCTTCTGAATGTACATTGGGTGTCTTTGGTTACCGTATTTACCAAACAACTGGCTGGCTACCCGTCCACACCTGCTGTGCCCGGCACAATGGCTCACAGATTATCAAATTTGGTCCTGATGATTTCTCATCATGCCGGCATTGCGTCATTCTTTCGGTTCAAAGGTCAAGTCACGGTTGTCATCAACAAAACGCCAAATTATATCAGAAAACCCCATAATTCACAACAATAGTACAAGTGTGAATTTGATTTTTCATAAGAAATTTTTTTGTTTTGGTTTAACCTTCTCCGTTTTTACGAAAACATGAGAAAGGGTCCCATGAGAATGACGTCATCTCTAGAAATAAGCAAGATGGCGTCGTCAGGTGTTTCGGTTGTCGCTACAGACGATGTTTTACTTCAGGACAAACGAATGGTGAAGTATCATTACCAAAACGTGATTTCATTTATACGGAAAAATTTGTGTTAGTTGATTGATATCATTCAAATGTTCTTGTTACGAAAAGGAAAAGAGTTATGAGTGTCACAAATTATGGGGTGATGGTGGGTGTCATGACGTCAGGTTGTTGTTTTTCTTGAGATACTATACTCAATACATTTCTGTTCAAAAACTGGTATTGCTAAGGATGGGTTAGCCATTCCAGATGATATGATATGGGACGGTGTTATATAACCGCTTGATGTAAAATCTATATTGATTAAGTTGTGAGAAAGCAACCAAAACGAAATCGCAAGCAAATGTGATAAAGCCACATTACCTATTTAGAATTATAAGATATTGTAAACATGTACTAGTATCACACATCATGTACTTGTGTCACTAGCTTTGTATGCTTTTGATGTACTACAATTACATAACATTGTAACTTTTCCTGAATTGTGACAAAGTTTATGTTGTGAGTTAGTCATGACTCACAGTATTTGATATATCAATGTATCTCTTAAACCTTAAGGATGACGCCCAGGGGTTCCACACAGTGAGCCTGGATGAGCACCTGCCCAGCTGTCCTGCCCGTAAGAAGAAGCAGCCGCGGCGTGTGCTGCACTGCAGTGATGGGATCTATGAGGAGTTCAGCACGGATGAGGAGGATGAGGTGGACGAGCCGACAGTCGACCCTGTAAGTCATGTAGTAGGTCCTTTCATACTTCAACTTCAACTTATAAGGCCCCCAGATAACCCCGCGAGGGGCAAAGTAGGGGGGGAGGAGGTCCCAGGCTAAGACGGGCAGGCCTCCAGCCTGGCGCGGAAAGACTCAACGGTGGGAGTCGTAACAACCACGCCAGGCAGGGCGTTCCACTCTGGAATGGTGCGAGGGAAAAAAGAGTATTTGAATGAGTCTGTTCTAGCGTTGATTGTTGGAATTTTAGAGTCTGAATACAATTCTTCATTTGCAATAACATCACAAATCAGCACCATCTTGGATGGTAAGCAACAACAAAAAAGTGAAAATGATGGCAAATTTTTCTGTCTGCTAGTTTTGTAATTTTTATCTTATTTTCGAGTTCCTCCCTACATGGCCAGCATCTGCTGTGCACTTTGTAGGCATCAAACATCAATAAATTTCATCAAAGGTGGCTGACTTCCCATTGCTAAATCACAACTGTGACATCATGTGCAATTGAAGAATGAGCCTACAGTCGACCCTGTGTGACTGTAGGCGATGTGTGAAAGCAACAATCACTTCCCATATGAGGCACAACAATCACTTCCCACATTTCCCATATGAGGCACATTAAGTATTTCAAAAAGCACTATATAATCCAGACTGTCCACTAAATGGATAAAAGATGATTCAATGTACTTTTAATTAAAATTCTGTTGCTTCCTCTTCTTCTATGCTTCTGGTATCTAACCCAAAGGACCTGGTATGTATGTAGCATATCCAACAATTAGTTTTTACCAATGAATTTCTTTTCACCATCTAGTCTATGTACACCAACAATTGTTAAGTTGCTGTCTTTTTTACATGAAATGATGAATAATATTCTTTCTTAAGTTGTACTGTTCTGTAGAACTGAAGAGTGTCAAAAATTACATTCTTCTTTTTTTGTTCCATTCAGAAAACTCTGACCTGGGGCCCATACTTGTGGTTTTATACAACCTTCATGGCAGGCAGAGGACTTGCAGGTAAGACTTCTAAAGAAAAATATTTATGATAAAAAAAGCATGGACTTGAAAAGGATAAATTTTATGTAAGACACAGCAAGATAATGCAGTAATTCACTGTAGAGGTTCACAATGTTAGTTTTCTAGTGATATTGCTTGCTGCATGGTACATAGATATCTGGACTTCAAATCTTGATCTATGATGTCTTCCACAATGTTGACTATCAAGATATATTCCTAGCTTTCTCATCACCAGAATACTGATAAGAATCCTTCCTCCCTGGTACTATCTGACATCTTTCTTATTTTTTTATTTCCTGTAGCTTGTGACTTCCTGGGTGAAAAGCTGGCCTGGTTTTTCGGCATCACCAGTCCCAAGTACCAGTATGCTATAGATGAGTATGAGAGGATGAAGAGACAGGTCAGTATTGCTAACACTAGAGTGAACATGTCTGTCTATCATAACAATAGCAAAGTGTTCTTAGCATACCCTGTTATACACATGTTTGCCTGGTATGGAATAATTCCCTTCAAAATGAAATGCAAGTACTTTTGCAAACGTCAATTTTTTTTTAGTTTTGAAAGGTACATGTAGATAGAAATGTTTATGTATGTTTGTCCTTTATTTTTTTAATCCATGAAGCCATTTTGCTTCCTATCCCTACACATCTTTTTTTTACTGTCCTTGCTGTAGATATCCTCTCTCATTCTCAGTGTAAGTAGGTAATATAATTATTGTCCCTTGACAATCTGTTAGGACAAAGAGGAGCAGGAGGAAGCAGAAAGGGAGGCAGAGGCTGAGAGAACAAGAGCCAATCAGCAAGAAGCCGAGAAGGTGAATGACATGGAGGGCGGAGCTACAGCTACTCAAGCTGAGCAAGTGGAGTGTTAGTGAAACTGATGAAGGCTCTCCAAAGCAACTACAGTGTAAATCATGAAGTGTTCGCTGCGGTTTTGTGTTCGTGGTTTTTGCAGTGAACTCATCACACAGCACACATGTGCTGTGTCTTGCATTGCAATATTTTGGTTGTGTCAACTCAATCACGAACTCAAAGACGCGACAAACTCTTGATTTTCACCATGCCTCAATATCCAAGTGCTGCAAACTTTAGTGAATTAACAGTACAAAGAAGCATATGGAGCTGTGAAACTGTCTTTTGATGAGAATTAAAAGTGTAAATATGAGAGTTAAGGTAACATTGCACACCCTTTGTATATGAATTTCGGTATGCCTTACTTTCTACCTTGAGGTAAATATTTTGATATCTTTTATTGCAGGAATATAAATAGTATATATCTACAGCATGGTGATACATGCACATTACAGATAACAGAAAGGAGAGTTTAATGTTAGTTAATCCTCTGTTACTTTGTGCATTTATGTTCATTATCCTACCAGACACATGTCATTGTTGCCAGTTAGCATCTTGGAACAGATAAATGAAAAATCATGCTCACACAAAAAAATCTGTGAGTACAAAAATGCATTTCTTTTATGATTACTGAAACAGAAATATTGGGTGCCTTGTCCAAATTGAACACACAATTGTGTAGTGTAGACGACTCATGTAGATTTTTAGTCTAGCTTGGAGTGTACCACTGAAAGATAATCTTTGTTTAGTTTAGCCAGAATTTTTCTTAGAATTGAAATGTACATGTATACATTAGTTGCCTACAAATTGATTTCAGACTGTATAATTTTGTTACATAGATGAAAATTTGTTTCAAAACATTTAAAAGCGATGACAAATATTTATTAGCACAGGAGTATAGTAAGTATGCTTTAGATTTTTGTAATTGAACTAATTAGTTGGCGTGTGGTTAGACTTTAAGTCTGATATATGTCAGAACTGATTTTTTGTGCAGAGGAAGGTTTTTGTATATATTTATGTTGATTTAAAGTGAGTAATAAAATGAACAGTGCTGTAGTAATTTCAGTTACCCTTTCTGCTGGTGATACTGAACTTGGCAGAACATTTACACAAGTTAACTCTTCCCAATCATAAATTGTTAAGGGCTACAATACGAACAACAGTCTGAAGACCCAAAATCTCCATGAAATTTGGTTTTATATATGATGTGTTTTACTATGGAGGCATAGATTTTCCTCATTACCAGCTGTTGGGACCTGGGGAATTCTTGTCCTAGATTTGAGACTAACAGATGTGACAGGTGTGACCTCCAACCACATGCCTAGAATGGAGGTGTAGATATTCCTCATTACTTATGCAAATTCAGTCCCAATTTGCATAATTTGCACTTCAGTTTGTACATCCCTGTCCAACCTGCCTGCATTCCAAATAACATGAAAATCTGTTGTTCCTTTCTTCAGTTATTCTCCTTTGAAGATTATCATAAATACGCCATTGCAGTTCCAGTGACACATACCAGGGGGCCCAAAATCGACCTTGACCTTTCTCCTCCCAACACCTACCCACATACCAAATACCATTACAATCCATCTACACGTTCTTCAGTTATGCTGACTTTAAGCATACGGTGACACAAACATACACACACGCACACACACACGCAAACGCACGCAAAACAATATCCCCATGAAAAAGTCTTTTTTCATGGAGATAACTACAGAGGAGTCCAGAAGGTCACTTCTCTTACAATATGTCATGATTATTTAGGTAAAAGGCCATGCACTATACTTCGAGGAACCGCTCATGCCTGATGCTTAGTAAAGTAGCGCCACCTGGTGACGATACTGCAGAATGCAGATTAGTGTACGTGTGCACCCAGCCAATCAGAATTGCGAAGTCAGCAAATGTCACACAACAGGTGCATGGCTTGAATGTGTTGTTATACTACAGTATTTGATCATAAACAAGTGTTTGATTGTCCAGGCTTGGGACTCGATGACCTCGAGTTCTATCTCAGTGTGCCATAAGTACGGTTGCTTCACTAAGTTGAGTTCACTCCGATGTATGATCGTGCGGAAGCTGCAGAAAGGTAATGTACCTCGCCAGGAGCCAGTGAGGTACAGAGCCATCCGGTTGGCTGAATTTCGTTACCACCACTGACACAAGAAGACTGGAATTTAGCACAACCACCAACCTCACGCGATGTTTTTACATGCTCTGTCGCAAAAATACAAGCCGAAGACTTGGAGCAGTGACCAGGTCTGTAACGTGGTAAGTGGCGAGCTCCAACGTTTCTTTGTAAAATGTAAATAAACCAAACTATTTGTTGTGTCCATTTTTCCATAGAAAACGTAGCCAACAGGTAAGGCGAGCAGCTTAGACTTAGAGGCTCCCATGTCGTGCGACGCATGTGCCCAAAACTTCTTTTTGCAGAAGTGCGGTCTGACTGGATAGACGCAGCCGTCACGGTACGTAGCAACAGGTATACAACATACAATAACACATGACCGAGTGTTCACTCGCAGGAAATCTGCTGATACGGACGGAGCAACAGCAACAACAGAGCTCTGTTGAACAGGTAAACAATGGCCACTTCTCATTCATGATCAAAGCAGCTGAACTAACGCCTAAATGTGAAACTTTGCAATTGTATGTATATTTCTTTCTTGAATTTTCCTGTACAATATTCCAGTGCTGTCCCAGCATCCCAAGTATACACAGGCCTGGGTAGAAAGTCTCTTTTTGTTGTGAAGTACAAAAGGCAGTAGATATGTCCCTGTAGCTCAACTGGAAGCAGCCTCATAGCTGAGCTCCTGGTTCCATTAAGTTGGGAAATCCTGGGAACTTCGGGGCATCTAAAGTTGCTTGCCCCTGTCTTTCAGAACTTACTACGGGGACGTAAAATGAGGGTCCCGTGTTCGAGGAGGTGCCCCGCTCCCTGTAAAAATGTACCCTGCTACAGAAACGGCAGTGAAAACTGCTGACCCATGTGCCACAAGGCACTACAAGGTGAACAACAACAGCAACAAAAGGCAGTGATCCATCGCGGAGACTCTAGTTGTGTAAACTAGCGGAGGAAAACAGTGTCTACACTGTGAACAAGTGGCTCCCTTCCCTACATTGATATCGGGTGTACGAAGAACTAGTTTGAGCCCTCCGCTTGCAAGCGCTGACGCTGTGCTGTGCCCCATTTACGGCTGATGACAACTCATGTGAAATAACTACCTGAACCACCTGGAGATGAGGCATGTGAACAACAATGTCGCCTGTCAGATGTCACAAAGCGACCAGAAAGGTGAGTATACTGTTGTACACCTGCGAGCCCCAGTCGTCATAGCAAATACTAGTAACATGTATATCAAGGACGAACTGTACATTCAGTGGTGTAGTTCGCTAACTATGATGGGTTAGAGGGCTGTCAGAAAAGCCGGTCGGAAAACTTCACGATCATCCACCCGACGTCTGCTTGGAGATTAATGACAGCCCAGCAATTGTCTTTTGTGACAAACGGTGACAAACCATGCGAAGCACTTAGTCGACCTCTCCGGTGGGTAACAACACACCGAGTTATTTACTGTGACACCCAAACTGACACGTTCCACTGATTTTTTTGACGCTCAAATTTCCTCAAACAACATCGTCAAGTTCGTACAGCGATTTAAAACATATCATCATATAGTCAGTTGGCTATTGTAACATAACATTCAACAGATAAGACTCATGTTAACTAAATAATTTGCGGCACTCTACACTATCATGACCATACATAACGTTACATATCGCCAGCAGTGTTTGGGATACGTGAATCCAACTATACAGATGATTGAAAAAAAAAGATTCAGTGAAGTTGTTGTTAGGATGCAGCATTCATCTTGTTGCAGAGAGACCATTTGCAAGACTATTGTGATTGGGTATTTGAATTGTGTTTCGTGTTCTAAATACCCTTAAACCGACAACAGCCATGTGCTTCCGCCTTGCAGATTAAATACAGTATGTGTCTTAACGCGACAAGAGGCATATTGTGTCGGTATGGACTATCAGGAAAACCCCACAATAAGCTCAGCCACTGAGCGATCATACACAATCGCAGCCAGGTTTCCTCCCACATAGCTTTGACCGCTTCAAACAAAGACTGCCATGGGGGGAAGATGCGGACGCAGCAGACTAGGCTTATGGTCTTATTCCAGCCGACAGGGCCCTTTCATTCCCAAATAGGTCCTTTCCTCATCCCCTCCCCACCTGTATGTCCGGTAACTCAATCTCCACGTGTACGTCATACCGTAGATATACCTGCCGACCTCATGACCTTACGTCTATCAACCTTTATCCATTTAAGAGTCGGTTTCCTTGGAGATGAGGAAGATCGCTGTTTGTAATCACAGGTGGGTGCAACACTACTGATGGGAGGTGCCGGGGGTGAACGTTCTTTTGGACGCAAGGCGATAGCTGACACATTTCCTAGTCTTTCTGATACATTTCTTGCATGACTGTGAGCGACTGTCAATCACATATTTTGGGCACCCCAGAGAAGACGAAGTACTGAGTTAAGTACTCCCACCCCCGCATCAGTAATGGCAATGGGTTTCTCTAGTTGACAAACCCTCTTTTCAGTGGTCTAAATAACCCGTATCCTTTCCAAAAGGGTAGGGCATGTACGTGTATTTGTAAAGAATGCTAATTGCCGATGTACCTCATGTGTTGTGAATATAACTATACATAGGCCGCCTAGCAACGTGTTACGTTAACGTTCTGACAGTGCAGGTGTGTAGACTATAGAGGTGTGTGAGGTGACCTTTAACACTAGTAATGATTGTTATTTTGATGGTAGCTCCCCGCGAGGATCCTCTTCATTTCATGTATGAAGTGAACTGACAGGAATGCGTTGAGACGCAGCTAGATGAACGAGTAGAAACCAAAAGGACACAACCAACAGCAACAGAAGAGACACTAGTGAGTGACAGATACGGGAAAATGTACTGAACCAAATTTGCCATCGATCGTATTCCTATATCCAATTGATTCTTTCATTGTCTTTTTCCCTTCTCCCTTTTTCCTATCCCGAAAAATTTTGGATATTTTGGCACACCATTTTTGGACTGATAAACCATTGAGAAGTCAACATAGATCGATGCAAAAGGCAAAGTTTTCCGTCCGTCGTGTGTTGACTGTGGATCTAATTGTTCTCTCCACGTTTTAATGTAAAACACTGGTTCGTGCCGACCGCACACGCACCGTAGCCACTGTTTGGTCATGTGATTATCTGCCGTGGTAAGAGACGGTACCCTTAAGAAAGTTTGTTTTGGCAACCGATTACATCGCCAAAAACAACCTGGGGGGACCACGAGATTGTGAAAGAGAAGTCAGCCAGAAAGTACATTGGGCACGGCTTAATTGAAATGCCAAGAAGAGAACTAACTACAGTACAGCTCAGTCTATTTGGTTAACTCCTGGTGTCTGTCCCGCCTTGTGTCACTTCAGGCGATGCCAATCCCGAACTCACTGGACCGGCTTGTTTTGTCCTGCAGATTATGACGAGTTGCGCGGAGGTCTGACAAAGTTTGCGCATACCTGAGGAACAGAGCAGGACTACACTTCGTACCTTGGGTGGGAACAGTTAGTCTTCACTGGTAGACTGTTACATAGACATGGGGAACTGCTGCTCCAACTACACCGGCATGTGGCGGGCCCTTCGAGAGGGCAACTACTCTATAAAGGAGATCAACTATGGCGGAGCGGACGCCACAGTGCTCCGGACGAACATCGGGGTACCTGTCGTCAGTCTGCTGGACCAAACCAACATTCGGTACGTGTTTGACATGGACCTAGTGGAGAAGGTGCCCTTCACACTCGGTAACACGGTGCTACGCCCGGCGGTCCTGGGCGGACACTGTCCGGGTATGTTGTCAAACGGAGTTGAGCACGTCAGACGGAAGAAGTTCGCCATGGCGGTGATCCAGAGGAGCCTGACCAACAGTCTGTTCTCCACGGTGGTGGAACATCTTCACGCGCATACGTCGATGTGGGCCACGGTCGGACACAACATCTACGACTTCGAAGACCGCGTGAACAGGTTCTGCGCGGACGTGGTGTCGAAGATCGTCCTGGGCACCACGCTGCCGTACGACTCCGTGCGAGCCTGGCAGAATGGGCTGCAGTCCCACAGACCGCGGGTGCCGACTGTGAGCCGGTTCCGAGCCAAGTCTCATGCGTTACGAGCCCTGCCCGTACTCCTCAGGAACATCAGAAACGCGCCAGCCTATGAGGAGATAATCCAGCTGGGGAAGACGTGCGGCCTGACGGAGGAGGAGGCGACCCATGAGGTCCTGTACACGATCGTGGGCCATGCCCTGCCGCAGGTGCAGAACCCGCTCCTCTCCTGCCTCGCCGCCTATGCCGCTATGCCGGACCTAGACAGACGACAGATGTGGGAGGAGATGAACAAGGTAATTATCAATCAATAAATCACACCTTGTAATGTCTCTAACACCGGCTGTATCTAACACTTGTACTGTACTGGTAACCTAGCAACAAGAGCCTACAACATTTTCTCTTGCACTTTCCCGTTTCGTCTCTACACAATAAAGCTTCCCTGGGGCTGGTGGAAGTGTAGTGGACAATAATTTCGTCATGCAGGTGAATTCTCATTAACAAGTGTTACAGTCTTAAATTGGGTCAGATTAAAGCTGATTTCCTAAGACAGCACCTCCTTTGTAGTACGTTCGCTGAGTAGGCCCTAGGCTACTGACTTGCGATGAATGGCGACAAAAGTACCGAAAGCTAGCCGTTCGAGGGTGGATCAGCACTAAGTATTTGTTGATTCTTGCACCAAACGTTGACTGCGAAAAGAGACGGAAAATTTTGCGGAAGACTATGAATGCTTCCATATTGTATGGATTCTCAGTGTCAGGGACGAACAGGTACTCTTTTGGTCTGCTCCCAGTTGCAAAGTTGAGACTAGAAACGCGTATAATCCCGACTCCAGGCGTATTGTTCATGCTGTCAGTAAAGCTGATGGATAAGATAAGATCGCTACTTCTTCTCACAGTGTAGATAACACGTCCCATTGCGGGATAGTTTTGCGCTGTCTGAGAGAAGACAACGGTATAACAACGTTAACGATTAGAGATGATTCGGACGCTTGGGCAGGAACGAGGCCTATCTCCCAGTGATACGTTCAGAAAAAATTACTACTTTGGCACCATGACATGCGTTTAATTGATTGGTCGATCATTTAATCCTATGTACGTCAATGGAACCGATTACATGGGTCTTTGATGCAATTTTCTTAAGTAATCATGAATAAACCACATTCACTGAAAACGACAATAGGAAGGTGTGGTACACTAGTACCTCCTTGGGTATACAAACAATACCCTGATCCAATCTCTGGATCTTCTGAACTAGCTGGTCACCGCCCAAATCTATTCCTACAATTTACTTTCACGACAGCTGTACGTTAGAAAAATCTCCACCATCTTGCTATTATCGGACAGGTTGTATGATTTGCAAGCCAACCGTAATCCCCAAAGCATCGAGTGACCATTATTACAGTAGCCAAAAATAGCATGGAATGACAACAAACAGTCCTTATCGGAACGCGGAATTTCGAATTAGGCCGGTGACTTACTAGTAACTCGTAAGTTACCAACGAAAGAAGCTAGAGTTGAATTGGTGATGTCATCGCTAGGCTACAGTACAATGCAGCAGCAAAGATGTATCACTATGAAGACAATTCATCTTAATTGTATAGCCTTCGGTACACAAGACATGTGGTAGAGAGTCTTAATCTCCAAGCAGATCTATCTGTGGCATGGCAGTATCAAAAGAACCAACCTGTTCCAAAAGTCACCACTGAGCCGATCTATCGGTGGCAAGGCAGTATCAAAAGGGCCAACGAGTATGTGGCTTTTGGTACAGGTTGGCCCTTTTGATACTGCCTTGCCATCGATAGATCTGCTTGGAGATTATAGTCTTACAACCTACCACATTCAGAGTCAGCCACCGTGGCGCGTGCCACCGGTCACTACCTCCCCGGCATGCGACCCTGCCCACTGACATGTCAGTCGGGTCGGCGTCCAACTCAAGCACGACGACTTTGCGTGCGGAGGCAAACATGGCAGCCTAATCTTCAGGCAGTTGTAGGTACTCTCCAAGCAGAGTATGGGTTTCGACTGGTTTATGAAGTGTTTTAGGCGTTTTTGTCGGGCTTTCTACCATGTCTACATTGTCTTTTTTTTTCAAAAAAAAAAGACGACAAAGTAGAAAGCCCGACAAAAACGCATAAAACACGTCAAAAACCAGCCGAAACCCATGCTCTGCTTGGAGAGTAGTTGTAGGAAGGTAAAATCGTAATGTTTCCCAAGCTCCCTGTTTCGTGGACTCGGGAAAATGAGAAACATAGCGATTTTGCCTTTCTGCATCTGTTTGGGGATTAATGGCAGCCCTTATTATTATTAAGGCCCACTTTACACTTGTTGCCATCGTTGTGATGTCATGAAAGTGGTCTTCCCTTATAAAACGTTACCGACATGTTATGACTGGTCCCATCTATGGCCGTGCTAGTGTCTGGATACCTGATAAAGACACCGTGTGTTTCAAGAAGTCATGTCGCCCGGAGATAAACTAGATGACGAGCCTGTCCATTGCATTGTATATTGTATATTGTACAAGGACATTTGCAATTGAGTCACCAATATTGAAAGTAACCAGTAGAATGACAATTATATGGTAATTTGTCACCTTTCAACCTTTCCTTTCTATGACGGTTAGTATCTTTTTCACTGTGGCTGCCTGTGCATTTGCTGATGGCTGTACCATATTTGACAGGTTCTACATAATGTTGGCACGTTCACCGAGGCCGTGCTGGACTCCATGAAGTGCGTGGAGAGTTTTATCCTGGAGGTGCTGAGGCTCCGGCCGCCCATGGAGTTTTTCTTCGGCCGGGCGCGCAAGGACTTCGTCGTCAAGACACGCGACAGGGAGGCCTTTCAGGTAAAGCACCTATCTCCCTGGGCGGAAACTTGTCAGTGGCGACTAGTTGCAAATGACATTCGCAAACTTGTTTCGCACAGTTGCCAAGTTGTTTCCACGCGGTTTCCCATGAACACCAATTCGGGAAACTTGCCGAAAACTTTCAAAGTCGTCGCCACTTTTATTCGTCAACACGTTTCCACCCAATGAGATAGGGGCTTGATATGATGCATGACATAGGCTCCACCTATCCTTACATTTACAGCTGTCTTAAGAAGAGAGAAGAAGTTGAACCTACTCATTAGACATTGTAGTAAGATACCAAGTTCTTATACCACTATAATTGTACTCAAAACTGTTTAATCACAGTGACCTGAACTTAGTTCGTGAGAGCACGAACGAACAATAAAGGTATTTCCTTCATTCTATGATCCTTGTATATGGTGGAGGTGTTCTATGTTTCACAAGTTCGATACTTAATTAGAAAATCTTCACTAGTATTCCAGGACCTCTCTTCAAAAACAAAGAAACACCATTTACGGAATCGCATTTGCGTTAAGTTGAAAGTCAAGAACACTTTCTAGTAGAAATATGTAGTTCTAGCTATAGATCTTATGATTTGTTTATTCACGATTTCTTTGCAGAATTTACCACACATGTGGATGTGGTGAAAGAACATGTGTATCACCTTACTGGCTCTCACCTCGGCATAGCATACAATAAAAAAAGATGATGTGAATTTTACACATTTACCGTCCGTGCCACCAGGTGCACGAGGGTGAGGTGGTGTGCGGCAGTGCCTTCTGGGCCGGGCGGGACCCCACGTCCTTCCGGGTCCCCATCATGTTCCGGCGGAACCGCTTCGCGTGTCCCGGCAGCGAGGCCCTCCGAGGCTCCCTCATCTTCGGGCGGGGTCCGCTCTCGTTCCTGCCGAGCACCGAGAACCACCAGTGCCCCGGCCTGGAGCTCGCCATGGGCGTCCTGAAACCGTCCATGGCCTGGCTGCTGATGTTCTGTAAGTGGAAGCTGACGGAAGAGCCGAAGTGGAGCGGGAAGAAACGGTCGCGCTGCGGCAAACCCGACAACCCCATGGGAATGGTCACGTTCAAGTACTACCCCACGGACGTCGCCAACTATTACCCGCTACCTGGCGTCACTCCGTCCAACAAAAAGGACAAAGACAATTCTCCTAACGTATCATCTTATGTGTCGTCCATACTTTGAAACATCAACGACGTCACTATAGAGACTGTTCTAATTTAGGAAACGTCGGATAAGATCATGTAAATATTTCATTGTTCCGACCACTCGTATCGTCTTGTCGATTTTCCTATGAATCAAAAAAAATTCTCACACATAAGCCAAGGGCAGAAGAAAATGCTGAATATTTCGAAGATTTTTGGCAAAGATTACTACCATAGGTGCCGACAATCAATTGAATGTGTGAAACGAGTACGCTACAGTACTCAGTACTTTTATTCACCCTATAAACAATGAAATAAGACAGTGATCTAAGCTTAGCAACTAATTCGCATCCAATGTAAGGCACGGGAAGCCCACTGAGGACTACATTGACATATTGCTCTTGAGATAGTAAAACGCTAACGCCTCAATTTTTAACTGGCTTTGCATTTTACAACTCTGTACAAAGTTTTAACATTGACGGAGTCCAGTGGAGATTTCAGAAAGGATCACCTATAATCATGATGATAAACGTTATGCATGCTGTAACAATGTCACTGTCAAAAAAGTGGCAAGATCTTCAATGTATGGATTTCTGTCTGAATGTTTTGAAACATCGATCTTTAAATCCGTTCATTGGCATGTTTGATTGTCGTTGAATTAGGACCAATATTCATTGTACAACATTAATTTGGTTGCTGATCAGGACTTGTACAGCTATATGTATTATTTGTATATAAACAGATGTATGTACATGGACGTAATTGCTATGTAGTGTACAAGCTAAGGCCGTGGAAGAAACCTTGCTCTTAGCTAAGATTCCATGAAATATATCAAAAGTGTGCGAATCCACCGTTTGTGCCTGAAAGTTCTTTTTCTTCCTAATACGTTCTTTTCCGTCCCAGTATCTCCAACTTGGGGGCCTCATGCCAACAAATAGACTACGTATACTCCTACCCTCTTTGCACTGATATGAATATATCTTTGTGTCGTATCGAGGTATCATCCGACATTCAGGATCCAGCTCCAGATTTCTCATTGTGAATCAACTGCATTCATGTGGAATAATTATTTCACGACAGTCTCACGGACAGTGTCTGTTAGCCTGGTATTCAAACCTATCATAGCTGCCGAGTCTCTTTCGTCCTCACCGGGCCGTATCTGCGGCTACCAGCTGCAGGCTAGTGCGTGTGGATCACTGGTCCGTTCCCATGCCGTACGTGTCCTCAAACAACAGCCGCTCCTGTTCCTGGGAGATGCGACACATCAGCACACAGCTCCCAGCCGTCAGGCAGAACCTGTGGTAGACAGGGACGAGATATACCGAAACCAAATGTCACACGACAGGGGCCCAAAATCAACCAACATCTATCCACATACCAAATAATACATCATTACAATTAATCCAGAAGTTATGCTGATCACATATATCCACAATAAACACACACACACGCACACATACACACACATACATACATACGCACAAACAAACAAACAAACAGACACACAAACACACAAACAGACACACACAAGCAGACCAAAAACAATGCCACAATTTTTCATGAGGTAATGATAGTCGAGGTGATATTTGATCGCTACCCTGGCAATGGGAGGGGACTCAAGCTAACATTACTGGCATCCAGGCTACAAAAGGACTTCTTCCAAAGGTGCACAGGGGTTTAATAACTGACCCTATTGCAGCCAGCAGGAGGCAGGTGTACTCTATGGCCTCAGACAAGGGCACCTGCGACCCGTCATGGTACTGCAGCCACCGCCGCATGGTGTCGATATCCACGATGGCGGCGATGATAGAGGTGACGGCGAACATGTCGTACATGCAGATCTGGGAAGAGTGAGGCGTGGGGAACAGATCGACAATGACTGAGTTTTATTTGA
Organism: Branchiostoma lanceolatum; assembly: GCF_035083965.1. NCBI lineage: Eukaryota > Metazoa > Chordata > Leptocardii > Amphioxiformes > Branchiostomatidae > Branchiostoma > Branchiostoma lanceolatum. Next base: position 24,979,166 of record NC_089725.1, on the reverse strand, counting down.
AAATCCTTGCCCGTGGATTGTAGTCTGGGTGGTGAACTGCTAGCTACGGCATGTAGTGTAAGCCTTTTGGGTTTGACCCCTTTTTTGACAAGAGTAGAAGACGAAGTGTTTTTGGAACGAGTGAGTTTCGTGAAAGGTTGTATTTTTCCTTTCGTCAGTATATCTAAACGTTAGGAAATTGCGATGAGTTTTGGTGGCTTATCTAAAAAAAAGGAGCATCTTTCGCACGTTAAAATACGCAAAGCCCTTTGCAGTTCCATTGAATTAGCCACAACAAATAGATAAATGCTAAATCAAATATATTACGTAATAAAAGTGGTTACTCAAGCTTTAAACAAAGTTCCCCATTAGGTGGCTTCTTCATAATGACAGAAACATCTGCCACAGAAGAGCTCTGGGCAAACGACTTTGATCTTGCATCAAAAACGCGGACTACACAAAGGTAAGTTACGTCAAGGGCAACTGGAGGAACTTTACATGACCTTACCATACAGCCGGTCGCTCTCCTTGTGCATGCGCAGACGATCTCAAACAGGCCTGCCAAGAACATCTGGAGTAGAACAGAATAGATTTAAGAGTGTACGTGCTGCAACACAAATGTTGAATATAGACACAAAACACAAACCCTGTGTATAGGAATTAACGGGACAACGTCCTCAGTGGTGTTGAGGGGGCATTTCTGCAAGACTAACGTTTTTTTTACTAAATTTATCCCACCGATAATCTTTTCCCAAGAGTTTAGAGTTTATACCTAAATATAAAGGTAGAAGGAAGTAAGCCTATTAACTGATTGTCTTCTGGGATTGGCTAATGTATACCCATCAAAAGATTATAGATCAATAAACAGTGTGTGGGAACGTCTTAATCCCATGTGCATGCTCTAATTCTTAACTCAAAAAAGAGTTCAATATACACAATCAACATCGCTATAAACCTATTTGCTTGGTATGACAACGTAACAAGGCTGATGTAAACAAGACAGAAGTAGAACGGAAAGATGAAATAGAATTAATTTGGACAAATAGAATTGATTGGGACAGAACAGATGTAAAGGTTTGTCCGGATGCCCCAATTTGCCGTCTGTTTATTGTCCACTGAATCAAACTACCTGTTTCTCTCTGATAAACATCGAAATAAAACCTGGAACTAGTGCAAAAAAATCGTGAGTTGAGGGGCTTGTGTGGAAATGGAAAATAGCTGCACCGGGTGGAGCGTTTCCGCAAGAATGAAATGAAATGAAAGTGATCTGTATACAGGGATCATTGACGAGAAAAATTAAGAGTAAGTAGCAGGACAATGCGTAAGCTGTGGACCGTCGTTCTTCTGACTCACCGCGACGCCGAAAGTCATGTTGCACCCGCTCAGGTAGGAGATGACTCCTCCTTCCTCGGACAGGATCACCAGACTCAAGGCGAGGACCACAAGACCTGGACACAGCACAGAACAACTATGAGTATGACACCCTCCAGAAACTGTGGCAGGATTGTGGCACTGAAGTCTTCGTAAATGTTGCAGAATTTTAATGTATTCAAAAGTATTTATATACACCACGCAGATACTCAGACAAGGCCAGGATACAATGTAGGAGCATCCTCACTGGATAGCTTTAGACAACGATTGCAGTCAGATGTACAAAGGTTAGGCGTGGCAGGTGTAATATAAACAGCTACTGTCGCGCCGCGTGGATGCGAAGCTGGTGTGTTACCTCAAAGGGCGGTTATACCGGATATACAGATACAGGTCGACTACTTTGAAAAAGAAACAAAAATGATGTAAACGGAACTCACCTATGACCATGCTGACGCTAGCCAGGATACTGACCCCAACAGTTACCAGTCGCATCTCCCTCTGATGTTGTTTGCCCTCTTCTTCCCCGTTATCCATCAAAATCGCGCGCGTCGACTGGTAGAACGACATTATAGTACCCGGAGTTCAATGGCAACAAATACAAAAAAAATGAGTAACGGTCAAGAAAGTCTTGTTTCGTTGAAGTCTCGCTGGTTTGAACCACACACCACCGTGACAGAACAAGAGATATCTTCATACACCCGGTTAAAGTTAGTACATCGTGCGTTACGCACGTACGATGATGGTTCGAAAGTGTCCCAAAATTTAGCTCATACGGAACTCTATTTTCTCACTAGCCCAACAAAACCGCTGTCAGTCCCGTCTCTCTCTCTTTTTCCAATGTCACTCATCCCGATGATGTCATTGCAGGTTGTTTTTAACCTAGCCTCCGTTGCAGACCATTGCCGGATGTTTTGTTTTTTTTCTTCAACGACCACGCGTAGTTTTAGACAGATACCTGGCTCTGACTGCTTGCAGAGATACGGACGGTCCATCAAATCTCAGCAAACGATCAGTAACTGTGCAGTAACCGCAGAAACCGCGGGTAGCTGTTGAAAACAAAAGTCCGATGTGGTCTGCAACGGAGGCTATTTGTGACCTCGGTAATCGTTCCCGTTCCGTGATGTGATAATCGGTTCAACGACGCAAGGATAATGTACTTGAACGAGGTAAGAAGATAACAGAAATACCTCGTCATCAGTTTACAATGAACGGAAGTCACGAATGGCGCTGTAGCTAGATACATGTGTATATAGTCTCAACCTTAGTCGGATTGAATACTTTGGAATACAAGATGTTGGCTAAAAAGAGAGGATTAACAAGCCAAGCTATCCAATATTAGAAATTAGATGCAAGATTTGTACACTACCAGAAGCTACCAGATGCCATATGAATTGGAAGTTAGTCACATAGTGAGTATTGAGAAAAATTGGACTCACCTGAATCTTCGACTGAATAGCTTAGCTTCCTTTTCACCTATCTGACCCAATTGCTCTGGACACACTTCTGCACATGTGTCATCAGCAATGGGTCAATGTGCTTGAAGTCTCGTGTCCAGAGCTCTCAGTTGGCCAGATATTCTGGCGAGTCCAATATATGTATATAGTTGACGAACAGTTTAATTTCTCTATGATATAAGTTACCAACTCAGATGAACTTTGGTGTTCGTGCGGCAATCATATTAAACGTGTTGGATCTGTTGCTTATTTGCAGTGATTCAATACTATAATGCCCGGTGTTGTGTCCCTGGGAAAGGCACGTTACACGACTTCCCTCACTTCACTTAGGAGTACCTAGCTTATGTCATCAGTGACGTCTCTCGGATAGGACGTTAAATGGAGGTCCGTGTTTGAGAGCCGTACCTCGAGCACGATCAAGAACCCAATTGCCCGCACTTATCGAAAAAGAATAAGGTGGGCGAGTAGTTCATAACCTTATATTCCACTTATCCCCACCCAATAACATAAAATAGTCGCAATACTGCTACAGACATTTGGGATGAGTAGACAGAGGGGCAATAAAACTATCAATGAGAAATATGGATTAGAACTTTAATTGATAACATCAGTCCACATGAAACGACATATAAGAGCAAGGATGTAAAAGAGCATGGGCCCTGGTTATTCCCTTCATGGGATAGATCATTAAAAGCATGAAACTGCACAAGCATCCACTTGATGCTACTGTACTTAAAACTTCCACGATGACGCGTTTAACGTTACGTGCCAGCTTACTTAATTCAGCCACACACATGGCGGTAGTTGTCACGTCACTGTGCTCAAGCGCACAGCGCAAAGTCTGTTAGGAGTACTGTTATTCAGTACTGTCTACAAAATCATTCAAATGCTTTTTATAAGTAGCATGAATAAATACCTCTTTGACAAAATAGAACATTTCCAATCAACTGTTTTCGGATCTCTGTGGATGAAGTGTGCATGTGCAGCTGTTAACGTGTAGGTCGATTCCCAACCCTAGCCTAAGTTTAACCCAGCAGCCAAGTCGAGTCCTAACCACAACTTGTCCAACACAAAGCACAGAGGTCGAGACCTAACCCTAACAATAGACCGATCCTGACTGTCCATCGCAATAAGACTGCGACCAACGATACATGCATGTCCGTCACATTTTTGCATTCTCATGTTTTTGTTTAGCTTTTCTACGTTTTGATGGATCATTCTATTGTCAATGATGTTGTCGGGTCCGAGTTGACTGGTCCGGTCTGACTCGAGCTGATTCCTAACGTCTGTGCGGCCGAATCTTCATCTCGGTGCGGCGGAGGGAGTGGTTCATGCCGGTCCACAGGTCCCAGTGGATGCCGTCCGCCCAGGTGGAGTGGTAACCCCGCAGGTACTGCCCGTTCAGACTGGCGGAGTGGCAGCGGTAGTACCACCACCCGCCCTGGTACGCCTGCGCACAGCCCCACTCGGAATCATGGTCCACAGTGGCGAAGGGAGACCCGTCGTGCTTCCCGAGGGAGTCACCTGTCGAATGGGTCCGGTAACGGCACGATATACATGATAACATAAATGACTTTCTCTGAATATAAATGGCAATATGTTGAACAATGAGACAGAGGGAATCAAGGTGGAAAGCTAGGTGAAAGAAAATCGGCTTAAGAAAATCCAGAGTTGAAGAGTTGAGAGACGAATTGAGATGAATCAAGCGATAAACGAAACACCAGAAGAGTAAAGTCATTTTTCATTTTCCCTGAAATTGAAGGTCTGGGCAGTATCCCCATCTCTAAAAACGACTTAAGAAGAGAAAAGGCAAAGTTATGATGTGCCTCACCCGTGACGTTGCCGCTGAAGCCCGCTACATCGAGCTTGTAGAGTTCCTCCTCACCCCCAACAGAGAAACGCGCGTACACCGCATACCGGATGTCGTCATCAAATGACTCCATGTCCACTCGGAGCTCATAGCTATCCTGTAACAAAATTTGGAAAAAGCTCTATGGGGAACTCGAAAGAACCTTTTTGGTTTGTTTGTTTTTCTAAATGGCAAATAAGAAGGTCACATTCATTTTCAACTGGATGACTTTAACTGCTTTATCCATTGTGATGGCCAATACCAACATGTACAGCCCCATCCACTGGTCTCAGCGCGCCTGTTTTTCTATTGACCTAAACTCCTTTAGCCTTTGACCAATATCAACAACTACACCACTACCACATAATGGTCTGAGTGCGCCTGTCTTCCTGTTCCAACTCTACAGAACACACCTGCGTGGTCAGCCGGTGGATGTTGTCGTTACCCAGCCAGAACTCCCCGCTCAGGTAGGTCGGGAATCCTCGCTTGTACTCGTACCAGCCTCGGGAGAAGTCGACAGAGCCGTCGTACCGCTTCTGGATCACCTGAATTCAGATGTAGGGGGTAAACAAACAAACAAACAAACAAATACATACATCACAAATAGATAAGGACTTATATTTCGTGTCGAAATGCTAGGGTGGTACATAGAAAGGTTGTCACTTTATCACTTAACCATTGTTTTAGTGTCAGTTGCACTATATGGATCAAGTTCCAAATGTCAGTGCTGTCTTTCATACATCAATGCACTTTACATTGAGACATCAGGTATATGAATTCCAAGTATGACAGTGTGCAAGTTGTGGAAAAGACAGCCAGGTGCTAGAGACTAACAAATGAGTTGGTAAAAGCTGCGGCTCACCGTCCACCCTCCCCCGTCCGTGTCCATGTCACAGTACACCATGATCGGCCCCAGTCCGTCCCGCGGGTGTACCAGGTACGCACTGCTGGGGAGCCAACCCGAGCTTGTCAGGCGGATGTCCAGGCAATCCCGAGGCTTGGAACCTGGTAGAACATCAGGAACGTGGTGTTGAGTATCTCAGCAACATACACGTAGATGAATAATTCCCAAGCAGATTCGCCGATGGCAATGCCAGTATCCAAAGAAGAATCACCGGATACTGCTTTCGCCCTTTGGAAACAGTCATTGCCAGCGGTAAATCTGCTTAGAGATTATGTAGTCATGTAATGATGTATGAGGCAGAAAACACATGGAGAATGCGGGGTTATTCTCAGAAGTAACAACGGATGTTTATGTGTTATGTAGTACAATGTATGAGTACAAGACTTTCAACACTTGCATTGATATTGTTTTAAGGAGTAAAATGACATTAAAAGTGTTGATTTTTCATCTACATACGACTAAGACAGTTGAAGAAAGTTTTGAAGAAAGTAATGGCCAGATAGCAGATGTCATTTCGAAAAGGATGATGTTTCTTTAAGTTCTAGCTACCATGCTTCCCATACCTTGGCCTCCAAAAGGAAACGCAGTCGTTGCCGACACTGTTACGGGTCTGTCCTGGACGTGCCTCACGGGGACAACCACGGGTAAAAACTTGGTTGCCGAACTATTAGCACCTGCTATGTCAAAAATAATGTATGCGCTAGCAGAACACGGTAAGGAAATGCCATGTATGACCATGTATCATAGAACCAACAAACGGTGTCGGAGGTATCCTTAATCGTTTTAGTTGCAACAAAGCAACTCATTGTAACTTAATTCTAGCTAGCATATCATTTGCCTCAGACATACAGTAATCTTCACTACAATCGCCTGATTCAGCTTAAGAACAAAAGATTTCTGCATATCATGACCATTGTTTCAACTGCACTCTGATAACCTCACCTTCATTCTTCGTGTTGTTTGACAGACCTCGTTGTTGTGAATCGTCATCATGGTGTAGGTGTGTGTTGTCCCCTGCGTACGTGTCTGACGATCCGTCTGACGAGAGGGGCACACGGGTGTTAACGTTGTCAACCGGAGTTGATGGCAGGATCGCTGAAAGATAACACATTCTTTTAATCCAATGAGAAACATGGATTTCATCCAGGCCAATAGTATTATTAGATACCTGTTGATTACATGTAACATAACTTCGTACTTTTTGGTAACAAGTCGAAAGATAAGGTCGCATCAAAGCACGCTGATTAGTAGAAGGAAATAAATGAAACAAGTTGAACGTGTAGCAGTGATGCTCTTCCGTGGAATCACCCCGCATCTACAGTCCTTCTCGACACTGCCTACCTCTTTGAATACGAAACGTTCTCATTGCCTACCCTTGTCATGCAGGAAGAGGCTGATAACACAGACGTTACAGCCGATGGAGATGACGATGGCAGCCTTCCAGAGCAGCCCGTGAAGGTCGCCATTGTCCTTGTGCTGCCGCCTCCCCAGTCCACCCAGCCGGTAGCTCAGTATGCGGACAGGCCTTGAACTTCTCTCGTTGCCTCCTCCTGTCTCCGGGACGGCGCTTGGCGGCGCGGGAGTCTCGTAAGTGTTTTCTTCCGCCCGCTGGTCACCATACGCTCTGTACACGGCGTAGTCGTCCTCTTCTTCTTCCGGCGACGAGACGAGTTTGTCCTCCTTCTCCGGTTCCCGGGGAGACGTCGTGGCGGGAACAGAAGCTTCATACCCGTCTGAAAAGAGTTGTTTGTTCATTTGAGAAAGCCCAAGCGTCACTATAAATAAACGTCTTGTTACAGTTACTGTAGCGGATGCGATTGACACATACCACTTAGGTCCATTGCAATGATTCACATTTTTGAAAATATATTGATACTAATAGGTGCGTGGTATGACTGTGGTCGTGTATCGAAACACGAACACAACTTTTCAAGTCAGCTTTGTCACAGGCTCCCATCATTCAAGAGGGGCTTTGGTTTTCATTACATCAATAATAGACACTAGGTGATAGATTTCCATTCAATCAGAACACGATGTGAACTTCCATGGACAGTTTAAAGAGTCTCTTACAGTACTCATAACATATTATTCTGGAAGTGAATTTTTCGCCTTCATTTTCAACTGTCTGAACAAAGTGAAGTAGTTATGGTACCTTTCCTTTGGACAAAGATTGCCAGTGCCATCACAATACGATCAACAATAGCACATTGACTGTACAGTGGGAACATCAACACGTAACCTGCCGGCTTACCGTCCTCATTGCCGCCGCCGCCGTCCTCAGCGGGTCCTGGGTGGTCGGTGGTGAAGTCGGCAGGACTGTCCATACCGCAGCGGGTCGTGTTCAAGTACTGAGCGCGCCGAGCAGAACGTGAAGGTCATGTTTACCCATGGCCAGTGGGCTATTCAACATAGTCTGGACAGACTCTACCAAAGAGTTGAAGGGAGGGAACGTTCACTTTGTCTTGATTTTACCATTGGTGCGATTTCCTATATTGACAATTTCGAGGGAGAATCGATATCTCGATTTCTGAGTTCAATATTTACGTTAAATCTTCAAGAAGCTCAAAATGTACGTTGATTTTGATACTCTATTGTCGGACGTTGCCAAAAACTGTTATATATTTGTTATACGGTAACAACGTTCCTATACCCTAACCTCCATAGCAGCCAGCCCGTAACCATTAGGTTACCGGCCTAATGGTTACGGACTGGCTGCACAAACGACCCAGTACGAAAAGAAATCATCAGAAAAAAGTGTATTATATGCCCCCCCCCCCCCAAAGAGCCTGCCATGGAGGCTACCTATATCCTAAACGTCTGTTTCTGTTTCAAATGGCGTCTTTTACATATCATATATGAGACAATGGCGAGGCTGTCGAAAAGGCAACAGAGCTGATGACTACATATAACAATAGGCTACTGCAGATGCTTTGGATCATGTTTATTGCATTGACTTTACCTTACAATGTATGTAAAATGCCATAACTATTTTCAAGAGCAACACTGTTGTACATTTCATTTTGTAGAGACACTCTTCAGTACATGTGTAAGAGAGCATAAGCAAAGGGCAACATAAGGAAATGAAATGTATTCAACATTACATTCAATATACATAAGGTAGCCCATCAAGTGGACAGCAAGATGAAAAGATAATGCAAAATATACTCTTGATATTGCAAAATTAGGAAAATATGCTTCCCTATCCATACCAATATTGACATTGTAGAATCATGATATCAAGAAAACATGACAGAGATGTTGGGACTTGGGAGTGTTTTTCCCTTCAATCACTCATCCTAACTTCATTTTTTACACTTCAATGACTTAAGCTACATGCTGACAATAAAACTTTTATACAATGAGCATCTATCCCCTACAAGATCATGATAAGGCAGTAGATAGCAAGTAATGGTTATATACTTATATACAGCACATTTGCATCTGGTAGAAGACACCATAACTCTGTTTGCACTTCTTTTGAACACATTCATTGGTCTGCAAGGAAGTTACTATGTACTTGTTTTAGCATTGATCAATTTCAATGAAAATAAAATATACATTTTAGAAAATTGGCAAAAATAAACCAAAATCAGTACAACTTTTTCCATGCCTTTTTCTGACTACCTACAAGTTCAATATACAGTAGGCACATACTCTCACTCCTTTCTCAACGTAATTCATTTATGTGCCAATAGATAAAATACATGGTAGCTATACAAGAGAGTACCACTTTCTCATGAATTGAACACCTCATAGGGTACCAGTTTGACCAGATGCTATTCGGGAATTGCAATGATCTTCCAGCACTGTCATACACAAAGTCTGACATATCAAGACAGAAAAAAAAACTGAGGCCTGGACATAATTGTATCCATACTGTCGTGATAGCCTCAGATCTGACCCTGTTTAGCCTGATATCCAGTCATGTTTGTCTGCCCAAGGCCTGACCTCAGGCTACTGCCCTGAGACCCTGACCAGGATATTGTTCATATAAAACAGGCATACTTTCAGATTCCTGCACAGAGGTACAGTCCTGTACCAGACATGTACTAATGGGGCATACACCAGACTAGCAGCCAACAGTACAGTATTGCATAATACACTCTGCCCGAAGACTGCACTAAATAGACATTTTGCACATTTCAGTTGGTAAATACTGTATGTCTAATCACTAATGTTTTGTCAGATCGTGTAGTTGGGTTAAAAGTTAAGCCACCTTTCTTGCAGATCAGTAGTTCAATTTATTGCAGGTGTAAAAACTTGGGGAGAATGTGCACTGAATTCTTCCAACATAAGAATGGAACAGACCTATCACACTGCTCTCGTCATCCATAGCAAAAGTCCATAGCCTTGTTGTGTTCACAACGGTGCTTTGGGTGAGTACATATGTACTTCTCTGTGTTCTCTCTGAGATACAGACTCATCATACTGGACACATATCATGATCCCTCCAGGTTGGCAACCTTCTCCTGCTGTTCCACCATTCAAATATTTATAATGTTCTGTACCTATCTCTTTGTGTTTCTCTGCGACATAGAAGGAACATTGTGTCTCCTTCCATTACTGCTTGAGTTCTGGGCACCACTGCTGCTTGTCAGCACATTGCAGCTCTTGCTCCTCTGCAGCCTGTTGGAGGCTGGGTTCCTCCTGGGGGGCGGGGCCGCAGCCTGGACCTGTGTTCCCAGCTGGAGCTTCTTCTTCCGCCGCTCCATGGCCTGCTGCTTCTTACGTTCGATCTCCTCAGGTGAGCACTGGGTGGGAGGGTCCTCCGCCACGGGGGGAAGGGGCTTGGCTCCACCTGATGCATAGAATAAAGCTGATCAGTTTCTATGACATGGAAAATGGAGCCAGATTTCTGCAGAAATGGGCTAATCCCCAGGGGGTCATCAATGGCTGCTACATATTTTAAACTTTATCTTTACCTACCAGATGTGATATTTAGCCATTTGGGTTTAAGATGGCTGAAATGTGGGCAGTCCCTAAGTTACACTGGAATTCACAAATTACTGGAGGCTGTTTTGAGTCTCTATTTCCATGTACATATAACTGTATATAAACACTCCCCTAAAATTGTATTTTGATGTACAGGCTGGGTTTCTGTGAACTATTTTCAAATGTCTTTGACATAGACTTACCTTGCAGTCCCTCCTGTGACAACACAGCCTGCAAGAGCAGATCATCATCATCGCCTGAGGGGAAATCCTCCTTCAGCCCACCCCCATCCCGCACCGTCTTCTCACATTCACTGGTACTTCTTCCTCTTGGCAGCCTAGAGCTTCCATGGAGGGGCCCTGTTACTGCAGGAGACACCGCTCTAGTCTGTATGTATGGCTTAGATTGCACCTTGGAGCTGAATGATTTTGATGAAGTCGCTGTGTTTGTCAAAGGTACACTCACACCTCTCTTACTCATACTTGAGTATGTTGTTCCAGTTGACACTGATGTTGATGGAACTATGGTTGCTACAGGCACACTCACACCTCTCTTACTTATAGTTGGGTATGTTGTTCCAGTTGACACCGATGTGGATTTTGAAGGCACTGTGGTTGCTACAGATACACTAGCAGGTTTCTTACTTAAACTTGTATGCACAGCCCTAACAGCCACTGAGGTAGTGGTGTTTGTGAAGGTAGGCCTAGATGTATTGTTGTTCCTGGGTGTAATTGTGGCCGTGGTACTGGTACAGGTTGCCTGAGGTGTCGCCCCTGGACGTAGCTTGGTAAAACGATAGTTGTTCTGGGTTCCATAAGACGACGTATTACTGGCGGTGGCGTTCTGTGTGTTCCCCTTGTTTGCCAGAAGTCCAGGCTTTTTGGATGGCGGTGCCACTGGTGCTGTCTTGGGAGACGGCAGCAGTTGTGTTGGGAAGGTACTGGAACTACTGGACGTACCTGGTGTGTCAAAAAAGTCATCCGGCTCTGCAAGGCATAGCAGGATATCATCTGGAATGCTGGTGTCACACAGTTCTGTGTCATTTGAAACAACAGCTTGCACTAAACTTGTTGTTGTAGTAGGGACATTCACAACTTGCCTGGGAACAGAATGTGCTACATTGTTTTTCAAACTCTCATTGGTTGCAAGATTACATCTACCACTTGTGGTACTCCAGTTACTGCTATTGTTCACTCTGCCTGGTGCTTTACCTGCAACTTTTGAACCTCTGTCACTAGGCCTGAGTGATGGCTTGAAGTTATATTTGCCAGATGAGTCAACGTTAGGCTTGTTTTGGTTTGCTTGCATAGTCTTCCCATTTCCAAATCTGTGTGCATTAGATCTTGTAACCATGGCTGTTTTGTTGCTGTTCTGTCCTTGATTTGGTCCGTTGTATGGTCCCATTGCTCTGTGCCCTGTATTTTGACAATTGTCTCTCAGTCCCACCACAGATTCAAAGGACTCTGTCACACCTGAAACAGTCCTACATTCTTTCTTCTGTCTGCAATCCTCCTCCCTCGCCTTCTCTTTTAGAAGAGTCATCCCTGCAATACAACCATGTTGTACTCCTTGATCCCTTGGATATGCAGGGGACTGAAGGCTTTTTCTAGTCTTACTTTCTTCCTTTGACAAACACTTTCCTGCTGACCTCCTTTCTTGCCCCATTGCTCCCCTTGATGCTTCTCTACCAGTGGTGTCATATCTGGCATGTTTGGTAGGCAGAGGAGTACTTGTTGCCAGGCTCTTTCTCTTGCTTGACCTAGGTGGACTCTTGAAATCCGGTTCTGCGCCAGTGGGAAGCTGTGTAGCAATTCTGACAAACGAGTCGTTTTCGAAGAGGTCGTCATCCTCCCAGAGCGCAAGCAAACTGTCTTCTGTGTTTGCATCGCTTTGTTCTTCTTCCTTGATGATTTCTGATAACTTTTGTGTTGAAGCCTGGGACAGCCTGGTCTCTGATCTCTGACTGGAGCTGTCTGTGTGCTGGGTGGGTTCGTCAAACAGGGTGAAGGACTCTGGGATGTCTCCTCCCTGAGAGGAATACTGGGAGATCCTCTGAGTCATGGGGACACCATCTGCTGTGCTACAGGACGCTGATGCCTTTGGTGGCTCTTCCTTGTCCCCATTTTCTACGCACAACATAAAGAAATGGGGTTATCACAATATTCATCATAGTAGTGTTGTAATGGCATCATGGCAGTGTCACTTCTTTGGTACACTCTAATGAACATCAAATAGTCTACATTCGCTATTCCAACAAACTTTTTTACATATACAATGTACATTTCATATCATACAGGTAGTGTTGTAGTAGAACATCATAGGGCAAACTATATACCATTTGATTTAAACTATCAATTTTGGGTCACTAACATGGACAACTCTACTGGAGCAAAGATACAACATTCAGATATGTTTTGATTGCACCTCTCACCATATCTGTTCCTGACCGGGTTGTTCAACCCTGCAGCCAGCCTGCGCAGCTCCTGCTCTGCCTCAGCTGACAGTCCTCCAACACCTCTCCTCCTGGGGGTAGAGTTAGTATGGTTTAGTATGTGTAATAAGAAACTGGGATAAAACACAGGTCTTCAGAGTAACATGCTGAGAGCGACCCCACATTTGTTACAGGATGTACAGTTCCTAGTGTTAATTGATTTTGGTGTGTTTTATAAGCAGGCTCCAGTCACATTTTCAAACCCCAGAGTCAGCAATAGACAGGGACAGTGTAGTACCCACAACAAATTTAATAAATTCAAAAGAACACTTTTCTTTAAAAAGTCAATGGGAAATCTTGTACTGTAGCTTTACTGGCACCCTGGCCCAGATATGAATAACAAAGACAATGACCAGTGGACACCTCAATGAGGAACAATGTGTTCACACTACAGGTAAATATGGAAAAAGACAAATTGTTACAGCAATTGTGTCCTTCCTTTTTTAATCCTCACTAATTTGACTTACCACACTGACTTGTGTCAATGAATACATGATAAGCAGTCACAATAATTGTATTGTCCTGGACAACTTCTATAGAATTTATAAAATGTGACCTGCACCACTGACCTTGATTTTCTGACAGGTGGTCTTACATGTACAGGGCTGGCTATCGTCCGCTGGACACCGCTGGGTCCAGTTTTGTCCATCCAGAGTCCCAGCAAAGGTGGGGAGGGTGAGATCTCATCATCCTAGAAAGAAAAGAACAGTTGTATTTTGTGTTTTCTATAACTATGGCGTTAGAAAGGCAATCAACATTTACCAGTTCCATTGTCGTAAATATCTTTTTCCCAATGTCTTGTTATAATTAACATGTAGTTGTACTTACCCCACATGCCAGCCTCTTCACAATGTCAGACAAGTCTGCCCCTGGTCCATTTGGTTTTAGTCGTGCTGTATGGACAGAAAAAAATCTTTTACAAGAAGGACAATATTCTTACATTATGACAGGTAAGAAATGGAAAGATTTACATGCCCATCAAATACATGATTTACATGATTTTTTTCCATAAGCACAATCCTAAAATTCTCTATCGTATAAGTGTCACTCACACATGTCACTCAGGGGGTTTCTGGCGAATTGGAACTTTCTCCATTTTGCTTCATTTATTGGTAACAACAACTACCGCCAACATCGGATGCTTCCTGTCATGCCAGCGGTACTGTATTTGATAAAATGACCCAACGAGATCTGTACTTACTGAGCTGCATGATGCGCCGTGGGGAGGGGGAGTTGTTGTCCCATCTCACCTCAGGTTCAGACTCACTCTGGGACAGCGCCATGACCTGGCTACCCAACATGTCGCCAGGGGACCGGGGGTACAGGGGAGACCTGTCACCTACACAACAAAATCACAACATAATGATTTCAGATTCTGTTTTTCTCCATCTCTTAGAGGGCGTATTTTGCCAGTAGCATAGTATACAATACATTTGTGAGGGCTAATATCATATACGCCTCCCATGAACAGATTTTGTCCATCTGACCTTCAAAAAACGTATGCTAGCTGTGGCGACTCTTGGAGGGTGTATTTTGTTTGTACTAGTTGTAGCATATTTATACATTTGTGAGGGCTAATAAACACCTTCCAAGAACAGATTTTGTCATCTGACCTTTAAAATGTATGCTAGCTGTGGCCACTCTTGGAGGGCGTTTTTTGCTTCAGCATATTTATACATTCAAGAGCACCCACGCTATATCATTATGTATGCAAAAAAATTTCAAGTAGATAATTTATGATGTCCAAATTATGTCCATCATGGACGTCACTAAGTTGTAGTAAAAGCAACATAACTACACGAACCCATTTGACCATTTCAAACGATAAGATGTTGCTAACATCGGAAACAAATAATTGTATGCACAAGGTTGATAACGTAGAGGGGAGGGGGGGGCACTTTAGCAGTAACGCCCCTGAACGGCCTGACATGAACCCAACACGGCTAAGGGAATCCATAGAATTTACATGTCACGGGTACGTATTTTCAGCCAGATACGTAAAAATCCAAATCAAAGTCTGGTTTGATTGGAATACACAACAAGACGAGTTCACATCCTCACTTTAAACACCGCAGCATCGCCGCCAGCATGCTGAACTAGATAATTTTAAAAGCGGTTTGCGCGCCAGACGTCTATCATAAATTTTCTTGTTCGCCAAAAACACAACTTACCATCGATCGCCGGCCGTTTTCTGCGTGACTTGGGCGTCTTTTGACGTCTTGAGAGCGTTCTTTTCGTCATAGAATAGAAATTTGTGAGACTCATATCAACAAGCTCATCCCACTGATGAGTAAAACAAAGGAACTCAGACAACCAGATTCACACATTTTCTGAACAAAATGGCCGCAATCTTTGAAAGGCGCGCCAAGGTGAGCTCTCATTGGTCGAGGAAAATTCCCAGCGTGCAACACGGTTAGACAAAACCACTATCATAGGGGAAATACTTCCAATATAATATGCTTTATAAACACCCAATAAGTCATTATTTGAAATATTCTATAAAACTTATTCTATTTATATATAAAGTAATGTTATTTTGCTAATTAATATTTTTTATTATTCCTCGTTTTGCTGGAAAAAATATAAATACAACCATGACTTCCCCTATGTAATATTGGTACTTACCATAAAGGTGGCCGCCATTTTTTGAAGGCATTTATTGACATGCGTCTGTCCTTTCATGTGATTTGACGTATATTTTCTGTAAAAAGGGAAAATATCTAGCTAAAAATGAAACTAGCAATATACAAGGAAATTCTGAAGCGGCTGCAGGGTAGGGAGCGTGAAGAGTTTTCAGGGATAGCCCAACATTACAGGTGACGTTGTCTTGAGAGTCCGAATCCCAGATAAAAATATTTTGCGAGAAAGGCATGCCACAAATTTATCATCATCATCATGGATCCTTTGTGCGATCTGACAAGATAATCACAGACTGGAAGAATGCCATGATGACACATTACTGCCAGAAGACGTATTTAATGTCATTATCACTATCAAAATCAGTGTTATAGTGGTTAGTTGTAATGAAATACAGCAGAGGATAATAGATAATTTGCACTTTACTAATTATGCTAGTTTGCATTCCAATAGCTACTTTGTCCAGGAAGAGATGTTTGGGCCATGTTGCATCTAATTACACCCTTACATATATTTTATTGTTAATTGTTGCATTTACAGAATGTTTCAATTTGAAACTTTCTCTTTGCAGGGTTTCCTTACATACATTGATGAGCATCTATTCTCAAGACTATCAGGTACAATGGGCATTTTAACTTATTGTCCCATTTTGGGGTAATTTGTGATTCATTTCACACATGTACATTAGATTTAAAAGTATGAAGTAGATTATCTCATACAGTACAATTTTTGGACTGTATGGGATTTGTTACAAATCCCATACAGTCCAAATCTAAGCTTAGGTGTATAATCCCACTTGTGACTGTCTTCTTCTTCTTCTTCGGTACTGCTCAGCCCGCCTTTCGGCGGATTATTAGCTGCTGCGCCAAATGTTAGTAACAGGTGCAAACAGAGGGTAAAAAGGGGGTAGACAAGGACATGTGCAAAAACTGGACAAGTGTAACTTTTAGTGTTGTTAGTAATTATATATTTACATATATACAAGGACGGGGGCAGCTCAATGCAGCGAAGCCCTTCCCAGCTCGGCTTTGAACTGGGAGAGGGACTCCGCCTCCGCCACACTAGGCTCAAGTTCATTCCACTCCTTGATAGTACGAGGGAAGAACGAGAGCCTGTAGTAGTTGGTCTTGATCAGTTAACGTTGTTCCTTAGCTAATCGATGTCTATCACTCTCAGTTGTGCTTCACTTTATAACAAATGCACATTCAAGACAACTACTATTGAAATAATGACCAGGGAAAATACAACAATAGCTGTGTAGAGTCAGTTGTGCACATAGATAATGATGATAGCTGATCAATGTTCAGTTAATTGCTTGATCGGCTGATGTAAAACTGATTGATCAATTCTCATTACACATGTACATCATGGTTTAAAAATAAAATGTTGAAATGTGGAAGAGGGCTGTCCTGGGACAGAAATTAGCTTCTCAAGGCAGACAACACTTCACCATGTTCGTCCAAAAATCTGAGCTTCTTGACATGAAATTGATTAATTTTCTAAGCTTAAAATGACAGGGTTAACAACAAAAATCAACAACATGGGCTCCCTAACAATTAGTGGGACAGAACAAAAAAAATAAATCTGGAAACAGTCCTGATTTGGATACATCTTAGATATACGCTACACATGTATTTTATAGAACCTTCCTGTTTAAACAGGCAGTAATTAGATGCAACTTTCTCCATACAGAAGAAAATGAAGAAAACCCACCAGAGGCATCACTCAGTAGAAGCTGTTGATGACTATTTCCAAAGGTTTGTCACTGTTGAGTCTGCAGTACATTTATACATTATTACCCAGTGATATCACATATGCCCATGGATCCTTTAAGTTAAAACCTCTTTGCAACAATCATGAAACAGTTTTTATGTCAGGAAATAATGTTCATGCGACATAGCCTAGTAAGAGTAAATTCACAAACATTTTTGCCTAGAGTTGTACTATTCGAGTTGATGGTAATGGTTTTAGGTACCCACAGACACATCCCTGTATCATGTGACATCAACTTGGAGAAACTAATTGTGTAAATGTAGAAAACACAAGCATCAGGAGACCCAACCATTTTATGCATCGAGGGCCAATCATCAATGTTTTTATGCCCATTAGTTTAGTCATTGGAAGATACACTGTCCCCAAGGGAATTAAGGAATACTAATAATCAGCATTATTGGATAGCCTGGTAAATGGTCAAAAACAAAATGAGCAAAACTTCAAAGCTAGAAGCTGTTAAGTCTACGTAAAGGTGGTCATTTCAAGTTTTAAGTTGAGCAGGGCGAAAGGGAGTAGGTTCAAGGCAATGCTCCTTTACATTGGGCTAAACATCACGTCCTATCCCCGAGCCTGGGGCCCTGAGATACTTTAGTAGATATCCCCGGGGCCCTTAGACAGATTAGTAGTGCGTAATGGCAGGGTGTTTGGCCCAGAACCCAGAGACTGAATCCCCTAACATGCCCCACTGCTGTTGTGCCCTTGGGAAAGAAACACGAATTTCATCACTTCACAGACTTTTGCAATACAAACAAACAAGTCTGTCCCTGCAAATTGTTTTGTCATGATATGTATTTCCTTAAGATATAGGATGTGATGATAGAGTGTAATGAATAAAGAATTAAGAGTCACAAATCACAACCTCTTTATTATCATTGCAGGTATCAAGAAAGAATTTCACCAGAAACGATGGGCACTGTCCTTTTGAGAATAGCAAAAGAGGTGAGTATCAATGATATACAGTCAAAAAGGCCAAACAAAACCACTCAGGGTACCAATAAACTCTGGTCTGTGTGGGCAGGTAGGCACTATAAACAGGATTCGTAAGTCTTGTGTCAATAATAATAACTTTAATAGCAAAAATTGTTTAAGGGACCACCAAAAAATGGTCACATTGGCCTGATGGGCCTTATCTGGGGGTGGTCGCTTGTACAGGTTTGACTGTACTTTCAGCAGCAAATCCTATGGCATACTAGTATACTGCAAGATAGCTGAGATGCATCCTTATCTGCTGATTGCTGCAAGAAGATATGTTTCAAATGTATATTTCCATAGATATGTATGTGAGTGTTGATCATAGATGTTTGCACAGAAATGAAGCATAGCTGTCAGTAGCAGGAGTTACATACATTCAAAACTGCCCAAGAAGTTGTGTAGACACTAGACAGGTGGTCACTATATGTAAAAACTTGTCTAAGGGACCACCAAAAAGTGGTCACATTGTCATTGACCAGGTAGTCTCTATGTAGAGATGGTCTCTATTGTTGTATAGGTTTGACTGTATCAGCAGTACATTCAATGAAGAACACAGATGGATGTAGTGTTATTATCTACATACTAGTAGTCCACCCACCAGCTACACCTATCAGGTGTATTGAGAACTGCAGCACCATGTTATTTGACAGTTTGATGAAGAACCAGAGGAAAATGAAAAGATCTATGATGTCAGGTTTGACAAATGTGGCATTTGGTGGTCCTCTATAAACATGAATGTACAGGGGCAGGCTCATTGTTATACAGCGCATTTGTTTCAATGTAAATGTTTGCTGATTGCTCACTGCTTTTGTCGCCATTACGCATGTTTCCGTAATGGATGTCGTGCATGAAAAATGGCTTGTTCGGAAAATTATGGGCCGACCTTCCTTGTTTGAAATTAAAGCTTGTTAGTGTGGATCTTGGTGACAGGTTGATAGATGGTGCAAGGCCATGCTCTGACCTGGCATTTGAATCTGACATTCTGTTGTCAGTGGCAAGTCATTCATTTCGCAGGGCAGCCCAGCAACTTTCAGCAGCTTCCATGGCCTCGCCTGTCACCGCTTCTATTTGTCAAAATTTGCCCCACAGTTGAAATATGGAACAATTTGGTGGGAAGACAGGGGATCCCTGGGAGACATTTACTTTATTGTCAAGCCAAGCAAAACTTTTTCATGGCACATCTATCAGCTGTCCCAGGCAGTGCCTACATGCCACAAGTTTGCTTTGTGATGAATGAGGAGCCCTTAGATTCAGCATTTTATTGTAGGCCAAAGGAACAACTTTGCGTTACACTCATCAATATGCATTGCCAAAGAAAGCACAAGAGGAAGTAGCCATACATCTTCGGTATTGCCCCTTCCTGGTAGCGATTTTTCTTGGCACTGATGCTGGCGATCACGCCGCACTGATTGGAAAAAACTCTCGTCAGCGTAGTTACTTCTCCGCAAATTCACTAGGATGGTACACGGATTACATACATGTACCACAGTTTGAGGAAAGGCAATTTTTTTCAAAAAAGTCAGAAAGGAATTTTTGGGTATAGGGGCAGTTTTTAAAAGAATAAAGAAGTTAACAGCTATGGTTTCATGTGAAGAGTCGTGTCGGCTTGGCATCTGTCTACATTAAAAGTCCCTGTAACAGTATAAGGAAATTTCTCATGTGGTGAAGTGACAACTAAGTGTTGTTGACACTGCTTTTATTTTATTTTCACCAATAAACGAACTAGAACTAACTTGATATGGTGACAAATACAAATGATATTCTTTTCAATCTACGTGTTATTTGGCATTTCAGCTAATGTTTGCCTTGTAACAAATATAACCTTATACTGGTACTTTCACTGTGTCTTTTAGGTTTTTGATTTACCCCTAGGCACTGAAGTTACAGTGGCCATTTTTTTTCTTCTGTGAAGTAGGCTGATGATATTATTTACCGAGATTGTGAGATATGCTGGTGCAATGGCCTAATGGGTAGAGTGTTTGCTTGCATGGTCATGGCTTTGATCCCCGGCCGGTCATGCCAAAGACTTAAGAAATTGTACATACTGCTTTCTCTGCTTAGCACTCAGCATTTGGGAAAAAGTATGGAAGTTATACTATGGAAGTTAAGCACGCAAATCATTACCAGCAGAGTAGCCCCCTGCTGTAGAGACTTGAACAAAGTTGTGTTGCCCAAGGGCTGCAAATTGGGGATGGGTGCCGCCATAGGCTCCACCAAGTGCCGCGGGAGGACTTTATGTGACATATTCTATAACTGTTACAGATTGACCTGGCTCCCTCCCTGCTAGCAAAGATCATCCTAGAGCACCACCTAGCACTGCAGTCTGCAGAGTCAGAAGCACGTAAGTACTGTACAAAGTCTATTTGTGGGGTTTGTTTTAATTTTCTATTGTTATTCCTGGTCCACTCCTCATTTGAACTAAATACAGGGCTTGAAATACTGGGTGCATGTGCACCTTTGTGAACCCAAAATTGGAGCACCTAATTTTTGACTGTGGGTGCACCAGTGCACCTTGATATTTTTGTACGCTATAGGGTAAAGGTACTATTGCACACTAGTATTCAGAATCTTCTTGAAACGTAAGTATCAGAAAAAGCAATATGATATTTTGTTCTACTTTATTTGATATATAACTTGTTTGAAATTTTGAAGTTAGCTATAGAATTACAGATTGAACTTCTCAAGAGAGGCAGTAGCGTTAAACGTTGGAATTATGTTTTGCTGACAGTCAACTTTATTTCACATGGTGGACCCAAAATTCTTTCTGTGCACCTAATTTTTTTGGTTGGGTGGGTGCACCAGTGCGCTCATTTCCAAAAATGAATTTCTAGCCCTGAAATAGGCCTGAGGAGAGGTCTGTATTTTGCCATTAACGGTATATGAATGAATGAGTGCATGAATGAATGAATGAAACCTTTATTTAAAACTGGATGGCCCTGTTGGCCTCAGCCCCTCTTCAACTTCCCAGAGGTTATAGGGTTTATTCATTTGAGAATATGTAAGTGTGGGCATTTTTTTGTAGTTGACTGTATTTAACATGCTTTGGTCATAAAGAGAAATTTCAAATGAAGAGTAGGTTATCTCAGACTAAAGATGAACAGCCCTGTCAAGCTGGCAGCGGTGGTGCAGTTATGCTTCATGTTGCTAGGGGTCTCTCTTGTATTAGCAAACCACCATTTTTCACTGAGGTTGCTGTCAGAGAGCGTACACTCATTTCAGGGACATTTGGGATCCTGTATAGCATACATGAAATAAATCACTTTGCTTTGTGGGAAGTTTATGTTTTGGTAACTAACAATTATCCATGTAACATTATATTTTGCACAGATGGATTTTTAATCTGGGAACTTTTAGCAATATCTATATTCTAACCTTTAAAATCATGATAAGTCTCAGATGAATACGTTTAATCTTGCATGGTTGACACATTTTCCTTTTTGTTTATGTGTTTTGTCATCATACAATAATTGTCATGCCAGATAAAAGTATGTTATTTTATAAAAGTCCTTTATGTTTAGTGTATTTTACTTTAACATGGTATACATTATCAAAGTCACAATTAAGTCATGGTCAACAACACAGTATATCATTACAAAGTCACTGGAATTTCCGTTAATGTTTGCAGTGTCAGTGACTAAGTCTGGAAGAAGTGCACAAAATAGGACCCAGCAGCAAATGAGTGGATGGAGGTGCTGTTCTTCTGTAGCTTTTATTTTAAGTCTTGTTCAGTTGTTGCAGTACTTTTCGTTGCTATGATAGTTTATCTGTGAACAAGAAGTGTTTAAAACATTGAGTTATATTGGAGCCCGATATGACACCAACATAAGTTGGACCAGTTTCTGGCCGTAGTGGTAATGTGGCCCATAACACACCCTGCCCTGATGTCACCAGAATTTCTGCCTCTGTAGGAAAAAACGACTGCAGACGGCCGAGTTGCCCATTTCCCACACCATCAAACGGTGTCATCCTCCATGCAGAACTGCATTTAATGCCCCCAACACACAATTTCCTGGGGCCGTTTTAATCTTCCCCCGCTGATTTATGTCCCAATCCTCTTCCCCTCTATTCGGAGGGAAGTCCTTTCTGCAGATGACCACGATCACTAATACTGGGGGTAAATGAAATTCAATAGACCCCGGGTCAAAGCCATTGCCTTCTGTTAATGGGGTAGAACAACGATCAAGCCGCCCCGCTCTTCAATTGTCCAGAATAGTTTCCCGTCTGCCCTCCAGGCAAAATTGGCACTCCTAAGAGCGGATTTGTGCAGAAAACTTGGGCTGGCCACCTTTGTTATGGAGAAGGAATTTTGTGGCTCCCAGATTAAAGTGGAGAGTGCAGGTCATTATCTTTTATACCCCGGCACAATGGCCATCTCACCTAATGGTGGATATCCCAGAATAGTGCTGTATTGACCATATATGTAGGTGCCGAGGTCAGCAGTAAGACCTTGGCAACACGGCTGCCCTATACTTCTTTCTCCGTAGAGTACAATACAGGACACCGAGTTTGACCATTTTCTCTCTCCCATGTCCTTAGTTGTCTACTCAGTACATCAGCTAATGATGGATGATCAACCTGAAGTTGGGAGTTCCCGGCACTGGTGCAGGGGTTAAACCAGGAAGGTCTATCTCTTTTGAAAATCAGCTATCTCACACGGGGTCGATGGGCTCTTAGCAGCCAAGGAGTTTCTGCTAATCAGTGAGGTTCTGAAAATCGAAAGCCAAATTACCTGAAATTCTGAGTATTCCAATTTTGGCCCTCAAGCTGATTTGGCGAGTGCCGGGCGGCCCAGGCTGGCTCCCCGGTTTAGCCGCAGAATTTAGCGGTAATGAGCAGATATCACTTAGCTTCACTTAGTCTGGCTTATCATCACCATCGCAGAGGTGGGGAGCCTGGCGAGAATCCCGGCCCCAAAGTGGACACTTTTGCCCACAAACAATGATTAAACTGCGGGGAGGGCCCCCTCGGCTCATCACGGGCCAGAGAATCATTATCGCCGCAGACCGTAATGAGGGTCATGCATTAACTTTCTATTCCTTGCGATCCCACATTATTAAGGCGGGTGATTTAATGGGTATCCCCAACAATGGCAGCCCGCGATCATTATCTGGTCCCTGGATTCGCCCAAACAGGGAACGCAGGCCCCAACCTCATCAGTTCTTAAGTCATTAGGGTAAATTGGAATTATATGGACTAATGCAGATAGGCCCCATTCCCTAAGATCTCGGTAATTTGTTGGTCAGAGTCAATGATCCGAAAAGCAAAGATTCCAAGCAAGCTGATTGCAGAAAGTGCTGGGGCCATTGGAGTTGAGCTGCACTTGTTCCCATAGAAATTGGAAAGTGCATATGAAAAGATCAGGAAGGGGGATTGGATCGATGTTTGCTCGCTCTCTTCTTGCCTTGTCCTTTTCTTGGGGTTAGAGTAGAGTTGGGAGTCCATCCCATGTGGCGGTCAAGTGAAAGGAATGTATCGCCGGCACACACTTCTATCAGATGATAGCTGTGCTGAGCAATGTGTGGTACACACACGGTAGATGGCTGGGCATGATGGCAATTTACGGTGGCAGAGCTCTTGAAGCACACCTGTGTGAGAGATACGTGTGTTAAATGTTTTTCTAACAGCCATCATGCTCTCTTATTTTCTGTTTTTAGGAATTAAAATCAGATGCATCTTTGACTTGTGAAGAAGCCGGTAGAATTAATGTAACAAATTTTGCAGCCGTACCTGTTGCTTATTACAGGTGACAGAAATGGTGATTCACAGGTAACAAATGGAACCTGGCAGGTCATATGTCATCCTAATGACGCCTATTAAGCACCAATTTGATTAATCATCTTTAACAAAACTGTATGAAACGAAGCAGCCACCAGGTTTTACATGAAAGTGTGCTGTTGGTGTTGCCTCCTTGTGAATTCTTGCGGCCTCAGCGGGGCCATTGTAGAGGAGTGATGTATACAGATTCCTCCTGGTCAGTCCGCCTGCAGACAGGAAAAATTGAACGTCTGACACCGGGCTCTTTCTAATTGTCCAACCCAATTTGCTGACGACGGCAAAAATTTATCATATGAGGCCAATTGGGCTCGTCTGTTGCATTCAGCCTGAAATATATCTGATCATCAGTTTCGTGTCCGGAGCTACAGATAAAGTTTCGGGGGGTGCGGATCCCCCGCTAATTTCGTATTGATTTTGGGTTGGTCCTGTCAATTTACCCATTACTCTACATTGCACATTATTGTCTCTGTCAGGTCTCCCTGGCCTCATCAGTATTGATTTATTGCCTTACAACTTTGCAACGCATATCGTTTTTACTCTCGATAGGACCCCGCATAGTCCACACTTAAGCTCTTTTGTTTCCGTCGGGATGCCGTGTATAGGCATTTGCCCGGCCGGGTACATTGAGAAAGATGACCGCCCGCCAGTTTCCTCCTGGTAATTCCGGGTATATTGCCGTCTGTGGATTACAGTATTGATACTCCGCCTCAATCTAAGAAAGCCGCGGCTGATGGATGGTTTTGATCGTCCTGAGCAATAATGAAATGTAAGCCAAATTGACCTCAAAGGTAGCTTTATGACCCAGTCCCAATGTAAATGATTTTTGCAATATTTTACATCCGGAAATGGGCCGGAGCCTCTGGTACTTGTAGGATTTGATTTGAGGGAGGCAATTTGTTGCCCACATTACGGCTATGAAATTTTTGGTGGGCTTTTTGAGTATGGACCGACTATCGTTACATGCCCCGTAGTTCCCCTCAAAAGGGCCCGAGAAATGCAGCGGTCATCAGAGTCTCGGTGAAAGACTGGTCATAAATAAAAGAAGGAACTTAAGTTGCAGGGATGTTATTGGGAATTACTTGCCCTGATGTAGACAACATTCATTCTGTTCGGCACTTAGTCTGGGCAGAGAAGACCACAACACAGGGAAACCTCGGCCGGAGAGATTTGTAGGGTTTGGGCCTCGTTACACAGCTATTTTGATTACATTGTCTAGTAAAACTAATGTAGTTTTGCTGATAGAATAAATCACTTATACTAGCTCTATAACTGCTTTGGAAAACACTTCGTAAAATATTGTGGCGGGGAACTCGTATTGAAATATCAGTTATATCGGGAGAGTTATTGGCCATCATTCTCAATATTGTTTTACATATAACCTCAAATACGAGAATATGTTTTAAAGGGACAGTAAAATCCATGGAATAGTTAATCTCCGGCCCGAAGAGAGGCATGATCATATGTCCCTAGGGAAATATCTTATAAATATGGTTTACTGTAGGAAGCTAATTTTTGTTGTAGGTTTTACTTTGATACGCAGCAGAAAAAAAAACTATCAGAGGGAGGATTGGCATTAGAATACAGTGTATAGAAATAGATTAATGATATTTGGCCATGAAGTGATAAACACCAATAGTACTGTCCATGTCTGTCTGTTTTTGTTTACTAGTCAAATATTTTAAAGAATCAGATTTTGATTCATTATTGTCATGTTACCTTAACGTGAAATGTTAGCTACTATTTAAGATATGTCTTTTACCTATTGTTAAATCCACAAATCAGCCTTGTGCTGCTAAATTAACCGTCTCTTTCTCATGTCTCCTACAAGGCTCTTGTTTCTGACTCAAAGTTGTACTTGTTGTCTCTTCTCCATGTTCCTCCAGCTGCGAGATCCTACGTGAACCAGCTGCTGAAGGATCCCTGTCAGATCCCAGATCCTGTCCTCGCTAACGAAGTACAACAGGTAAGCAAAACTTACCTGGCCTCACATATCAAGTGAGGAAACATCTCAAAACTCACCTGGCCTCACATATCAGGTGAGAAAACATCTCAAAACTCACCTGGCTTCACACATCAGGTGAGAAAACATCTCAAAACTCACCTGGCTTCACACATCAGGTGAGGAAACATCTCAAAACTCACCTGGCCTCACACATCAGGTGAGGAAACATCTCAAAACTCACCTGGCCTCACACATCAGGTGAGGAAACATCTCAAAACTCACCTGGCCTCACACAGCAGATGAGCATTCATCTCACAAAACTGAACTGGCCT
Organism: Branchiostoma lanceolatum; assembly: GCF_035083965.1. Lineage (NCBI taxonomy): Eukaryota > Metazoa > Chordata > Leptocardii > Amphioxiformes > Branchiostomatidae > Branchiostoma > Branchiostoma lanceolatum. The sequence goes on along the minus strand of NC_089725.1, from coordinate 24,952,755 downwards.
CTGGTGAAACTCTTTTACTTTCTCAAGTCATTTCTCTTTTTGTACTGTTTTTTAGAATTGTAGAATTGAGTAAATGATTGAATGGAAATAATGAATGAATGAAACTTTTCCAGGAAAGTGATTATTTCGAGGACTTAAGTACGTTTTGTACTTTTATAACAGCTTTGTATGTGAGAATTACAAGAAACTTCTTCATATTCAAACCAGGTGGAAAAGGATAGAATACAGGAGGCAATGTTAATCGTCCGCAATGTCAATGTTCTCCTTGGACCCCTAATCCAGGTTACACCCAGACATAGGTATATACCATACAGCATGGTCTTTTGGGAATTGCAAAGCAACAGACTTCCTGAGATCTAAGAGGATAAGACTTACAGTCTTTAGCAGGTTATTTAGCAGGTAAAAGGCCACCCAGGTCTGTACCAACCACCGGTCTGACCGTCCTAATTACCAGCGGCACAGGTAGAGAGGCTGTGTGGGACATATATATGGAGTGTGAGCTCCTGTATTAAGTTAGTGTGACCTTTATGGGGATGGTGGGGGACAGTGATGGAGGGATGCTGTCACCCTGCTTGGCACTTATTGCCACTGGGTGGATTATTTTGTCAGCTTCCAGCTCTTCATCCTCACAGGCTGAAATTAAGGGGACAGACCAAGAAATATCATAGGGAAGGTCGAGCCAAGGAGCTAAGCTGGCGGGAAATTTTCCTCGTGCGGGTTTAAGACAGATGGATTTTCCTCACCTAGGTTGGGAATCATAGAGGGGAGATCTTCATCACTGTGACAGTACACAGGGACTGCTCTGTATGAAATGATAAAGTATTTATGAATTCTCCCCCGAAGTAAGGTAAGCTTCCTAAGATGTTAGTTTAGCACGCCGTAAAGCCAGGTAGGGAAACAATTCATCACAAACCAGTCACAAGCCCCGTGTTCTGTTATGTAAGCAGTGGCTGTATACCGAACTATAGCCAGCCCTTACCTGTATGTAACGTTACAGATTTACATAGCCTTTCTCACCTTTATTGTAGGGTTCTGAGACACAAACCTGACAAGGCATTTTCTAAATGGAAGATGATTGCTTTATGATGGCACCTTTGATCTTCCCCCTGTGGGAAAACATATTAGTGATGACTGGACATGTTGTGGTGTTGCCTGCTGGGTTAGATGCATGTAATAATCTCAGTATGCTGCACTACCTGGGAGGGAGTGTAGACTTGCTTTGGTCAGCTATGTGATGTAGCAATCATTGAAATAAACCATTGATTATGTAGAATTCTGTTAAAACAGGAAATGTTATGTCAGTATGCTGCACTACCTGAGAGAGGGAGAAGGTATAGACTTGCCTTGGTCAGCTATGTGATGTACCAATGATAGAGATAAACCTTTGATTATGTAGAATTCTGTTAAAACAGGAAATACAATATTAGGCACAGCTTTAAACTGAAATACACAGTCTGGACCCAACAGGTCATAGTTATGTAATGTCAGTGTCTAAATGATTACACAGTCAGAACAGGGATGGTCATTTTGGAGCTCTGTTCACTGCTATTAGTGATTAAGTAATTGATACTACTACTAGTAGTGAACATTTGGTAAGGTTGTATGAATGTTACATTATTCTAATTTGTTTGAGGTTATTGGTGCACCTGGAAAGAGTGTCCAATATATCAGTGTCTCAATTTTGTTGCCTTTATATCATTGACTGTGTTCCCCTAATGTTTTGTTGCAGTGCATCCTGAATGACTGTGTGTATGGACCCGTGGTGGACAGCATACGGCAGTATCCTTTTCACATTACAGACTTCAACTCATCCACTATTGACATAGAACCTGTCCCTGACAGGGACATCAGATTTGTCAAGACACTTTCCCAAGGAAATCAAATAAATAAGGTAGCCATTTTGTGCACTCTTTTTTACAGGCAAAGAAACTACAAACTGTGTTTGAAACAAGTAAGTTTTTTAGCTAAAGGTATGCAGTGGTGGAAGTGGCATGCCTTTTTTGCTCTCACCATACAAGTTTGATGACTTGTTCAACAGATTTTGTTGTCAACAAAGAGAAAAAGGGAAACTATGAAACAACCAATTAAATTTGAGTAGCATTACCTCAATTCTTTGAAGCAACTGATGCATGTAGACCAAGACTAGTTGAGTAATTATACATGTCTTTTCTATTAATTCCAAGTACTTTACTTAAATCGTGCATTAGAGAGATGATTTTAAGTCTTGCACACTTCAGTGCAGAATTCAGCTCACATACACCATTAAAATAACATTTAAGTTACAGAGTCAAAGATAGCAATGCTATCATTCCCTCACAACCCTGCCCTATTTTACATGTTCCATGGCCAACACGATAAGGGAGGCGTAACACTACTGTCCCCCTGCTTACCAAGCCAGACAACTTGGTGTCTTCTTCAATCCCCCCTTACAAAAACAACCCTCTTATCAGGTGTTACAAATTTTGTAGGGACAATTACGTTGGCCATGCCTTGCAGGGATTTGCCTGCAATCCTCAGATACTGGGGGACCGGATGCTCCGGCATGTACGGGAGGACGGCGGGGTCGGCAGATAGCTGCCGCGGATGTGCTCAGTGAAAAGAATTGACATGACGATGCTCCGGGTGGGTTTGGAACACTGAGAAAATGTGGTATCTTCGATAAGGCAGTGGTTGATGCAGCATCATCAGGCGCTGCCACACACGGCTAAGCCTGGCTGCCGCGACCTCTGCTTCCACCTAAGCCTTCCTTAGAGGAGTCTGCATGGGTGGGACACTTGCTTTGAGTGATGTGACAGATTTAGGGCTGCTCTGAAATGAGTTGGGGATTTTACTCACCTGGGACTAGGTGGTGAACCTGACCCCATTGAAACATACAATTCTTGACCTTTTATAGGGCGGGATTCCCATAACCCATTAGCAATGGCAGGGGACAGTCAGGGATGTGGCTATTACTTGGGCTGGATTTACTCTGCGAGCCCAGAATGTGCGATATGGTTGTAAAGTGTTACAGATAAAGAGGTAGGAAATGCCACTTTGCAAAGCAGATCCTGAGCATTCCTCAAGGTTTGAATGGAAGAGCAGCAAAACACTTTGAAAAAGACTTTTATTTTGTTTGTTACGGCGGCTCAACTGTGGATGGCTAGTCCACTGTATTTGAATCAGAGAGCATAACGCTACACCTTTTTATGTGGTTGTCAATGCATCATGCTGTCAGAAAACATCAGCAATATTTCAAGTTGGATAGCATGAAATGTCAGACAGAAAAACTGGGCCTCCCAGCCATTAAAGACACTGAATGACAGCCTAGAGTAGTACTGCAACTCCCGTCGTCACCATTACTATTGCAGGCAGACAGCTTCATTTCTGTGCCAGAAAAGGGGTATTTGATGAATCCCGAAAAGCATAAATTTGAGCATACTGTAACACAGAAATGTGTGAAAAGAGAGAAAGCGAGCAATGGTCAGGAGAGCAGATTCTCTTTTTCCAAAGTTTTTCTCATCTTTTTTTTTTCTACATAGTTGAGCTGCAACAACAAGACATATAGCTAGGCTGTCGCTATCATGTCTGGATCTGTTGAGCCTGTCTGATAAAAGTTTGAGGGACGGTCTAACACGTTGTTGTCCCTGTTGTGCAGTGTGTAAGCAGGTAAGCACCTGATGAGCCTCACCATCTATCTCTGGTGCTGGCCTCTCCATAGGTCACTAACCAACTGAGATACCACTCCGTCCAGTGGTTACAGATAAACCTGGATGGTTCCAGGCTGCAGGGAGCCTGCATTACCATAGTCTGTACCGTGTCACCTACCTTGACCTTTGCCTCCAGCTCTGTAGGATTTGAGTACGAGAACAAGCTGAAGAGGATTTTAGAAGACAAGGGCATCGCCTTCATAGGTGAGCTCACTCCTGTGTCCTCACGACCTGAAGACATTTGACTCAACTTATTTCAAACTTAAGATGGTGTGCTCCCAACATGTAGAGTACCCTCCAGTAACTGTTATTGTTCTTGAAATTTTGAGACACGTTGACAGCCTCCTCAGCAATACTGCATGGTAAACCATTAGAACACAAGAAAAGGTAAAATTAAAAATAACAAAAACTTCTAGCAAGTCATTCAAACAATGGAACAACAATAGTGGAAAGTGACTAATTTCCAATTTCTTACAGGTGGACCTTGTGTGTTACATGATTGTAAATTCTTATATGAAGTTCCAGGATTAAGCTGACATACATGAGGGCCTGCGGCCCCTTTTCCGTAGCCAGGCTATTTTGATTTACCGTAATTCATAGGGAGAGCTTTTTTAGCCTCATACTTCTCAGTATTTTGCATAATTGAATTCCTGAATTTAGCGTAATGCATCGACAGTCCTACTAAGTTTGATGCAAAGTGTTGTCATCACTCCTGTGTAGGCTCTCATAGATATTGCCTGTGTAGGAATATGACAAAGGAAACAGTACTTTAATTCTGGTATGTCTGAAATGTAACATCCCAATGCTGCCACATAACAGATGTTTCTTCTGGAAATGTCTTTCACTTAGAAATCAGATTTACACTTTGGCAATATTGCCTGATTACTGTGCAATGCCAATTGAGCAACAGCCAAAAATGCACCGGGATATCACTACCCCCTTGGAACAGGAATGTTAGAAATTGGACCAGGAAACAATCCTGGCCTCAAGTTACATTTGACAAAAACATTTTGGTGTGTTGGAATTCACAGAATTTAACACTTCAAAAGTATGTACATCTGTTCCTTTTGTAAAATATGTGCTGACGAAAAATTGTGCTGCTGAACAGCTTGATGGTCCAGATGTCTTTTAGCAGCATTTCAATTTCTGTCATGAGTTGTAATCATATGACAGGTTGTTTCAAAAAGCGTGTCATATAACCGTATCATTGATATTTTATTCATCAAAGGAAACTTCCGCCGTTTTCCTAAGTTAACTTTTCTCAGTAAGTAGAAACTTTGCCGAGATGACTGTCAAAATTCTTCCCAACACTTTCCCCATTAGCAGATAGCAAGAGATATTGTCAGACCCTTGTGATGTATGTAGTCATTCCCTGCTCCAGGTGAAGACGTGATGCGAGCCAAGGGCTACGACAAGACCCCCGACTTCAAACTGGAGGTGCCTATAGGTAAGCCTGACGGGGCGACAAGCGTGATGTACAGCCTTCTCCTTGCCCCGCGTGCTTCTTAAACAAAGAGTGATGAAAAATACATTCTTAATCAAGGCTCTTGTCATTATCTCATTTTCCAGAGACTTGTGTGATCATAACTCATGCAGCAGCATGTAGAGAGGGAGTCATAAATCTGGGGGATGCCATCAGGCATGACAGTAGGGCCCGGGGGAATCCGCTCAGGAGTCACTGATAACCAGGGGGTTCATCGGCGCCACGGGAGACCTGTCTCCCCGCTGGTTCCCCTGAATTCTCAAACAAGTTCCTCAGACAATGATGGATCTGGCGCGTTCAGCTTGCAGCAGAGAAAGACTCCAATAGCGCCAGGGTTAATCCAGTCTTTATCCTCTGCAGCTTAGACTGACACAAGTCTGTATGAATCTGAGAACTGCCCTTCAACTTCCAGCTAGTTAAATCAATTTATAGCTCTTCATCAACAGTGTCCCACATCATAAAGGAGTGAGAATGTTTGTATGTAGACATCATACCTGAATTTTGCACAGTGTCACAAACTTGTTTGCTAAAACCTTAAGTGATCACTTAAGTTTCATTAAATTTATATAGAAACTGACACTTACATGCATGATCATCATCATCATCATCATCATCACTTGTTTAGGTTGCTTCACCAACTTTTAGTTTTATTGCATTTTATTACCTCTTCCTTCAAAAAGAACTAAATGACTTCATTGGCATGCAATACAGATTCTTAGCAGTGTCTTCAAGAATATCTAATGAACTTAATGCACTGAATGTAGGAAATAATCCATCAAGAAAACTCACACTGTCTGTACATAGATTCTCTGACGACTCCCAGAGTGAATATCAGTCTTTCTATATAACGTGGAACTCCATCAGTGTACGAATGTGTGTAGTATTGTATATATATATATAATATATATATATACAGTCCTTGTGTCCCTGATGTGAGACTGTTGAAATAATGGTGTACCTGAGCACAGGAGTTGACAATCCCGCAGGTGTTGTTAAACACACAGTTCAATTTGGCCGGCCTCGCTAACTCACTTCCAACTTCTGTAAACTTCACCTCAACTTGTCCCCCGGCCCAGGGGACCTAATCAGACCTCCAGTGAACATTTGTTATTTCAGCGATAAAAAAATTACTTTTAGGAGCCAATTAGGCTGGGAAAAAGGCCATGGGTAGCAGAGGGTGGCTATCGGGTGGATGAGGGATGGAGCGGGGTCAAAGGGTCGTCATCAGTTATCTCATTTGTGGCTATCAGGTGAGGACTTCAGCAGGCTGGGGCTCCACACCAAGCGGAAGGGATTAGATGTGAGCTGTTGTGGATTAGACAGTGTTATTGTTACCTCCTGTCTGCCAATCTGGCTGGCATGTGGGTCTACACTGTGGGAACGTTGTCAGAACTATCTTACTACTGTAGACAGAAATGAAGCCTAGATTCAGTAATACAGTCTGATGAACACTCTTGCAAGTTATTCTTTTGAGATATTGGGAATTGAAATTGAGATGACATTCTGCGCTCTTCTGCAAGGTGCATTTCAGAGTCTGGTCATACAAGTTGCATAACGAGTACATCCCTGGGATAGTCGTGCAAGTGTCACACAAAATTTAGCTGTCTTCTTACCAAAAAGGCCAGGAAATACCATCTTAGATCTTTGTAGCCAGTTATTTCTGTCACAGACAGATTGAAAATCATACTTCAAAGTCATACAACAACCTGTAACAATGTGATCTCACCATCAGTCAACTTTTCAAACCTAGTGGGATTTCATACAAATACTAAAGGTAACAAAAAGTTACAGCAAAGTTTGTTTTATTCTTGATCTGATCCCGGATGAATCTTTCTAAACAGCTTCGCAAGTTTTAAAGTCTTAATGATAAACAAAGGAAATTCAAATGGATCCTTCAAATCCCTGGTTTGAATCTGCTGCATAATCCAGATAAAAGGATAACTTTTGTAATTGAATGTTTACTATTTGAAGTAAATTTGAGCCTTGCTTTGTTTGTTATTTATCAGAGTTAGAAAACAGCAAGCGAATTGCACAATTTCCATCCCTCAATCTGTATGTACGAAAAGTTTGTTTTACTACTTTCAATAACATGTAAAAAGCTGAATCATAAGCAATTTCTGTGTACAAAGACTATGAACTTTTGAGACCCTTTTGAAAGTTCAAAGTTTTCTTTCATCAAAAAAAGTGTGTCTGAGGTATGACAAGAGTTAAAAGGTGGCGTCCAAAGAACACTGGTGCCAAAATCCTGTTTGACATCACTCCACACAGCCAGTGTTGCTGATTATCAAAATAGCTGCAACTGTTCTCAGAGGCGGGTAAATATTACCAGGGGCCAGCTGGGATGACTGCTGGGATCAAGGTCAAGAGATGAACTGTGTATGAACTTGTGTTTTCCTGCTTCATGTACAAAACGTTTCAACGCTTCTATCTCAACTGTCTTTATGTTCATATGGATGCTGTGGGACTGTGATGACATACACACTGACTTCCATATCATCATCTTCCCCAACTTTTGTCAATGGTTCAGTTTTTGCTGTATTTGTTACTTCTTACAGCAGCTGGAATAGCATTGTAATCAAGATTTCTTCAGGATCATTCAAACGAAAAATGAAATGTCAGTGTCATTCTAGATTCACGTCATCACGCAAAAATCCACTTCCCACGAATGGAAATGAGTAGATTTGGAAAACTGTTATATGAGACATGATTACATGATTGGCATGAGAGAAAAAAGTTGACTGTAGAGTTTGTATGTATGTTATTAGTTAATTGGCAACTTGAAGGTTGATAATGAAGTGAGATATACATGATTCGTGCTGTAGGAAACAAGTATTCTTCACTGACTTCCTGAGGATGACTTCTGACATTGTTATAGAATGACAAAAGCTTTTAAAAAAATGTTTCTCTTCACATGATTCCATGGGAAGAATTAGCTAACACTCGGGAAATTCAGTTGAAGACAATGTATTGCAGGAGTTGAAGAGTTGCAACATTTCATTCATTTGTTCATCTGTAGAATACTACATGTGTACTTATGAATTATTATATAGGTTATATTGCACATTTGATAGAGGAGAACAAGCAATGAAACAGATTACCAATGAATGCAACCAGATAAGGACTACATAGCTATGAGACACCTGATCTTAAAAATACTTCTATTTTTCATTCTCTCCTTTTCCCTGTTTTGTTGTCTGTACAGCTGTGGATGGCCGTGTAGTAAACTGGGTGGAGAGTAAGGCATCCTTTGGAGATGAATTGAGCCACAGGACATACCTGAGGGACCAGTTCTGGAGCTACTGGAACAGGTAGGTACATATCAGATGGAAGTGTTCTTTGATAGTACTTGCCTTTTGTTGCTGGAACAAGGTAAAATCATCTTTCTTGCTTCCATGCAGGCTTTCTCACATGCTTTTTTTCTCCTTTCTTTAATATTTCTATCTTGTTTTTTTATTCCTTCCCCCTCACTTCCTTTACATTGAGAATGTTCTGAACTGAATAGCATGTACACTCACCACCACAGGTATGTCAACAACACTCATATACAGAAGAAAAGTGTCCATCTCAGGTTCAATTAGATACTTTAAAAGAGAAAAAGACAGATATGGTCGGACAGCAACATACATATAGGAGAAGAGGAGCATGGCTTGTGTCAAACTTTTTTTTCATAGACCGCCCAAACTTTTTCCAGTGTGATTATCTGCTAAGATTCCACAGTCAGTTGTGTCTGTTACCTGTTACCCAGGGGGTTCCCAGGGAGGACTGAGCTCTCAGGAAATGAGGCTGTCCCTTGGCCCAGTGAACACCTGTGAAGCTTCAGCAGTACTCATCCCCAGCTTACAGTACACAGCAGAGTAGCCAGGGTCCCAAGGACAAACAGCCTGAACTTTGGCCTGCAGTTGATCATGTCAAAAGGGTCGACTCTGCAAACAGGAAGCTGAAGTTTCCTAAGAAAACACAACCCCATCATTAAAAGGTGTAACCTTTTTATCTACTGTCTGCTCATCAGACATGGGATGATCCCAAACCCCCAGGAAGATAGTGATCAGTCCCTGCAGTGGCAGGAATGTAGGGGGGAGGGGGGGATTAACATAGCAGAGTTCACCCAGGGGTCATGGGAGGGTCCTCCCATCAGTACCACTTCTCATAAATCCACTCCTACATCGCCTCCAGGGTTTGTCACATTTCAAGTTATCTTTAGCAGTAAAAGATATACTTTTGATCAGGACAGAAGTAATATAGACTAAGCTGTGATTGTTTTGACTTTGATAAGCTTGTTTAAATCATAACTTGATTAAAGAACTTATCTAAAAAGAAATGTGCACAGTTGTTGATTTTGCATGTATCATTGTATGGACAGATGATGTGAGTTGGAAAGTTTCTATGTCTAGACCTATTCCTCAGATATCATGATCATAATTCATCATCATGATAACTTTTGAGAGCATGGAATTCCATCTGATTAAAAGTGTCTCATTAATCCAAGAAATATAAACATGTGTTGTGAAAATATAAGGCACGCTGCAGATAAATAAAACGCTTAAACTTTACTAGCAAGATGATTTTGGAATGCCTGTGCCAAAAGTTTTGCATCCTGGGAGATAGCCACATGTAGATGTATAAATGTACCAGTGAGTGATGAAGTTAACAAGATTAGGCTGGTTGGTTGTAGTCAGATCACTACTGCCCTTGGAGTTAGCAGGACTCCCCACTGTCAGTAATCAAAACTACAGGCAGCGACTTGTTGACAGAAGCTGCCAGAAAGTCAGGAAAACTCTGGGTGCCTTGTGCTCTGCCTGGCTAGGACACCTGGTTTGTTGTAAGGCAGTGATGGTAATCTGAACATAATGTTATCTACTGCATCTGAAATGTTATCTGCTGTGTTGGGTGACCCCTCCCTTGCCCCTGGCTGCACTGCTTGACACCAGTGGGGTCACTCAGAGTTCACATGCCTAAAGTTACCCCTTAGGTTATAATTACCCAAGCCGCTTTATAGTATTTAGTCTTATTCTCACGCATCCAGACACAATTTCTGTCCCCGGCACTCTTCTTGCGTTCCAGTCATAACAGCTCACTTCTCAGACAGTTTAATGACAGTTTGAAACTGAAGATACATTCTGCTTGTTGGAAGTTTCTGTTTCAGAGGGGTCAGTTCAAAAGTCTTGACATGCTGTTTTTTGGGGCCTCTCCCTGCCTTCTATGTTGCATGCTAGATTGACCTGTATGTAAAGGGGACAAACATGGAGGGTGAGGTATGTGATGACCCATTTCGTCCTGACAGGAGACATCTGGAGGTCCAGATTCAACTGTTTCACCACCATCTCGTAACAAGGAGTCTTAGATATGTTACACTTTTGAAGATAGAGGTGTGGAAATGATTATAGGTGAGGGCAGCACTCTAAAGCAAAAAACGACATAATGGAATAAGAAACATACATCTGCTTCTGTATAACACCCTGTTCTTGTTTGTTCATCACTCCTTTATTACAGGATTAGACAGGTCAGGATTTATCAGTTGTATTTACATGTAGAATTCCAAGAGATCACGCTGGTCCTCACATAGGAATAAACAATTGAGACCCTCCTGTGCATATGTCATATTTCCTTTTGAGAAGATAAAGACTAAAAGATAAAGCTACATATCAGTTCATCACTGTTGCAGTTACTGCACAGAAGACACTAAATCATGGCACACAGTTGTTTATAGATAACCAGATAGAAATAGCCATTCTCCTCAGCACCACCTACCAACTTTTTATGGAACTGCAGCTAGCCCTGTCTATTGTCTTGTGGATTGATGATGCAGATGGCTTGCCACCAATAATTCAGGCAGCACTACTTTGTCTACCATTCCACCTGGCTCCTAAAACGGAGTCATGTCAGTTAATAACCCCTCACTGATGGGGATCATGCCTGACTGAAAGAATCCCCCAAAAGTGCCTTCATTTAATCTGGACATTTGGTGGAGCGATCAGTCATTGCCCATTTGAGGCCCTTAATTTGATGGAGGCTGCTGGCTATGGCTGGAGTATGATCAATGTTTGCTCTTCTCCAGAGTTCAGCAGTGGCATCTGTCTTCTCTGACTGACCTCAGGTGGGTCTACAGATGTCTGCTGTTTACTGCTCTACAACATCTTGTTCCTACGGATGGAAAATGATAAGAAAAGCTTCATCAATGTTTGTCCTGGTCTTTACTTACAGTGATGACTTGAGACCTGGCCTGGTGAGGGGTTAGTTCTGGTCCTGGCCACAACTGCGCACTTGCCTGTCCTGGTAGTCTTTGGTGTTTCTTTGGATGCTGGATAGCCAACCGTTTTGTAGTGTATTTATAGACTTAAGATTAGCTTTCCTTTTCATTTGTATACCACATAAGGAGTAAATCAGCAAGAAATTAATTGGTACACAGATGAACATCAGAAAATAAGAAGCACCTGCATGTCTGATTCTTGTACTTTGGTGGTTGAGAATGATCAAAGCCTTCTTAGTGGAACTTTGTCTCAAGTGTTGCTATCTTGGCCTCCTTTCCTTTGTAATAGAAGAAGTGACATTACGATATGCTAAGTATATTTACATGGATATGGATTGAGTTTTTATGAAGAACAGGAGGGGGAAGTAGGAAGTATTTTTTCATATGATTACTTTTACAACTCTGTAGGTAGACATCTGTAAATATATCAGATAACAATTACCATGACAACAAAAATTGATTTTTGGAAACTTCAGTTTTACACTAGGTTTGTGGGTACATACTGTGCAGGGCTATTTACATAGTTGTTACACATTTTTGCAATGTACTGATCCCAGGAATGGGAAGTTTATTATTTGAGTACAAAATGTTATGACTCTTAATGTAAGTTTTAGCCTGTAATTATGATTCATTCCACTTTGCAGTATTGTGTAGATGATATGGGGAGCTTTGTTGTTATTTGTTGTTTGTTATGATGTTGTTATTTGGAAGTGGTATTTCTGAAGGCACTAACTCATTTTTCTTTTCTCAATTGATCAGAATACATGGCAGCATGCATTTGACAATAAAGCAGCCTTTGATGTTTCGCCCGCTTGGCACCAATATCTTTCCAACAAATTCAGGGAGCAGTTGGCCGGGTGTTTTATGGCTCGGCTACCATTACTTTATGTAAATGTTTGCATTAAGGACATCATTTGGTCAGAAAAAAGACCATCCACCTTACACAAATCCTCTACTTGTACCTTTGGAATTGAAAACCCATTCGCCTTGCCCTGAGGGCCGAAATGATGCCCTCATATGAATTGCAGATTCCAGGCGAGTACTTTAAAAAGGAACAAGGCTGTAGGTAGAATCAGGAAAATAAAAACAAAAATCGCTCAGTGACATGTTAAAGCTTACATCTTGATGATAATCTCGGAAAGCTGGTTGTTGTAGGTTTGACAGAGGAGATGCACTGTCTCCTGATGCACAAATCATGCAAAACTTGGAGATCGAATAAAGCTCTCTGTGGCCAAGCCATCATCCACATAACACCACAAATGGTTAGACAGAGTGCCATACATCTGTAGTAAAAGCTTCACATGGCAGGACATGAATATAGATTGACACTTGTACAGAGGACACATCAGTAGCTGGGCTCTTAACCCAGCAGCTTTATTGCCGGTAAGCACGTTCAGGTTGTGGTCGCTGGATTAAGTTTAAGATGTCTGGATGAAGGTAATGACCAGAGGATCAGGGCTGATGGCCAGCGCTGCAGTCTTGTCTGCGGAGGCTATTTCTGGCCCGGGATGAGGGAGAAAATGTCTCCCACTTATGAGGGCAATATATGCCGACTCTTAAGGTCCCATCCTCGGGTCGAGCACACTTCTAAAGCTGGTGCTAAAGCTAGAGTCCACAATGTGATGTCATGAAAGCATCTTTCAATTACCAGGAGCCGCTCCGTCGTTTCTCTTGTCGGCTGTATTATTTGATTTCCATGTTATCCTGCAATTCTTCTTCTTTTAAAAGGGAGACAGCGGCCTTTGGACCGTCCATAGATCTGAAAAAAACACAGTTCTACCGTGTGGAGGCCATACATCTACAATACTTCAGAGCACAAGTTACTGCTGGCAGCCAGTTCATAGATTGTACCTTCCGTGTAGAAAGTTGTGTAACTGGGTTATGCAAGACAAGCAGTATTTCGTTTAAGACCTAGTGGGCTTATGTGTGTTTGCCTGCTCCAGCCCCAGCATTAATCCACTGTTTGATAGGCTCCTGCTCCCTACTAAATGTAGAATGCTGATCCATGAGGGTTACTGCTGGAAGATAAAACGTTATTTGAGTTGGTGGAGTATCTATATTTATTGCCCCAAACCAGTATATTTATGGAAAACAAATCCAGTCGGCGGTGTCTGCCCAGAAATCATGTTGCATTGCATAATGCCTGGTAAGAACAGAGCCGCTGTTTGTCTGAGTTACAGGAGAATGTATCACTGTACCCAGGTGTGAAGTACAGAGTCAAATGGTTTACCACTTAAAACCAGCTTTGGAGGAAAAACCTGGGGCTTAGCTGATCACAGTCTCATTACTGAACAACTCCTGGTAGATACACTACCTCGTGCCAAACACTTACATAAAACCTGTAACAAAGCACCAGGTACGTCTGAAACCAGAAAGGTTACCCGAGTTTTATTTAGTTACAGCTCAAATCCATCTTTGGGCAAAATGCTAAGGGCTCTTCTGATTACTGTTTCATTACTGATTTGCATCTGGTGCAGGTTCTGATTTAGAACAGTCAGAGTTATGAACTTTAAGTGGAAAATTCTGCGGAGGAAAAAGCCCAAGCATTTTCATATCTCGGGTTAGCATTTATTGACTATCCATGTGTCAAAATGTTTTAAATGAGCAAAAAGGAGCTTGTTTATCTTCTGTCAAAACATCCTACATGTCGGTGTTTTGTTTTTTCAATTACACATTGACCTGGTTGGTAACTAACAGTCTTGTGAGAACAGAATGACTGAGCACGCTGTTACCCACGTGAGTCTGACTTTTACTTTTACGTAATCTCCCGACCTAACCCCGATGCTATTTCCATCGCTTCTGTCGACATAACAGTCCTGATCCCCACGGCCATGTTTGTCCTTGTCACACCTGTATGGACTCTCCGTTCGGCGACTTCCGACCCGACAAATCCCAGCAATCGCCGCAATCATGCGCCGCGTTTGCCTCGCTTAGCCGTGGCGCGATCCCGAGTGCACCAGCGCCGTCCGAGCTTTGTGTCCGCTAATGCTGGTGTGTGTACTTGGCTTAAGCTCGGATTCTCCAAGTACAACATAGTAATTGCAGTACACCGAGGGAGGCTTTGAGGCAGTTTGGGCGCAGGTTTAAAGAATGTAGTGTGACAGGTGCCTATAAGCCAGTAATGGGGTAAAAATCCACCTCAGTTGGCCCTCACAAATGCCCTGATATCTTAGCCAGAGAAATGGGAAAGCCCTTAACTTTGCCTCATCCCAATGTAAGGATTAGGACGAAAGCAGTCCATCTGTGTTTTCCTAAATATAGCAGATTGCCTTTTCACCTCGACTGTTTAAAATTTGTGTGTCTAAAGCAGGTAATAGACATGTTGTGCCTCGTGTTGTTGATATACTTCTATCCTACGGTATACAAGCCCATTACCAGCGCATTAAGAGAGGGAGTTACCACATCCCGTGTGGTCCCTTTATCAGGTCCGAGGTGTTCTTTGGACTTTATCAAACAAATCTGCGCATTAACGTTTAGCAAACACATGGGAGCACCAGACTCAGCATGTTTTAAGACTACTGTGTAGCCAACTGTACACAGAATTAAAGTTTACTTCCAAATAGTAAAAATCTACATGTACTTGTAGAGAAAAAGACCGCTACTCTTGTCTCTGAAGGAGTATTTCTGCAAATAGAAAGAAATGAAGCAAGAAAGATGAAAAGATGAAGGGTAGTAGTACCGTAAAATTCCTATTTACGTACGCACCCCTCCTAACGTACGCACCCCCGATTTGGGGACGATTGCAGGCCTGACTCAGTGATTTGAAACGTTCCGGGGAAAAACCCTCCTAACGTACGCACCCCCTCTCCAGCATTTCGGTGCATAGTTAGAGGTTGACATGATCATCCTTCCGATGATGTTTACCAACTTAAAGGGTGACTGAGAAAATGTTTCTGGGTAGAAAATGTCAAACAATTTAAATATAATATTATGTATTATCTATTCTTTATTACTGATTGATTGTGAAGTAGCATTCCATACTTCATTTGCATGAAGATGTACCATACTCTCAAGCTGATATGCGATTTTTTGGAGGAAGAACCCCTCCTAACGTACGCACCCCGACTTTGGCGTCGGCTTGGAGCACCTGCTTGCGACTTGAAAAGTTTAAAAAGTGCGTACGTAAATAGGGATTTTACGGTAGTCATTGAAGTGTGTGAGTGATGTGAATGTTTGTATTTGTATTTATTGAGAATGTGACAGGAACATAATGGGCCAGCCTTGTGGCTGCTGCTTACAGGGATACACACAATACAAACTTACTCAAATAGTACAGCCTACGTGTGATAAAAGAATGGTAAAATTAGAAGTTTGTTTTAGGATAATGAGAATATTACAATTAAGTCTGGTTTAAAAAGGAGAGTACAATTTCCCTGAATTAGCATTTTATAAAGCATGTGCACTAAGCCACTGAACTTGCACTGGTGGCCTGTGAATTTCAAAAGAGATGGAATTGAAAGTACAGTAACTACATGATACAGTGTGTATGTCTTCCAAACATACACATTGCATTTATGTTTTGCACATTTTTTCATTTTTCTCATCACCGGAGCTCATCTTGTGCCCTTTTCAAGGTATAACATCAGTACTGTGGTGACTGGTAGGTTGTGTCATGTGACATGCTCTCAGCCAATCAGAGCAGTTTCCCGTTCCCATAGCCAGCTGGAGCAGCTGAGTGGGGATAAGTGTTGGCAGCCAGAAGTTTGAAAAAATGCCCAGGTCAACCTTGGCCATTCAAACAAACAGTGGAGATATGTAAGTCCAAACACCATTCCTTCTGGCTCCAACAAAGGCCCCAAATTGCCCAAGAGTTCAGCAGTTGCGCAATAAAGCCATGGGCGGACTGTATAAGCAGATTAGAAACTACCAGACAGGTTTGTTGTTGCTTGGCATGCCCACAGTGTTAAGTACCCTGCAGGGGACAGATGTGATATTTCAAAACCTGTCAAAGGCAATAATTGTCGGTGGTTGGAAACTTCAACACTGGAAATTGGCTTCCATGAGCAGTCATGTTAGAAACATTCCAGCTATGTTAATTCTGATATGACACTACACAAGTCGACTGGGCACAAAGTGTTAGTCTGGAGGAAGTATTGTTGCAATTATCATCCATCTTTAGTTGATTGGAGTTGAACTTGAATCGGGGATTAGCTCCCGGCTGCCCAGAGGAATGCTAAACATGTCAGTTATTTCCTCAGCGCCAGAGAAGAAAGCTGACACATGATACGACATCCCATTAAAATGTAGCAGTTTCGCTAGGACCAGAAATTAGCAGTCAGGTTCAGGTTGCCTGAGTTTCCATGGACTGGTGGAGCCTTCTCCCTAAATATGCCCCCTCCATTACTGACATAGCTGGTCGCCTTAGCTGTCAGGACTTTGATGTCTTTAGTTGCAGCTTCTGGGTTGGGTTACCTGCCAAACAACCCAACCAAGGCTGAACAACAACTTGTCTATGTGCTGGGCAATTCTTCATGTCTTCAATACTTTGTCCTACGTTTTACCTGAAATAAGAATGTCAATGAATTAAAGCTTGGGCCAACATGTCTTTTTTTTTTTTTTTTTTTTTTTTTTTTTTGTGTGTGACTTCTTGTGACATGGGGCTGTCTCCTTTTCAAACCAATATCAAATTTGATGTCATCTTTCTTACATTTTCTCTACAAAGCCTATTGTTTAGAACTGTTGTTACCTTTGCATGAGATCATTCTCGGGAAAATCTTTTACTTCAAAATACATATGTACAAAATTCCTTTTAAGATGGCAGTCATTAGTGAATAAAATACCTACATACAAAATACGCCGGGATGTATGAATTGATTTGGAATATCCACATGGCTCAATTAGATACAAATTCCATCTAAACTATGTAAATGATACATGAACAACTGTTAAACAAGACACAGTATCACCAAAACTCACATAAATCAGAATGTTGTTCAAATTAGCGACAAACTTCGCTCCCAAGATGTTGAACATCCAAACTTGGCATTCTCACAATATGCAACAAGGTATAGTTCTGAGAAAAAAAGACATTAAATTTGCTAAATTACTGTGTCACGTAAACCCTAAGCCCCTAGTGCCTTATTATGGCGTCGAGACAACAAAATAGCTATAAATGTAAATGTAATTGCCTCTTGCTTGATCATTACCGAGCCAAAATTGTAAGAGTTCGTGGGTATCAATATTAAGAAGGTAACGTTAGCTTCCAAATCACAAGAAACCAGTAAGTGTGCTGAACCTAATATATCCTGCATAACAAGTCCACTTTTTATGACATTTTTGATAACAGTTTCTAGTGAGAAATTGGCACTTGTTACTGCATTTGCCTGCCCTGTGGAGTTGGTATCACTTCAGCCTGAATTGTGTTGAGTAATAGGATAAGTTAGAAATATTGTATTTCTGGTTAACTTGAAGGATAATGTTTCATTGGATTAATGTTAAGTAGGAACGGGTCCTAAGTTGTCTATACAACTGGTAATAGTATTAGTCTAAAGGAGAGATTCTAGTGAGCTTTAGGCTGTACTTATGTAGAAGTATGCTTTTATCACAAGTTTACCCAGCAGGGGTGGTTCATTCTTACTTAGTAATACCAAGGCTGGATATGCAAGTATAGCTTCTGATAAGAAGTGTTTCAATGAATTCGAAGAAAATTTTAGACCTGAATCCTAGCCTTATAATGTCACCAAATCATGAAAGAAAATCATTGCCAGAGTCTAAATCAAGATGTAGTTTCAAGCTTAGGAAGTTTTAAGAAATACTTCCCTTACGTGGTATTAAGAAATGCTTCCCTGTCCAATGTCCAATTTAGTAACCCACCAGCATTGTTACCATATTCCTACAGAATTAATTAAAAACCAATTACTCCTACCACTGTTGGTCAAGGATCTTGTTGTGAAACACAATATCACTGTAATCTGGGCCCTATTTGAGTATACATGATATGTTAAGAATGAGGACTGTGAGTTTCATTCAGGTTTGACGACTTATTAACATTCCATTGTCAGATGGTCCCATACTTACTGCCATGTGCGATAAGCTCAATTATAGCTATTATACTTTACAGAAGGTATTTGAAGAGAAATAGACTTGTGTGTATGAATATGGTAGATGTACATGTAGTACTACAAGTCTTCGATAACAGTCAACTACAAAAAAAACTTGGTGGCCTATTACTATTAGTGGCCCTCCTTTGCCCAGGCAGCTTTCCTGTGTAACTTTTAATCATATAATTAGTTAACAGTAGACTAGATGCATTATGGAAATCTCAAAACATTTTCAAGTCTACTGCTCCATAGTCAGATGGTTCAAACAAAATGTGAAGTTACAGAAAGTTTTTATGAAGTTTTATTTTCTGTGTTACAGTGTGCGAATTCCATCTCTTGTGTTAACTTACATATTTACCTTTCGTTTACCAATTGATACCTCCCCTGAACCTAACCTTTGAAAGGAATCACCTCTTGGCAGAATTGAAGAGTTCTTCTATTTTCCCACACTTCCAGTATATTACTGAACTTGACCTGTAATGTCACACTGTCCTCTCTTTAATTTGGCGAGTTATCTGATAACAGCTCCAAGTTCAATTTGTGGGAGGCATGACATCTGTTGTGTATAAGTGATATCAAGCCCCTTCTCTTAGCCATGGCACCAACCAAATCCCAAAACCTTGTGAGAGGGTGTAATAGGAGGATGTCAGCTTTGGTGTAAATATCTAAGCAAGACCTTTGTCTGATTTGGTAAACTTCATATTATAGTTAACGTGTCCCAGCTGATGGAAATTTCAGTCAAGACTTTTTTTACTTAAACGGTAAGTTTTTGTCAGGAAAGAAAGCGGAAAGGGTGAATATGGCAAGTTCAAGAACAAGTAAATCACCTAGATCTGTGAATAGTTTCATCAGATTGGCAAGTTACTAGATAAAAATTTACTATTTGCACTCAACCTGACATCAATTTAGATAACCTAAAAAATTTTGACTATGTTACAGCTGCATTTCCTCATCAATCCCATTTTGAATGATATCTCTCCATTTAAAATCTATCTCCGTGATTTTCAAACCTCTGAGATGGGGTACCTCCAAAGCTCCATCAGTACCCTCCTAACAGGACCAGGCATGCCGGGAGGGCAGCGAACCTCTCCTTGGCTCCCTCGCATGATTAACATTCCCAAGTCCAAGTTTCCCACATACCCTCCCTCTCAACTTCACTGCCTGATGACTCTAATCGCATAACTCTGCAGTCCCGTCCCCTGTCCCATATGATTCTGATTTAGAGGGACAAGGCCCCCCTTTGTAGAAGCCTCGCTGTTGGCACTGTTGACTCTGTTTTCTCCCGCCACCATTTATCTTGCTTTGTGAGGGGCCACGAAAAGAGACCTCTCGGCAAAGTTCCTTTCAAGTTCAAGTTTTATGCCAGTGGTCCTGAGTGCCAGGGGGTTTGTTTTGTTACTATACCCGGCTGTGTCGTGCGGGACAGGTGGGTTGTCTCACACTGTAGACTCTTGCCAGCGAACTGACAGAGGTTGCCGCATTCTTGACCAGTAGCAAAGTTCATTCAAAGTTCAGGCTTTATTAAGGAGACAGTAATTTCTGACATCCTGCAACTGAGTTTATGGTAAACAGCGAATCGGTTGTTATCTGGTATGCTAGTACAGACTATCTGAGGTGAAATCAGGAGCTAGGGAAGAGGAAGAATGTACTGTACACTGAAGTTCAAACAGATACAAAACAATCATTAGCGGCATGTAGTTTGTTTTATGCTTTGAAAACAATCTATAATAGCGTTTTAAGTCTGAATTTGTTTTACAATGAAGATAAAACAATGATTTCTGAAAAACATTCAGAAAATGACTGCTGTTGCTAACAGGAGGATTTGGATGGGTTTTTAGCGGTTGATCTGGAAGAATGATAGAGAAATGTGTGGGAAAATGAGGAAACTAAAAAAAAAAACCATGTATGCAAGAAAGTTGCAGTCAGTGCTCACCAAGAAAACAGGATTTCACTCAACCAATGCATAGATTAAATCTATGACATTTTAACAAACAATACTAGATACAACACACGCTATACCAACACTACTGCATTTGTCTGTGTCCATATTTGTGTCTGAATGAAAATATAACTTTTGCCTGTCAGTTGTCTCACTTTAAAAGGGCAGGATCTCTCAGGATACTTTCTTGCACTGTAACCCTTATACTGAGATTGCTGTATTGATTTGCATGTTATGGCATCATTATAGGTGTTTATGCACTCACATGACCACCACCCTGCAAGTCCTGGAACCACTGGCCAAGGTTTTATAAATGAATACCTACAAATATGTTTGAATGGCATTTACCTCATTTTCAACTTTACAAAATACAAGTCTAGAAATTTTCTCCTGATTCTAAGATCTACAGTCCCAAAAACAACTAAGCCAGTTGTGAAGAGAAAAGAAACCATCAGAACAAAAAAAAGACATCCCACCACATGCAAGTGATGACATGTTGGAACCAAGATACAAGAGTACAAGGCAAAATTCAGTCCTACATTGATTGTAATCAGATAGAGATCGAGGATTAAAGTAGAATTGTGGAAGGTAACTAAGTCGATATATAACATCCAACTCAAAGAATTGACTTTTCGCTTTGTCAGTAATGAGATTACACCGTGCGCAGAGTAGTTCCTTAGAAGCTGTCATCTTTCATAAAGGGAACAAATGTTGCCCTGTATGTATGTATGTTTAACCAACCTGCAAATTATGGGACTGGGTAATTACTGCAAACTTGATGGATGGACCCTTTTACAAGAAAGTAAAATTGTCAGACAATCTGTAAACAATAAAACTTATGTACTGTGCTTACTATGTAAAGTTAATGGAGATTGATAATAACTACATTAAGGAAAAGTTCTGTGCATTATTCCAGTGTGCTACATGTTGTATCATACATATACTGTAAATGCCTTTAAGTTTGCAGTGATTTGAATTCGGTATAAGGAGAAAATGGAGTGTTGGCATTGGTTTTAAGTTCACATTAGTGCTATAGTCACATACTGCACAGTACCCGGTACTAGAAACACTCAGGTGGTTTACAATTTGCGGTAAACATATCATCATGAAAAACGAGAACATAAAGCCACTGCAAAAATTTCAAGAATAACAGTAAAATGAAGTATTTTTGACTGCAGTTCTGCTGACTTGAGTTTATTGTGTAGTGTGGTACACAATGATATTCATCTTGAAATCAATGAGTCATAATAAGTACAGGTACGCCACTCCCATTACCATCACACCATGATTTAAGTACTTGTATTGACTTGTGTCCACTTCACTACCTACAGTCCTCTCGGAAACAAACCGTATTTACATTGAACGGGAGATTCGATAGCGGTGTCGCACGAAAGGAGGTTGGGATATAATAGCGGTCTAATCTCATTCCTTTCCGGTCTAATGAAGTCTTCCTCCTGTTTCATTATTCCTGTGAATTTCCCGGTGAGACAATAAGATCAGATTGCCGATTTCGGTCGCTAACAAGCAGTCGCTGGAATGCCAAACAGTCACTTTTCCGCGTCTCGCGGGACCGATTTGGTCGGGAATGTCATCTCCAATAAGTCAAGTCAGTCATCATCCAGCCATCTATTTTATTATCCATAGTTCATTAAAGATCTCTGGGTGTAAAAGTCGTGGTTATCTGGCACGTGGAAAGTGTAATGAAGAGGAGGCCTTTGTAGTGAAGGATGTTCTTCACTGCAGCAGCATAATGATGTGATGCCGCTAACAAGGTGGAACATCATATTAGAGTGCAAACCACAGACTGAAATTGCAATTAATATAGAAAGCCACAGCAGCATGTGCAATCTTTTCCAACTACTGCGGAACTGTGTTCACTGTGGAAGATCCTGTTATTAGCAGTTCAAAGCTTGCCATTTGTCCTGATCTTTTCTGTCAAGAATATACTAACTATGTAAGTCTTTGCTTTTATGATTCTTGTCTTTTCTTTAGTAGTCTACTTACTGTGAACAAGAACTGTGAAAACAGGATTGGGGTTTCCTCGAGCTAAAAAAGACTTCAACCGGTAGTAGGCAGTCTGTATTGGGTGTTATTGAATAGATCGTCTCATCATTTTCCGGCAAAAGTACATTTGACATGGATTCATGACTCCCAATCCCCGGCTATTGAATCACTATTAGCCGTGTTCACATGAATTCATCAGTAGCCCTTTTACTCCTTTCACCAGTGTCGTTACAGTGCCCTTAACTACCGTCCCGAGATATGTCAATCATATTAGCCAGTAGTAAAGTCAGATTTCTGTACAAGGATATTTGCCGTAATTGTCAAGAGTTATATGAGCTTCCTAAAGCTGGTTTTGTGGCCGCAGTTGAAATATCATCATCAAGCGGGCATTACCATGGCAGTGGTAAGCACTAAAAAACTCCCCCTGCATATTGGGCACGGGGGACCCATAGTCTGTCGCTCCCTGTTAGCCCTTCACTGGGCTGAGTGGGTGATTTGGACCGCTGTGACCATCATCCCTAATTGTCCGGGTTTGTGGCTTTATGAAAATGTCACGCTCCCTTCTACCCTGGTCATCCAAACAGTATGGAAGTTGTCAGGCATCCTTAGCGCTGAGGAGGGTGGAGCTGAATAAACATGCTTCACACTTCCTACCCGCGGATTACAGGATCTCTGCGGCAAATCGCGTTCTGCCGTCTCCATTACTGATGGGTCCGAGATATTTCACTTGGTGCTGTGTGTAGTCTGGTCGCTACCTGTCACATGTGATCACATCTCTGCATCATTTCACACTGGCTGCAGAAAGCCTGTAATGCATGTATCTGGATGTCATTATCTCTGTATACTCTTACTGATATGATGCGGGAGGTACACAGCACCATGCCCTATATCACTAGTTTATACCTTTATACCTGTAATTGTCAAGGTTGTCATTCCAATGATCTTTTATCTTTAACAACATTTCTCTTTGATCTCTTCCAAATTCGGTTGGCACCAGTAAAACTTACCTTTAAAATTTTGTTCCATAAACTTTTATAATTTCCATCTGAATGTAAACCTTGAACTATCTCGCACTTTGTGTCATGTACAATGCCTGATATTGTCACTTCAGAAACAATATAAGGTATTTTGATGATAATTTGATATCTCTTTGAATCAGTCAATCAACAGAATTATGATCCTAGTGTAGTCACATCAAATTAACATGAACATTGTCAGTGAACCCTAACATTTGAAGAGAATCTATAACAGTTGATTTATCTAAAGTGCATTCTTTGTGTTTTATTTGAACTCATCCATTAACACTAAGTCAAACTTCATAAACATGTCGTACTACAATGATTCTGTGACATAGAGATGTATTTCTCATTTGTCTTGTCTGGTCTTTTGTTATGAACCTGTAATAACTCTGTATAACTACATCCATCCATCTTTGCTTTGCGTGTGTATATTTGTATGTTTTATTGTAAGCAACAGTTGCATCAGTAAGTTCTCATTAGATTGCCTTGCTTGTTTTACAACCATGTAGAAAGCATTTTAGCTCATTAGTTTATTATGTAATTTTACAGACTATAACTAGCTTTGAATTATCTCAGTGATTACAGTAATGCTGTGTCTGGTTTCTGTAAAGAAAATTTGAGTATACATATTGATAAGTGAGACATAATACAAATGCACCTTTGATTGGTCAACCATTTTTCAAAGCTAACAGCCCTGATTGGTCATCCTCCCACAGGGGACGGATCTGATTGGTCCGTCATTTCTCACCCCTGACATAGTGGTTCCATCTGTCAGGTTTGGTAGAGCCAATGGTTCCCAGTTGGCAACTTAGGCCAGTCAGCATGTTGTGTTGTCCCCATACATCAATGGTGTCTGGTTGTTTGATGGCTAATTGAGCAAACTGGTCTTTCTTTTGAGACAGGTAATGGGGAACTTCTGTCAGGTGTTGTGGTACAAGGTCATGGACAGGTTACTGAGATGTGAGGATCATCGGCAGGTTCTGCTGATGTTACAAAAATGTATTTGTAGGACATTTCTTGTGCCATGTCATTGCCTGATGTCTAGTTATGTGTTCAATTATATCATAACTTTTAAAAAAACTATCTTTTCTCTCAAATACACAGGGTGATAATGATCAACTTTCTGCTGTGGTGTTAGCCCTTCAGGTATCCCCTTGAGTTTTTAGGCTGCCTCAAAAGTTTTATTTTTTGATCCACCATAACATGAGAGGAAGTATTTTGCTCACTACTTGTATCTTCCTCTGTAGTCTGGATTACTGTAGATTGCCTAAAGCTGTTCAAGAACCATACTGAACCATACAACTTACAAGAACCAAAACAGAGTGGCAGATTTTTGTCACAATGCAATAAAAAATCAACAAGAAAATGCTGAAATATATTTGCGCAGGTAATAACTGCACTATTGTGTAAAGATTTGCATTTTACTAATGACAATAAATGTGCACATGAATGTACATCATAAAGAAAGAGAGTAAATCTTTATTTGAACTTATTGCAGTTTTATGTAAGTTTATAAAGTAAGTCCTCTGACAACTGGATTGGCACAATTTAAAAAGTGTGTTTGTAGCATAACTAAACAAACATTATAACAGTTGCATTATAGGAATCCATAATAAATTGATCCATGGAGACATCCTCATAAAACAAACAGAAAGACAGCTGAGATTTATACATGCTGGAGCAAGAACCCATCACTAATGTAGCATGCTGGCCAAATTGTTTTGACAGTTTGATTGGTCAGTCAGATATGGTGAGAGGAATGATACATCAGCTGGACTCTACTGACCACAGACTGTAAATTCCAGCTGACCAATCACTCCCCGAGGTCAGATCTTTCATCCAGCCAGTCCAACTGGTGTTGACAGATTGATGTCCAGGACTGGGGGAAATTTGATCTGTGTCTGAGTAAGGGTTCCCTGTACATGATGTAAGGATTCCCCAGATATAACTATACATCATACAGATCATTTTACCCTGACATGTAAGTCTGGCTGCTGTCATGTTAGGACTTGGAACCGGCACGGGAGGATTTGTCTGAACAAGTGATTATGGTACAAGACAAATACTCCCCGTGACATGTACGCTTTGGAGATGAAGACTGAGGTTCTCATCCAGTGCCTTGACTTACAGAACTTTTAAAATTCTTATGTCAAGATACAAAGATTTATTTGCTTCCCAGACTTTCTAAATGTGAAAATTCATGATAAAGTACATACTCTCAATATGTGTAGACCAAGGTAGATATTGTGTTGTTCACTTTTTACCAATAGTGATGATATCAGAAAGAAACAACTTGGGAAAAAGTTATTGAAACGATATAAGGTAAATTTTAATTGTTTTGTACATTTTCACTCACCCCCCCCCCCCCTCCACCTTACTCTAACTACCTTTCACCTACTGCACACAGTCCTATTGACAGGAGATACATCATTAAGCAGTGGTGCAGGGTTCCCTGGGGGAGTTCCCCATGATGTAGCCTTTAGCAGCAGTCTGTGTGCTGTGTTTTATGTATGCAAACATGTGTCTGCTGACATGTCAGGGTGAATTATAGACAAGTCAGCAACATGCACAACTGTACATAAGTTAAATATGGGAAGGTGAAATCAGGACAGGTTGCTGTACTTGAAACGAGAAAATGATAGAATATGCATATTTACTGACATTCTGCTACAGGTAAAATATTTTAAGGCAAATTTTGATAGCAAAAGAAGCTAAAAGGTACAGCTAGTTTATAGCTAGCCTGGTGTCCCAACCTCTCATATATAGCTCCTGAGTTTCTTTCGTCCTCTCCGCAAATATCAGGCCGAAACAGATTCTGCGGCTATGATAGGTTGGGACACCAGGCTAGTTTATAGCTCCAAGGAAGTTCAATATAATCTTTTTTAAAAAATGTTCAGCATTGTATTTAGTACGTAATAAGAATAGTTTATTGAATTAAATAAATATGAAATTGATTTTGTCATCTTCAGAAGTTTTTATCTTGTTGACGCAGAATGTATGGTTTTCCACTGTAGACAAAGGTCGCCTCACAGACTTATAAGGTGAAGGAGACATTCCGCTGAAGTACACCTGTGTTGATTGATAGCCATAAAAACTGTTTGCCTTCCCACTGTTCTTCACACGTAGTTACGGCATCAAAGTCGGCCATCTTGTTTCCAAGACACAATAGACCATTGGGCGAGCATATCAACATTCTTGTGCATAATACGCCACCAGCTGTGCCAACCTCCCAATGACCAAGGTAGAAAGTACCCACACATGGGTTATTGTGCAATAAGAAGTGGAATTGTTTCTTGGTCAAATACCATAAAGTTTAAGAGAGGAGGAAGCACAGGTGTAATAGACTTTTGTTCTTGTTTGTCTGACAGGTTAGACAAACATGTTGTTGAACAACATTTTGTCTCACACGTAAATTATGTAAACCTAATCTTGTAAGAAAATGTAATGTAGATCCCTAGATATTGATGATTTTCACATATATGTAGTTAATACAAGTCTATAATCTACCATGTGTCTTTGTCTTTTTACTGGGACAAAAACAGAAGTATTTCTGAAGAATGTGTAAGAAGCTTGTCATTGGCACATTTGACATCTAGAGTGGGGTTATAAAATCAGCAGTATTTTTGTGCCAAGGGTAACCAGAATAATGCATGCTAGACTGATAGCATTGTTTGCTATAGACCAATTTGTACTTGTTATCTGTCACAGGCCCACATATTGTAAATGCAGAAATGTTCGCGGTGGTTTTATGTTCGCGTTTTTCGCAGTGAACTCTGCGAACTTAAAACCACTGTGAAAAGCCATTCCATTGTTTGACTGTACCGCTTCTATTGTTTTAAACACAAACTCAAAACCACCACGAACACTCCATTTTCTCCCCACCGCGAAATCAATCCCTGCGAACATTTCTGCATTTACAGTAGTATATGGTCTGGTATGTGTCTAGCGTAATCAAGGACATATAATGTCGTCTGTATGATTTGAAACCTGGGGTTAGGAAATAGCTTTTTATCTGAGCAGAAAATGTAATTCATGGTCATATGATTCATTTGCCTGATAACTAAATTTCATTATAATCTATTTGACTCATTTTAGCTTGTAGCAATGTCTTGTTGTTTTGCAGAAGTTGTTTATTGAATTTTTAATGTTATAGGTGGACAAGTTTAGTAGTTCAAGTTTGAACAGGGTAGACAAAAGAAACAAGCAGCAAAGTAAAGTATTGAGAACAGCTTTCAAACATTTAGAAGAATATTTGCATTAACTTTTATTTATTGGTTACAAACCAGGGATATTTGTTATGATATTTGTTGAAAATTGTGCTTTTTTGGATTCCCCAATTAGGAATATTAAAAAAGATTTTCCTCTCAGCTATCGAACAGATATCCGTTAAACAAGGATTTAATCTAGTGTGGCCTAAACTTGCATTAAACATAGCCATTTATCAACTGTGTGGAGGACTTTTAATGTCACATGGTAGACATTATTCTCCACTCTCTAGGGGGGGATTACATCAGAATTGTGCATTATGTCCTCTACAATAGGCTTTGTTGGGTCTGCATGAATAAAATTTGGAGTGCAGATTCACGGTTTTCTCGGACAAAACTCCATCTGTTTGGGTGGCATCTGTAAGGGAACATACACACATTTCATTGTAAAACCTAAACTTGGACCAAGAAAATGTACTAAAAGTCTTGAATGATTATAATAAAGACAAGAAGTTTTAATCTAACATATTTTCTAATATTCCAAATCACTTGTATATGGCAGGAAATGTAATCATAGAGCTGCACCAGTATAGCATACTAATGGGATCTGAATTTGAAATTGTCACATTCTGTAATGACAACAATGCATCTAACAACCTTAAAAGCATTCCTGACATAAGGGAGACTCTACATTTATAAGTTACACAGGTATTAGATTGTTGAATAGTTTTCTCTTTGATAAGACTTAAAGGACAACCAAGACAAAATATTAAGGGCATAAAAGTCCAGAGAGTAAAAAATATCATAATGATAATGAGCATAACATCTCTTTGCAAAATGTGTGTGTGCTAGATATAAAGTGTATATCTTTTGCTATTCACAAAATACCATATAGTCTATCTTGCATGTGGACTTCAGATTCAGGAAGATGGTACTATAAAGTAATCAACATACATGTATATATGTACATGTATGCATATAGCTGCATTGTGTTTGTTCTTCACTGATAGTGTGTTACAACCATCATGCTCCCATTCATCAAATGATACTAGCATCAATAATGATAGTTGCTTCCCACTGTGGTCAAAATGCATCGTTTTCTGGAGGTGTGCCATTATTGGAGTGAATGCTATAATTAGAAAAGTCAAGCAACAGATTATACCACAATGTAATGAGTTGTTTTCATTTGTCCATATTTTAATGATGTTCACATATACACTATATATAATGTATAACTTACTATTAGTCATATTGCAGTGTGCATTCTTTTCAACCATTGCTTTTTCTTTTGCTCCAATATTTCATCTTTTACAAAAAATGTAGGGGATTTGTCCTTGAATGCGTGTACCCTTGGTCCTGAATGCCTTTCATCCTTTCTGCGTGGGGCATAAATCTTATACCTAAGAAATGTATTGTTAGTCAACACAGATTTTGCACTTCTTTTGGTGGTCAAGATGAAAGCATTTTTGTTGTACTAAAATCTTTTGGCACTTCATCATGTGACTGTACATCATCATCTGTACATTCATTTATTTTCACAGGGATTTAGTTTTGTATTAGTAGGGGATATGTGGTTTTTGATTTGTGGTAAGTTTGTGGCTGTAACAATTCTGTTGTTCAGTAGGAATAAAAAGGAAATATTAACAGCTTAAAACATTGTGGATGGGTCTCTGTACAAAAAAAGACATGTGGAAATAAAACCACCGCAAACATTTCAAAACTTACAGTAATGAATGCTGACAGATCTTAGACAATGATGTAGTTTGCATGGTTTATGGTCACCTTTTACCAATGAGGATCTATCGATGTAGACCCTCCTTCCTATTACCGACAGGTGTGACCAGGTATGTAAGAGATGATTTGCACGCTTCTGAACGCCTGATTTGCCTTTGTTTATTTGTTGATATGGAATTGCACCTGTCAATTAATGAGGTACTTAGTTCCGCAGATTGTTGTTTAAATGAGCCACATGTGCCAGCTGTCCCTTCTTGAGGAGATTTATTGTCTAGTGGTAGCTGACCTTTGACCCACCGCCTTTGTAAATGTTGTAGTACCTGTCCTGTAGATAGTTTCATCAGGTTGATAAATCAATTCAACATCTATTTATTTATCTATTTATGAATCTTTAGGGTGGTCCCTTCAGTCAACTAAGTAACTGATTTCCAAGGGAGCCTTCCAAATCTTAACAGGATACAAAAGAATAACTTAGCATAAACTGAATGAATAATACATTCATAGTACATTACACAACCTTACTTTTCTTCCTAACAGACATTTCGACAACTTATCTGCTGCCTTCATTAGTGTAAAAAGGATTTGAAAAATAAGATACTTTATATTTACACTGATAAAGACAGTAGATAGGTTGTCAAAACGTCTGTTGAGAACAAGATAAGGGACTGTACCTAACATTCTTAAGAAAATTATGTTAAGTTGTACTACATAGTTACCACCCTCACGACCACTTCTAGTCAGATACAGTCAAGTCTTCTCCCTGTGTGCTACTGTCAGCAATGAAATATAATGATTGTGAATGAATCAATCACCCATACGTTTTATCTAGCATGCGTTTTTAACTGTACGATCTCGTAAACTTGTATTGCTTTGATGACAAGTTGCAGGCAATGAATTTCATGACCAAGGGGGGATGTTGTATGATTTTACTTAGATGAGAAATTTTGTTGACATTTTTTCTCAATTACATAGATTTTTAAGTTGGCATCCATAGTTCCTCATCTGATAAGATCATGGTGATATATGACAGTATAGTAGCTATCAACAATAATTACTTTTTAATCTTTATTACAACACGATATCCCATACTGAGGGACATTCTTGGAAAGTCCTTCCATACTGATAGTGTCTCTGGTCTCCAAAGTAGTCGGGGTCTTTGGGATCTTCTGCATTCTTTGTTCCCTCCAAAACGTTTCAGTTTGCATCCAGCGGTTTCCTAAATTGATTTTGTGAGTTCCTGCTGACCATATTGTCCCTGTAAGCCCCACACTGCGGCCCAACTGTGGAGGCTGCACACAAGCCTTGCAGGAGAGCACCAGAAATACGCCAATCTTGTTATCATATCAACCGGCTAGGCCGCCAAATCCCTGTGATTTTCATTCCTGGGGAAACTTTAATTTACTGGGACCCCTCTCCTCTCCCCGCGGTACGGGGGCTTTACATACTACTCTAACTCCACTCTCCGTCCCCTCCAAATGGCTCCTGTAACCAGACAGGCCGAACACGTTATCCCATGTAGAGTTGTCAGCCAGGATCCAGCAAAGATTTAGAAATTAATTCTTTTGTGGGAGTGCTGCCACTCCAGGGACCCCAGACTGATCCAAATGGGCTCTGACAAGGATGAAGTCACAATTGTTGCAGGATAATGTGGATTAGCTCTGGGCCCAGCCAACTTTCCACAATTTGTCATCGCTTAGTGTGGCAGACCTTTTGTGGGGAGCGGCCAATGGGAGGACAAGCCCGCCAGGAGTGCAACAGCTCCCCGGGGGCCCCACGGTGGACCAGACTTTTCTACCAGGAAGTTTGGAATCGTTCTGCCGAAGAAAAAAGTTTCAGAAAAGTTAGTACTTTTGTGTCATATGTGGCACGACAAAGTCTGCATATCTTGAGAAAAGACAGTGAGATTAGGCAAGAGATTTCTTTTGAGATTATGATTAAACCATTTCATTTCCTGCTTCCTTAATACAAATTGAAATCAACTACAGTATATGTACTAATTTCTTTTTCTTATTGCAGAATGGCTGTTCCTTCAACAGCAAAATGGTAGTACCACAGGGTAACAGTCCTAAAATACTGTGAATCTAAATGTTCGCGGCGGTTTTATTTTCGTGTTTTTCACAGTGACCGCTCTGCCAAAAGTCTGTTCCACCTCCAATAAGCAGTTCCAATGTAGTACTACTTTATTGCAGAATTCTTTCAACTGGAATTTGAAACACTGCAAAACCTCCTTCTCTAAAATGAAACCACTGCAAAACTATTTATTCATTATTCAATATTCAGCATATTGCCAGAGTTAACATACAGTTCCTTCACCTTGTTCCTTCCTCGTACATTACAGTCATTTAAAACCTGAATACCGTCTTCACCTCAAAGCGTTCTATCTTCATCGTTATAGAAATCCAGTGATACATTTGTCTGTATTGCATGGTAAGTATCCCCACTGCTGATCAGGAAGCACGGGGAAGTCAATAGAAGTGCCCACAGCAGCTACTGAAGTAGTTGGCTCAATACTTGAGAACCAGGAAGTAACTTTAGAGTTAAATATGAATTGCCTGTCAAATGTAGCTACCAGGAGTCCGGGTCTCGGGGGAGGCATAACCAAACTTCAGCTCAAAGTCCCATCAAATTGAGTTAGAAAAGATGAGATTTGGTCCGGATGGTGATTGGGCGGCCAGATATTGCATATTGGCTGGGAGAAAATCAAAAGCCCTTTCTGTACCCTCAGGAATGAGGTTCCTTCTGTGCCACTCTGACTTTCCCATCTGCTGTGGAGAATTGATTCTGCTGGTCTTGGGCCACCCTTCTGAGCTCAAATTGAAATTTAATAGTGTGAGGCCCAAGTCTTCTGTGGCCCACCCCAGGAGGCAATTTTCACCACTGCCACGGCCTTTCAGCCTCTGTAATTAAGGTTTTCGCCATGTCCAAATTGCTTTTCCATCCTTGCATGTTTAGCACCTGGTTTGGGGGAATTTCTCTGACATTAAGGAGGACTGGCACAGAAGGAACCTAATCGGATAAGTGTTACCTCTCCCGCCAAACTTGGTTCCCCACTCCCAATCTGCAATTAGCAGGACCGAGTTTCCCCTTTCCTGACAGATGTTTGCAGATGTTTCGGGAGAGAAACCCGCCCGCCCTGGAAAGTTGTGGGAAGAAGCCTGAGAAGAGAGCAGGACATTCCGACATGACAAATGGCATTCCATAACCCAAGGTCAGGGAATTCGGCCCAAAAGGGTGGCGGAGCTGGGAAGGGTTCATTTGACAAGATTACTATTGATCGGGAAATGAGTTCGGGCGTCCTGGCTGTGTCAGAGGCGTGCGGGACCGTCAGATTGTTTTCATATCGCTAGACTTAGCACCCATAAGCCCTGTGAAAATGGCAGAGGGTTCGACTACATTTTCATTAACAGTGAGCTGCTTAAATCCATTGGCGAGGCGGGGGAATCCCATTTTCTGCATATTTCTGCCCAGCGGTGGCCGGGTCAGCGGCATAAATCACCTTTCATTATGAGACCGGCCATTAACCTGGGATGACCATAAAAGCTGCCAGCAAGGCAATAAAACGGCATAATTAATTCTGCTCGCCACCTCGCGGCACTGTCTGGGAATCCTTCATTCCCGATCTCCTTGCACCACAAAGTCATTAGCTTTTTTAAAAGAACGGCCGACTTTCTCCAAGGTAGGAATTTAAGTTGGGCTTGATGGACGAGGTGTATTACATATCCCATCAAGAGCCATAAAGAAGCAATTCACACAGAAGCAGCTAATAGCCTTATGATGATATCGCGGGCTCATATGGTGCCGGTGCGTGGCCAGGGGCCACCTTTTTATCGGAAATGGCCATATTTAATATCCCACCCCACTGTGCACACAATAATGATGTTAGGTGCAACAGCTGTCTACTGGCTTGCTGATCTATGTCGTATTTCAGATCCCGGGGAAAATCGCCGTCCGCCGCACCCGGTAGTTAGCGCCCGGTAAGGCTCGACAAAAGACGGTCCCCCGGAGGAGGCCAGAAGAAATATTGGGCTAATTTAGAGCGATGATCACTTAAAGACCGTTCGCTATGAATCACAACATTCCAATTGTGTGCTATCTCCCCGCGTTATTAAAAACCCTAACACTTCCGGAATAGGCCGCTACACTTGCGGGCTCCCCGCACAATTCTTTACTAAATAATTTTTTTCCCCATGAGCTGAAGCAATTATCATATTACCTCCCAAAACCCCGGTGTCCATCAAATGTTTCCCCTGTAGAGAGGGCCCGTTTGATAATGATGCCGGCAGGAATCGCCTGTAATTTTGCAAAGCTGGATTCACTCATTCATGGACAATGAGGCCTGGGGATATTTGGAGTGTGCCGACATGCGAGGGACTGTGCCGGCATTCTGATGCTAATGACAGGTGTTGGGCTGATAGCGCGGCATTACCACTCCATTGTTCGCAAGGCGATCATTGCCCCGCTACAATATTGAAAGGATCTGATTACATCGGTTTCATTTCCAGAGAGGTGAAAGGGGTTCTCCCCTGATAGCTGGCTGCAAGAGTGATAGCCTTGCTCGGAATGGCTTTCATCGCACGGTTTGTTTGCTAATAGTCTTTTCTTTTCAACCCTCCTGTACTTGAGGACAATGCAGAAGTGGAATTCTACCCTGGGAGAACCATTACCTCCAATGTAAAGTGTGAAGTACACCATATTGTTCTGTAAATCTCCATTCTCTTCCCATTGTTTGCATTACAGATGAGAAGATGCTCTTTCCAATGGTATTAGATTAGAAGCATTATGGAATGCAAATTCCGGAAAATTGCTGTTCAATCCTCCAAGGCCCATGGATTTACCCAGAGAACAAAAAACTAAACCAATATTAATGTTTACCCCAGAGAGCCTGATAGTAAATCTACCTCCCAGCACAAAGTTGATAAAATGTCTCTGACATAATTCACTCCAGCAGTTTATTATTGAAATACTTGGAAGTCATTTTGTGCAGAAAATCATGAAGAACAATGCGATGGTATCAGGAATGGCTACGGTACAGATCGACTACAGTTTGAATGCAAATTATTGTACAGTAGTAGCCTTTTTCCCTTGCACACTTCATTTACCCATTTAGAAATGCCTTTGAAAAAGTAGGACTAGAACATTTTGAATATCTATGTCCATACGGTCAACGTTATGACATAAGTTTGTGTTGCATGACAATAACTTCAAAATCCTCTTTCTGTATTCTATATGAGACACCAATAGCATTTAAGCTGAACCAAATCAATCTTTTTTAAGCACAAAACAGATTAGCACCAATTATATTTAGCATAATCTCTGAATTAATTGTCTGTGTATCATTCTGAGGAGACACAGCATTGAGGTAGGCTGTATCCCAGCTTACATATAAGATCAACAGATATTAGGACACAATCAGGTTGTGTTTTGTAACTTGGTTCTTCCAAGGAGGTTTTCTACTGTACAATAATTTGCATTCAAACTGTAGTCGATCTGTACTGTAGCCATTCCTTGTAAAAATGCATACCTGGTCAACTTTGTAGATTTCACACTTAGGCCATGTTGATTTGATTATATGGATGACATCCTCTAGGAACCCAAAAACTGATGCGAGCATGCAAATAAAAAAAGTTTGTCACTAAATTTAGAAAAGTTGCCTTCATTATAGAATCTACGTGGTCAGGAAAGATAAACAAAACACACAGACCGAAATGTAGACTCTTCATTTTTGTACTTTCAAAACATCTTCTTTGACTTTAGAAACGACATTAGTATCCGTTTTCCGATTTTTTTTTTTCAATTTACAGCATGTATTTTATCATTTTGCAGCTGCTTTTTAGAAAACCTTTTCTCTTTTTTTTAAACGGAGGAAATTGATATGCAGACAGATGTCGTCCATATAATCAAATCAACATGGCCTTACAAGTAGACACAAATACTACGTTGAATCTTCATCATAATCACCAGGCTCTTTTGTTTGGTTAAGAGATTTTGTTTTAATTACTTTAGTCTAATAATCATGGAGGTTTGAAAATAGATAATTTTTTCAACTTCCTTGATCTGATTTATTGGAATTTTGAAATGAGCCCCAGATAAGTATACATTGTTGTCCATTAAAAACGTAACCATAAACATTGTAGTGGTATTAATGATATTGATACTTTTAATCCTCCTTGGTTTGTATCTTTGAACTTGTAAAAAGCTCCAAGTATTTATCATCACTTTGAATAGATTCAACTCGGTCAGTGGTACATGTATGTGATCGGAGTTGGTTAGCCGGTCGGTTGTGCATTTTGTGACGAGCCCAGTTATCAGTACCAGTGGCTTGGTTGGCGGTGGAAGATGCTAGTGTGTGGTTGAACAAGATAAGGCACCGCTGCTCTACATACGGAGGCATCCCTTACATGCTCTCACAACACTGTCTGGCTATCTAACAGTCTCTTCCTTCCATTCTGGACGACAATCTACGCTTGTACAGCGGTGCTCGGGAACAATATTGGACAGGGCAGAAGTAGAGGCTTGGTCGTATGTCATCATCCCACTCATCCCTGACAGAAATATGTCCAGCCTATTGAGCCGGGCAGTAAAAAGGATCAAGTTTGTCTTTATTGTCCATCGTTACAGAGGACAGTAAAAACTGCAAATGAAACTGTGTGGCTCTCCCCATGAATTCTGCACAAGGAGGTGATTTTGGCTGGGATGAGCTTGATGGTGTGTAATGTGCCTATAGTGTTACAGGCTCCTGTTACCGTGCCGGGTTTATTTTGTGCAGCTAGCGTTTTTAATGCCGCCAGTTAACTATTATGTCTGCCACTTTTGAAGCTCATCATCTGCTGGTATTGTATAAGCATGCTGTTATATCACGGAGGAGGCCATCTTAAAATGCACTGGTAGAGACTCAAACAGCGCTGAAAAACAAGCTTTCATACAGCAAATACATGCTGTAATGGCATAAAAAAGTCAGTGCACAAAAATGCCAGCAAATGGAACTGGAAAAGAATTCACAAGCCAAAATGAAAAATGAAAGTAGATTAAACTGAAGTTGTAACCTGCATGTAGAAGTTATGTTGAAAGAAACTTTGCCCAAACTAAAACACAACTATGTTCCGTAGGCTGATGAAACATTCAACGCATCCAGTAAACCTTGTCTCCTAATACGGCAATTGGGTATCAGCAATTGATAGGCAATGTTATTTCATCCCTTTATCCAATACTCCTGTACAGAGCCACATTAGCTATGTAAGCCCAATACTTTTAAACTTTCTAATGCCTATCACACTCCCTTTGTGTGAAATGGAAGTAGCCCAGTGATCACATGACTAATTCTGATCATATGACAAGGTGTACAAGATTCCTGGCAGGTCACTGAACCTATGTTATAACTCTGAAAGCTGTGGGTTAGACACATCTACAATGTGTATCCCTTAGAATGGCATCTATTCTTTTAAAGATGAACAGCTAAGGAACAGTAATACATATTCCCCACTCTGTTGTTTGCAGTGTTTAACAGCTTGTTTCTCTGTGTTTCCTGTGGGAAGGTTTGGGCCAGGCATGGTGATCTACTGGTTCGGCTTTATCGATGAGCTGGATGTGAACGCTGACAAGGGCATCGTGCTGATGGACCACTTCCCAGACTCCTTCACCACTCTACAGGCACTAAGTGACAGGGACAGATAGCCAAGCTGTTTTCTACAACCAGGATTCTACAACCAGGATGTCCTTAGAAGCCATCCACCCACCCACGTGTGTTTTGGTACCAATTTAAGAAAACCTGTCTGTTGTCCTACTCTTCAGGCTATCATTCCTTAAAACCAAGATATATTTGTAAGATATAAAGTATAATGGTCTTTTGTATGTTCCTTAGCAAATTAGCATACCCATTGCACTGTTTCATGTTGTATGTGCAGATAAGCTCTTACTCTAGTCAATTTGACATGCTTTATGTAGTGTTCTACATAACAAATTCTATCATGTAACAAGAATATGGTGATACCAGAGTAGTGTCTTAGAACCTTCTAGCCTCCATAGCAGGCTTCTTAGCTGTAAGGGACTTCTTAGAACTTTTGGGGGAATTATCCCTGTTCTCTGATCTGGATTTAGGCATCCTCGTTAAACCAGGACCCATATCGCTCCACGTTACATCGGTCGCGGAATGGGCCCTGGTAAAAAGCTTCGCCACATATGGAAAATGATATACAATCAGAAAACAGCTCATAATAACCCCCCCCCACACACACACACACAGACACACACACAAAAACGTCCACCCAAGATGCCTGCTAAGAACATCCAACCTCTAGGTGATGTGATGGAACAATATCTACCTGTCATTTATATACCTGTCATCTTTACTTTGTCTCTTCCTGAGTCTCCACCCTGGGTGGCAAATGTCCACAGGCCCCTCCGCTCCCCCCTGGGAGTTCCCATGATTTATCTCTCACCTCTTACATAGAGACCCATCATCAGAGCTGGCCCAGAATACCACAGGTATTCATGAGGCAGTTTAGTGTAATTGGAAGGAAGACAGCAGAGCAGGAAGGACAAGAGACTATTTCGTCTTATGTCCCCCCGTGGGGTCGTAGCAGTCCTCCCCAGGCTGCCATAACAGTAGGAACACACCTTTCTGTTTACCTCTGCAACACCTCATGTGTCAACAGCAGAATTAGAAGGAATGATTTTTTTGGGAAATGTCACTACAAATCATGAGAATACGTTACATGTAGAGTTGTGAATTATTTGTACTTCCTGCAAAAGATATGATATTCAGGGAAATCCTGTTGACGTTGTATATTTTCTTTTGGTTAAACCGGTATTATGTGTTGCAATGAGAGAGTTAGCATGACTAATATTTTGGGAATTGTCACTACAAATCATGAGAAGAGCCTTATGTAAACGTGTGAACCATTTGCACATCCTGCAATAGATATGACAGTCATGGCAATCCTTTTGATGTTATAACGTTATATTACCTGTTGGCTTAAACAATTAGCATTGTATACATGTATGTAACATTATACATCTAGCATTATATATATTACAACAACAGAATTAGCGGGACTAATTAAAGTCCTACGTTATGTAAACTTGTGACTTATTTATACTTCCTGCAATAGATGTGACATTCATGGCAATCTTTTTGATGTTTTGTATTTTCTGTTTGCTAAACAGATAGCATTATGTATGTTGCAACGACAGAATTAGTAGGAATACTTCTTTTTGAAATGTCACTACAAATCATTGAGAAGAAAAGCCTTATGTTATATGTAAATACATGAACCATTTCTACTTCCTGCAATAGATATGACATTCATCATGGCAATCCTGTTGATGTTGTATATTTTCTGTTGGCTAAACAGATAGCATTATGCATGTTGAATACTTATAGCGGCTTTTAGTGAATCTGCTACTGTCCCTCTTGTAGGTCCCTATCACACAGTATAATGAGTGTGTGTTTAGGCAAGAAGTTTATTCTTATCACAAGGCCGTCCAATTGGTGGCAGCACATAAATGATAAAGGGTGCCACAATGGATAAAGTTCTGTAATGCTACTACCCTGTCGTTCATAACTGTCACTTTATTTCATGATTTAAAGTTGGACAAACTTTAGAGGGATAGAGAGTGGCAGGGTGCATTGTGTGGATGTAGTGGGCACATCCCAGGTAAATGGGGACACCATTATAGCTGTGGGCAGCTCTGTGTTGTTGCAAATTACCCAGGCACAGTGACCCTGCAAATTGCAGCCGGAGATCTGCATCTTCTCTGGCACCTCCCCGGAGACCAGTAAAACTAAGTCATCTCCTCTACCAGGTCGGTGTGTGGACCCCAGGGCACAGAGGACACACAGGGGGACGGGGTGGGTGGGAATTAGCACTTCCAGCACTAGGCGGGGCCAATTTTACTCTCAATCAATAGACATGGACTGAGATGATAAGGCAGAAAAGACATGACTCGGCAGGGATTATTGATTCTTGTATATTTGCCTTTAGACATGATGATCAGATTATTCAAACAGTGATAGTCATTGAAAATGGTACATGGTGAAAAATATGCAAATTCTGGGGAAGTAAAACATTAACGTTACGTACATAATAGAAGAAAGTGAACTTGTCCCACTTTCTTCCACTTCAGTTGCCCTGAAGACACAGGACTGGTTGGAAATTCTGAGTGTCCAATCCTTGTCTTGGAAAATAGTCATAAACCCTTTTCTACTTTTTTTGTTTAGCCGTGGAAGTTTTTAAGAGTTATGAGAAATGGTTATTGCTTTCATTGTACCTGGTGGAAAATGGAGCAATTTTCTGTGGGGTTATTGGGGGTCACAGCTGATTCTGGCGTGAGCTGTCTGGTGATTGTAGGTCAGAGTTCAATCGGAAGAAGTAAATTTGCAGGTGTCAATATCGAGGCCAAAGGACACAGCAACAAAAGTAAAGATTTCCTAATCTTGAGGTCATAATCTGCTCTTACATTGATTCCTCCCTCTCCACTAAATAAAGCAATGATCACATCCAAATCCTGCTTACACGAACGAACGTACAATTGCAATTGACCACCTCTACATAAGGACCACCTGGCCAATGTGATCACTTTTGGTGGTCTCTTAGATAATTTTCCCCAAGGACACAAGCATTAAGAATCCTGTCTATAGTGACCACCTGTCTACATAGACCAGATTTTATCAGTCCCCTGGTTGGTCTTTTTATGCAGTTTTGACTACATTATCTCTCCATATCTGTCTTTGTATCCTTTATCTGTCCTTTGATTTTTACCGGTGCTGTTGAAAATGAGATATCATGACAACCCAAAACAAAACACGTTTCCATTGGTTTAGCCTAGAGCATTGATTTACATGGTCCCCTGAATGGTGCCTAAAGCTACAAACAGATAGCCTGCAAGCACCTGCTGTCTCTGTACAGACTTGGAAGAACGTGCCCAGTGGTGAACATGCTGTTCTTGTTGTCTTGACGTTAAGCACTCATCCGTCTTTGTGCTTTGAATAAAGATCTTCACATTTTCTGTGATCGTGCCGAAGTATCATAACATCCTCGACTCAATGCGACCGCACCCACAAAAGTAAAGACTTAAGTTCCTCGCCCCGCTTTCTTGAACAGCCCGGTAAGTTTATTCTCTCGTGAAAACGCAGCAACGGTGGCAGTCCCGACATCTGCCGACTTTAATTTCCCCAGTCCCATTCGATCCCCTATTAACAGATCTGGACAAGGCCCCGACATTTCCTCTGGCAGTTTTCCACTTGAGTACGGGAGCGTTCCTGTGGAACGGCGCGGAGATGGGCTCCATCTCCCCAACACACTCCCGCTACTCTACCCCCGCCGTAACAGGTGTCGCATCGTGTCCAAAATCATTAAAATTTATAGAAATATGAAAGATAAAGTTTAGGAACAGGTGGCTGTGCGCT
Organism: Branchiostoma lanceolatum; assembly: GCF_035083965.1. Taxonomy (NCBI): domain Eukaryota; kingdom Metazoa; phylum Chordata; class Leptocardii; order Amphioxiformes; family Branchiostomatidae; genus Branchiostoma; species Branchiostoma lanceolatum. The sequence goes on along the minus strand of NC_089725.1, from coordinate 24,911,994 downwards.
GATGTGAAATTGGTCGGACGCTATAAAAACGTGCGAGGTGTTTGTCAAGAAGTGTGACGTTTTTACTCCTCGCGGAGCGGGTTTTATTGCACCAATCGTTCTCTTGTTATCAAAGCTGCGTGCGGCTATCAGGGGGAGAAGCGGGACCTGTTAGAAGTTCAACCGTAGAAGTTTATGGTGTTTTATGAACTCCACTGCTCTTCCCGACGTTATTACATCGGCGGAAACCCAATAGCTCGCCCAGCATAAATAGATACAACGTTTTCCACAAACCGTTGTCCTCAGCAATCGTACGTTCAATCTTTTCTCGATGACTACGTCGTTAAACCTATACGAGCAATCCCGAAGACTTTCCTATATATTTTTCACCGTCAAAATTTCCGTTAGTTGAGTGACCTTGGCTACTACAACGTCAAAAGAACTTTAGCAATGCATATCACTTTCTTCGCGGCATGTCTTGAGCAAGAAACATTGCTCGACCCAAGGAAGTTTTTCATCCTCCTTGGTCTACCTAAGGAGAAACTAGTAACGTTAGCCATATCGACAGGATGCCTTCAGACCGCCATCATACGTGAAAATCAAAGCCTACCTGGTGAGATCCACCTTACTTCTACCTAATGATTATATATGTTACTAGAACAAAGCAATGATGACATTTGATGATGATTGGTTGGCCGTATGAGAGAAGAACAGAGTACGTTTGGTGGGAAAGAAGCTAACTAGAATAACTCCTCATCACAACTTTTTGAGGAAAAAAAGTCGGAACTCTTTGTTGGTGTTTCCAAACTGTCTGCGCAGGAACAGAAGGGATCTCCCTCTGACCTCTGCCATTTCCGGACTGACCAGACTTCTCTAACAAAGTTCTCCCGCCGGACTCATCCGATGACGGGTAAATGGGGGAGTAAATCATCCGGTGTTTTGGTCCGTTCCGTTTACCTTTATGATGGATAGGTAATGTTTAAAACATGGACATCTGTATATATGGACGCGGAGTGACCGCCGCGAGATGGGAAACTTAACGACATACCAAATCAACGGTGAAATGCCCGCCTTTATGTATTTATTTGTATTTATGAAATGGCCACTGATGTGTCACGCATCGAGGACGTGAAATTGAATTTCTTCTGCTGACAGTCGTGCCAACGCCGGCGTGAAACTTGTCAGTTTCGACGATTTCTCAGCTATTTCTGTCGCCAAAATCTATATTCGGAGTTATCTCTTTGAGAAATCGCCCTTAAAAGCCATTCCACTCAACCCTCAAGTTTGAAAAACACGTTTTTTTCTCTTAAACGTCGTCTCAATTCTCGTAACGCTGCTTTACTCAGACATAATTGATGCCCTTGTCCCTACTTTTATTTTTCCCGGTTTGGGAATCAAATTTACGTGGAAATGGCGACATTTTCGTTTAAGAGGTGCCGTTAATGACGGGCAATTGTAGTGACAGTTACATCCCGGGCTGCCGCTTCTGCCATAAATGGCTGGCATGACGAGATGGCGCTTAACAGAGAGGACATCGCGGTAATTAAATCCGTATCGACGCACGATTTGGCCTTCTGCGTCGTAAAGATGCGGACGGGACCAGGTGCGACTTAACAAAAGGTCGGCAAGTAAATGTAAATGGTACCGCTAACAGCCGAACCCACCCACAAAAATATGAAGTGTCAGATGGAAGCGTTTAAAGACACTTTCGTCTGGTCCCTGTCTTAAGAAAAGCAACGACACGGCCAACGTTCATTCTTCAAATAAAAGCACAGGATCCTGCGGGGCAAACTTATGGATCACTCATCAACCAAGGGCGGTGGGAGTGCACTGACCTCGCATGAGCCTATATGAACTTGAGACGTCCATCGTGCACAAAGTCCATCATGATAACTGGCTGAACCACAGACCTACCTCCAGTCAACTATTATTCTTATATGTCATTAGTAACTTTCAAAGTAGGCCAAGCAGTGTTTTGATACGGCTTCCCTAACAGCAACCATTCAATATACGTCTATAAACTAAAATAGGTTGATGAAAGTGTATTTTGTTGTCCTCAAACGACGGTGCACTGCAGATTAATATTTTTGTGATTGCAGTGATTATTCCAAGTCACGTACGTTAACCAAGCGTTAGATGAAACGTCACGAAACGCTGTATATTCACGTTTTTTAGCTTTAAGAAAACTTTCACGTATTCCACACAAACATCCACACACGGACCGGACGTACATGATCACATCAGTAGCCAAACATCCACTTCTTTTGTAGAGAAAAAAACTATATACGCACAAAACGTAAAATCGCTTATCCCCGGCGGCTTTTACTTAATCCGAAAGATTCGATTATTTGTATTTATCATTCGGCGGAATAGAGTAGCCCTTTTAAGTTTATCCGATTGTCTGGGTTTCCATTCGCTTCCCCCCAGTCAAAGTCCTCCAGAAGCCCAGACGCCAGGATACTTTTAGCGCACACAAAGAGCTATCGGGCTGGAGGGTTCAATCTCCTTCTGCCGGCGTTCGGAACCCATTTCCCCGGCGCGTCTATCCATCCATCAGGACCTGCACAAATAATAGACTCCCTGACAGCACATTTATGTACTTCATCATTCCCTCCCATTTCAGAAACAGTTTCTTTGAGTTGCTCCGCCATTTCCATTTCCATTACCATTTGGTCTTTCAAAATTCAATTTCCACTAATAAAATTTTCAGGAAATGGCGGTTGGCCCGGCGATGGTGTGAGGTCAGTGTTTGGCGGGTTGTTTGTGCCCGCCTGAGCAGCTATCCGTGGAGCGGGAGAGACTCCGGGACAATTTCACTCAAAAATGATATTAAGTTTTTACCCCAAGTACACCCGCACGCTCGTTAAGTTGACGGCAATATAGTGTGGACCATATAACGCGCGTTAAGGGATGATGATTTCATCGTCGGAGTGTTCTTTTCCGGCCATTAAAACTTTCTGCGGAGTAGTTGGCTTCCTCGGCTGCGGTTATTAAACGTCCGCTCGCGCAAACTCTCCTGCAAAGGTCTTAATCATCCGCCTTGTAAGTACCACTGGCCGTATCTTATTACCTCACATATTTCTTCGTACTCACAAATATTGAGAAGAACATAGAAGTTTGAAGGTAAGAAGTTGTCAGGTGCGACGGGAGTTCTGGGATTATGAAACTCTAGGCAAAATACAGAATGATAAACTTTAGATAATAAAGTATAGAATGCCCATTGTAGACACTAGCTGTTACAAATAACATACCAAATGATACAACGTGTCGATAGATATGTAACAAAATAGAAGTAATAATCACCTCAAACATGATGTTACGTTAGAGGGCATGCAAATAATATCTGATGGCAGACACAAGTCCAAAGTTCACAATCCAAAAGCATCATGAGGTGGAAAATAGTAGTCACTCGATGTAAACTTATGCCTCATATAACAGATAAGATAGATGCGATGACATAGACGCGAAATATTCGTCAGAAAAGTATGAATTTTGTGGAATTACTATAAATATCTCATATATATATATATATTTCATATCCTGTGTTCTTCCCTTATCCGGTATCACGTTGCTGCCTGTACCCGTGCAGCGTTTCTACGAGTCCCTGTAACCTGATACGACCCGAACATTTTTACAAAAAATAAACACAGGAAACAGACGTTCTCAATTATAGCCTAGTCTAAGACAACCTCTGCTTCCCACACATCGCGTCGCGTCGGTTTGTTTTGCTCCTGTCGTCCTGGTTACGCACACCCGTAGACTTGTCACTAACAGCTGCCGTCAGCACCAAGGACAGCACCACCGGCAGCACCACCACAGAACTCTCACTCAGGTCCCGATTCCACTACACGGCGATCGCGCTGCGTCCTCGCTGCGACCGGAATTGAACTTGTTTAACCCTTGATTTCATGATTAGAATATCATGCAAAATTGATCTCATGATTAGAATATCATGCAAAATTGATCTCATGATTAGAATATGATTCAAAATGTAAAAATATAACTGAAAAGGCGACAGAAAATACAAAGCGTGAAAAAATTGTTTTTATGTATGAAATTCGTTGAGCGATCTGTTAAATCACTCGGTCGCAACACGATCGCAGCGAGTTTGCCGCTTTTTAATGGTGTTATCAAAGGACGTGAATCGATGTGAAATTACTTTGATGTCTAGGTTATGAGTACAAAATGGGCATAATTTTATGGATATTACATAATTTGAGAGGAAGTAATAGTGATGTCCGGACCAGTACACAGCGGAAGTGTTCTTTTAAATCTCTCCTTGGGATATATTGAAACTGCATGATGAGCGCTTGATCACAAAACAACGCAGTAGCAACAGTTGCAAAAGTTCGCGCTTTTAAAAGAGACCTCCCGCTGCTTTTGTGGTTATTTGCCGTAAGCCCGTGTCGATCGCATGTCTGTCTACACGTAACACCGATGTCATTTTAGTTTTAAAACTACCGCTACAAAACCGCACGTATATCCTTCACTAATTACCCGGTACTTTCCCCATCTGGCCAGATTGCTGTTGTTGAAAAATTGTGCGCTGGGTCAGGTGGTTCACCCTTATAAGTGGCTCTTGTCACACGACAAAACACCAAGAGACGTGTTTTTTTTTTTCCTTTCCTCTTTTGATAGAAATAATATACAGTCCACAGGGAAGCGACGGAGCCGAAAATTGGGACCAGTTGGCTCGCAGGTCGCATATAAAATGCCGCTGCCCATCTCCCGCCGTCCGTCCTCACCCTAACACGTCCCCCGAGTTCACGACTTCGCCGTGGGAGCCCTTAGCCCGCCAACCCCAAATCTCGTTAAATCTTATGACCGATATTTCGCTAATTTCTTTGACATTACAGTGTCTCCGTTTGGAGCGTCGCGGGGTTTTATGGTCGCAGCGTCCACTGTGGCCACAAAACACATGTCGGCCTAAATGCCACCGTATATTTCTGCCTCGTTCATAACAATAACACAGGCGCCCTGGGGGACAAGCGTGGTTAACGTATGTGCTTATCCCGGCTTTTTCAACGTACTCAGTACCAGGAAGGAACGGAAAAAGGCAGAAACTTTTACAGGGGTTAAAGGAGCACATTTTCTTCCAAAACTGTTTCTGTAGTGTGGGGAATAGAACAAAAAGAGTTGAACATTTACTGAAATATAAGGTATTTTTTCAGTTTAGTCAGAATCTTACCAGCAAAGTTAATTCAAGCGTGCCGAATCATCTACAAGGTGCGACCTGAAAAGTACACGCAAACAAAAGTGCAATGAACTTAACACAAATGTCTATACTACAATTCATAACACATTGTGAACAAGGGGAGAATGTACAACTTTCGGTTTTGAAACTTAGTGGGGCATTTGAAGAATCAACAACGTGACTTCAAAGAAGTCGGTACGAAGACTGGTGTATTGACGCAAAGGAAACTTGAGTGAAATACAAGTGAAGAAAACCGTCCGATATACAAGTTTGTGCTTTTGAGGCATGATCCGTCCGTTCTTTCCTCGGAGTTGTAAAATTTCACGGGCGGCTTGCGGCGCCGTTTGTGGCGGCCACGGACAAATGCGCTCTTCATTATCATCTAGCGAGCAGGGCCGCGGCAATAAAAGTAAATAACTGCGTCAGAGAGAAATTCAATCTTGGGCGCTACCGCCGAAATCCCGACACGCGCAGCCAAATGCCATTTGCGGAATGAAAAGCCTCATTATGAATCTAATTTTCGAGCTATCTGTGCGCTCTGCAGACGTGCCAATATTTCATAGCCCCGTGCTCTTTAAGAAAAGATACACTCATAAATATCGTCCCTCTGACGAATGATCGCCGGAAGTTTCTTATAATTGAATAAAGTCGCATTTCCATAAGTCCAAGATATCCCGAGTTATTGACACTGTCGCGAATCGAATGAGACAGCGAAGTGCGCGGGCCTTCAAGGGCGAAGGAGCGCTCAGAATTAGCGCGCCGATGTCGCTTGTTTGATTATATGTATGATATTGTATTTACCGCGAGACAACCGGCACTGGTTAGATCACTCCCGCATGGTGGCGCGCGCGCCGAAGTTTTTCTCTTCTCGCGCACAGGACCTGTACTGCCAGACTATATCGAGCTTCGACTCATTTTTATGCGTCGTTTTCGCTCACTTTCCTATCAGTTGTCGCTGTCATTTCAGCTCGGCGGGCTCGGCGGGAAATCCCGCCGATGTCATTGACACCTTCACCTGTTTCATTAACGGTACGGTACATCGCGCAGTGCGGCAGGTGTTTCCACCTGCGAGAAGCCAAGGTGTTGGGAGAGTCGCTTACCGCAGCTTCTACCTCGCTTCCCGGATTTGCCCAAACCGCGCAGCAAACCCCAAACGATGGAGGGTCTTACCTTAACGACTGAGGGGGTTTAGTGCAACACAGTAATGAAATTTGGCATTCTAATATACCCCTGCTCGCGTGAACGTCGGATTTCAAAGCGAAAACGACAAGAAGCGTAAGCACCGTCGTGTCACGTGACCGATCTGATATCTGACGTCAGGCACGTGAAAACACAAAAACCTTCGGGCTCGACTGACGCCGAGATCTAATCCTTCCGCCCGAAAATCACGCTTCGGACGATCTCTAGTGGACGCCAGCTTTGCTTGGATGTAATGAAAACGATGAAACTGACTTATCCGACCTCATTTGGGCTTTCTGTGCATGTTTCATGGTCGATTACCGGAAATTGTCGCGAAGAGCGGCGCTACGGGAGGGCCAGAGCATTACACCATCCGGGAGATGAAAAAGAGGGCCATATTTCATCCAGGATTACTGGACTTGATCCTTTCAAGGCCTCTTAAGTAATTTTAGTGCAGTCTTGGCGATTTTGGGGCCATAAAGAAGACCGAGGACATTTCTCAGGAGGCAAGCACCGTGCGGGGCACCACCCCTGCCTCCGCCCGTGTCAAGGTTCACTGTCTAATGAATTGCTCCGTGTTAAAGATGAAATATCGGCAACTTTTTACCGGCGTTTTTGACGCCCACCGAGAGCGCGCAACTGGTGCCCAAGTCGCCCGGCTTTTGTGGCGCCTTTGTGCAGGCTTGCTAGAGCACTCCCAAGTCCTCCCGGCAGCTCCTGTCCCCTGTAACCTCATTACACTGCCATTATCTCGGGCTCCCATTACATCAATTACTCTGCTGCTTGCTAAATGAGCGGGAAAAAGCGAAGCATCTAATATTTATAAGACTAGATAGGTCTGCGTCTGCTAACTGAGTGCCATGGCAGTATATCATGTCCTGGTCGGTGTGTTTTCTGTCTGTTGTGTGAAAAGTTGGACGTTGTGAGTGAAACACAGGGAGGCCTGGTGGTGTTACAGCGGTGTTATAACGGTCTGTCCGGACCGGAGGTTCCCATCCCGACTAACCACTTCGCAACTTCCCCCGTCGACCGCCCCTCGCCCTTATCAGCGAAAGCGTTTAATTTAGGGGGATTTCTTCTTTAATTTCGAAGTTTCTCCTATCTTTGCAATCATCGCGAAATTTTCCCAATCTAGAATTAATAGATAATTTCATTTCTGGGCGAGCGTGGTAATAAGCGGCGACGCAATTAATGCTGGTTGTGATATCGCGACACATCGATCCAGTGATGGATGGGGACCCAACCTGACTTTACATAAATTCCTAATTTGTACCCTTCAGAATGTAATACTGCAATAATTCCGGCTGCCATTCATTTATTAAAATGTAGATTACACGCAAGATTTCGCCCCAATCTCCCCTTTCCCCATTAATTTGTCGTTTGTGTCCGTGTCCCTCTCTCCAGACTTGTCCTTCCCCGCGCTGTCGGACGGCTAAGTGCGGCAGCCTCGCGGCCGGCCCACGAAATGTGATATCTTAGGCGATAATGGCATTTTCATTTTAAATGTAAGTGCCGTGATGGCGGTCACCCAATGACATTTTCCGGGGCTTAGGAACTAAGTTTGATGACTTTTTAATGCTCTGAGTCTCAGATTCCACTCCAGGATACAGAACGAACCGGATACTGTGGAGGGAAAAGTGTGACGTGGAGTTTGTGAACTTGGGCGAGATTGCCGGGGGAGTTCGGCAGCTCTGGGGAGGCGTCTGGTTCCGAAATCACTGCGCGGGAGACGCGTCATCAATTTTGTCCCGTAGATGAATATGTGTCATTGTGATTGCAAACAAAGACGCTGGCGAGAATGTGTACCTCGCGTTGTGTTAACTTAAAAGAAAAGACTCTTATAAAACTTCGTGCGAAAGGTAACGTCAGTAATGGCTTCCTCGCGTGTCCGGTTGTTTAACTGTTATAGTGAGACCACCGAGATTGTGAGGTGGAGTGGATGTAGGAAATTTCCGGTGCTCTATCCGTAACTAGATCCGGGTCCCTCGGGGATCCACGCCACCTGCCACCGCCGGGCGACTCCGTCGGTCCCGGTCCCCGCTTGCCGGGTCCCTCCGCGCCCACCAGGCAATCTCCCTAATTGTCTTCCCCATCAGAACGTCCAACGCAGGTGCGCCGCTCCCGTGTGTACAATTGATCATCCTGCCCTGTGATGTGCCGCATCCTCCACAGAGGACGACGCCGTGACCTCTGACCTTCCCACGTCCGTGCTCTGTGAAGGTCACGTGCGATACGTCACCGCGCGGCGAGGCTCCGCGTCGGACGGTTCTGAAGTATTACCTCCGCGTTATTAAATTGTGATGATATTCCGGCGTGTCGAACTTGTTTGTAGTGCCTCGGCTGAGATAAACCGAGTTAAATGACGTGTGCGCCAAACACGCAGACGGAAAGGCTATATCCTCCCATCCCAACTTCTAACGATATTGTCGATTTGAAACGAAAAGCACAGGCCGGGCGCCGGCGTCTTTCCTCCCCACCCAATATGCGAAAGTCCCCGCAAATCTTCTCCATTCCCTTTATAGCCGCTCCCGCGGATTTAATATTCCCTGCCTCAACTTGTACGAACCAGGTTTGCACCTACCCTAAAGACGTGATTTTCATGTAATTTCTCGTGCGCAATGAGGAGAACGGGACGCCCTACCGCTCCTTAGAACGCAACATTACCAATGTTTTCGTTCCATCGCCCGGCGGATCCAGCAAGTGCCGAACTCGCTGTTCAAGTCCATAAAACACAGGAGTCCTCCTCAGATAAGCCCCAGCAGGTGTGCGCGATTAACAATTTGCCTTTGTACGTCTACCTCATGAAAGTATCTGGCGGAAAGCCGCCTCCTTTACTGGAGCTAATCACCACTATAGATCCAGTCCCATCGAGCCTTGCTGGGTTATTTCTGACACTGTCACTGGCGGGCAAACTTCTCTATTTTCCAGGAATATGTAATCTAGCGGGTCTTTAGTGTAATGGTCCACAGCGGCACACGGCACATTGCTCATGCTCACGCATTACCGACCGATCGCCGGCATTTCTCTTTCTCGGCGGTCCCGTCGCCAGAGTGGGCCCACTGTGCATGGGAAGTGTTATATGTGTGTGTTCCGTCTGTTTTTTTACAGCACAATTGTATTCAGCGTTCTGCCAGTCCCGACCTTCCCCACTCCAACCCCCTCTCCCCGGCGCGTTCATGATCGATGATCTGCCCGCCATTATTACCGCACCACCCAACTTTCAGGACACAGTGACGTTTGATGTGGAAATTCGCCATCAACCTGTGCGGCTTTATCGGCGGTGTTTTGATGCTATCCTCCGCTTGAAGTGTACGTGTGGGGTAGAGGGGAGCTTTCTTCGCGCATGCATTGTGACGTGTGTAAGCGTAGTGACGTCACATACGGCCTTCAGACACGGTCTTGCAGTAACAGAAGTTTGCCAGATTTGTTAACACCTAGTTGATAATCGCATTAGTTTGTCGTTCGGATGGTCGGTTTGATAACTGTTTATCAAGAAAGAATTTCTCTTATGATCAGTTTGCTGCTCCTTTAACAATTTGCTCCCTCCTAACAATTTGTCTGTGACTTTCTGCCATTCGCTTTTCTCAGCTGTCGCTGTTTGAGCACTTTCAAATCCTGATTTATTCGAACAAAGCCGAATACAGCGACCTCAAACCAACTGAGAGGGTGATGAAATAGTACGTACGTCTGAAGATGTCAAAGTGGGAATAGGATTCCGACTCATCTCGAGTCAAAGACAACTTCAAGTTCTCCTGTGGGATGTTGTTCGTGCGCGTACATATTGTCACTGTGCGCTATATCAATCTTAGAGACGGGAACATCATGTTACACTTCTGAGGATCCGCATGTTGTCTTCTCCCCCAGGAAACAGGGTTTATATACTCCCAATCACATAGAACACTTGTTTACACACTAACAACACCTCCGTGGCAGAGGCCGTCTTTCTTTAGATGCGTAACTCTTCGGCACTGTGATTGGCTGGTTTCCCTGTTGACTCAAAATGGTGAAAGAAGAAGATTTATTCCTTCAGCCTAACTTGCCCCGTGATCATTTCCTACTCTAGGCGTGATTATCGGATTGGTTTTGAATGTGGGTCTTTGTTAGGATCTTGCAAAATTGTAATCACGTCATAGCACAACATTAGAACTTCAACCAATCAGGAGGCAGTTTTACAAAGAGCTGGTAGTTTTGACCAATCACGAATAAGCAATTTTTGCATCTGCCTGAAGACCCTTATCAAATGCTCTCTTATGAGTAATAGGAGATCAGAAAAAAATGATGGACAAGTTGTCAATGAAAGTGTCCACTTTACTAAAACTTATATTCGAAGCTATCTGTTGCAAGGTTGAAGTGTATTCCGATTTTTGCGATTCCAACAGTAGAAAGAGTATACATGTAGATTACTATGAATACGTAATAAACTGAACAAGTATGTTCCGCTTTCCGACATAGAATGCTAAGTTGCAAAATAATTCTCGGATGAGGAATGTAACGAAAATATACAAGTTCTATACCCCGGCCTTTATACTATACTAAAGAGAGTCAACTTGATCATAGCAGCACAGCAAATATCAAATCATAGTAGCAGCACAACAAAAATCCCAATGGTGTGAAAAAGACATATGAGTCACTACTACAGGTGGAGACGACACCGGCAGACATGTCTAATTGTGGGGAGACCGGTTAGCCTTGGTTCTCTTGCGGGTGCGAGTCGTCCTGCCGCCCGACCCCGGTCTGTCCCCTCCCCGTCGGTTCTTGCCGCCCTGCTGAATCTCCTCCTTCGCGAAATGTGGCCGGTAGCTCGGGTACAGCTCCTTCCAGTTGTCCAGAAGGGGCTCGTATCTAGACTCAACAGCAGATACGTAACAATATCAACTTTGATTATCATATATGATTTCACATTTTCTGTACAAGATCGGTTCTTGCTGGATGGTTCCCTTATTGTTATCTTATTTTGAAAAACCAATAAAAACAAGATTAAAACAAAAAATAAACAAAAAAACAATATCTAACTTCTCTGCAGTGAAAGGGTCATAAAACTTAATTTACAACATTGATAGGATATCCTATTGAGAAAGAAAGATCGACGTTAGAAAGATGTAAAAAGGTTGAAAGTGAGGCAGAAGACGTAGACTTCTTCCGCCAATACGTAGGAAGAGAGGAAGGCAACGTTCTCTAAAGTTTAAGGATCTTAAAACTTTATAAACAAAGAGGAAGACAGAGATGTCGGAAATGAAAAATAGATCATAGTAGGCAAGCACAGGAACGGGTGTGGTGGGTGTATGTGTGGTGTGGTAAGGGTAAAGACATTGAGTTAAAATCTTTATAGTGTATGATAATCGAAAGAGAGCAATGCTGGTAGGAAAATAATATCCACTCCTATCCTACCTATACTCCTTATCTTTAGCGGGAGATGTCTTATTGCTGGTGGACTTTGCCTCCTCGTCACTGCTGCCGTGAGACATCAGGATCTTCCGCACCAAGACGTATGTGGTCTTGGGCGCCAGGAACTTCCCGGCATTCTCTCTGGGGTGGAGGTCCAGCTCCTTTATAAGGCCTGCGTGACAGACGACACGTTTGTTTTATCTTTAAGTTTCATCTTTACCGATGTCTACCAACAAAACTAGTTGTCTTAGCATAAAAGTTCATCTGAGTTGGTGAATTACATGATGAGAGATAAACTGTTCTCCAACTCAAAGAATTGACTCACCGGAACCTTATCTCAACCGGGACGGGGGGTGATACCGACTTCCGACAAACTTTGACCCAGTGCTGACGTCACACCTGCCTAAAAAGCAAGTGTCCGTGTACAGCGCTTGGGACAGATAGCTGATGAAGACCGGTCGAAAATTCGTGTGAGTCAATTCTTTTAGTTGCTTATCATGAACAGTTTATTTCTCATTATAAAAATAGCTGTCATTTATACGGCCATAGACCAGAAAAAGATGCAGGTAAAGTGGTTCAACTCGCAGATTAAGATAAGATGTAGCAGCATCGTGTAACTCCCGCAACAGTCATCTGTATCCGGAGACTCCCAAGGATAGAACCACATCTCCGCATGATGTATTTGTTTCGCGGTGTTGCGCCGAGCAAAACAGGATGTCGTCGTCCCCAGGCACCTCCGGTCCTTCGCCTGTCACGAACGTCTGTTTGCGTCTTTGTGACAGTTCTAATTGACGGAAACGCGGAGTACGGCGTGTGTAATAGCGTCCTCGGCGTCGCAGGGAACTGAATTAACCATCGAGTCTGTCATTCCCATGTCCGCGTGGGCTTGCAATGAGAGCCGCCCGGGAATCACCTCCGACTTCCCTAACCCGCAACTTTTAATGTAGACAACCGAGTTCAACCGGAGTCAAAGTTCCAGGAGAAGTTTTCGGCGCTTTTGTGTTGTTGTGCAAGTTTGAGTCTAGTAAACTTGAACCGAGGATGTGGCATTGGGAAGTGGTTATTAATGGTCTCCGAATGTAAACCACTGACTATATTTTACAAGACAGTGTAGTTGAAGGGAAATGTTAAACGTTCGATCTCAGACTCTGTATAGTACCAGTGTTATACTACACCGATTATCACAGTCGCTGACTTGTCTATGTTTAATGAGTAGTTAATGGTTTTGTGTGCCAATACGTGATATATTTCCAACCGTGTGATGTGTATTTTCAAGAACAAATATACCTACACGCAACTGCAGTCTGACTTCGTATGGTTGATTTGCTTTTCGTTCAGTTCTGGTCGTTAACTCAAAGTTCTGCGCCATGCATAAAATTGGAAAAATCTGCCATTAAATCTGTACTGTTGACCTCCCTCTAGCACGGCGTCTCAACGTGCGCAGCAGTCCTCGCCACCCTGGCATGAAAGGAAACGCTTTAATTTGTAAGATTTCTGTCCTAATGATGTCAACAATCAACCAACAGTCCCCTGAATTGTAGTCATCATATCTTAATTGTAGTCCCCCGGGGAAGTGTCATCCGTACTGCGCGTGCGCACTGTTGTGTGCATCAGCGCAGGTCAGTGGCTGTCACCTGCGGTCTCCAATTGGCAGGGCTTGGGGACGTTCTGCCGAGGAAATCTACAAGTTGAAAAGTTAAGATCCCGCATCAACTTAGATTTCACCGTACAAGTGATGTGTCGCGAGCATTTGAAGTTACCGTGCGATTAATTTTCCTCCGAGGATTTTGTAAATAGTTCTTTAGCACGTGTTGAAAAGTTCAAAGACAACACGAGGTTGCCTGATGTCATTAACAGACGACTTGTGGTTCCTGTATATTAGTCTTCCGTTGTCACAGGTCACCACTGCCGTACCCTCCTGTGGTAATTACCAGCGCGTGTAGGACCCCGTAGTCACGACTTAAACCGCTGACGAACGCTCCGGTCCTTGGCTTTGGACCCTGCGGCTTATCCTCCGCACCGCCTCCGGGGACAGCCACGGTGACAGCCCGATCATTTCACGGTAAATTTCACGCGCTCGATCGGTAAGACAGGACGGCGGGCACGGCGACACCAACCATGTGGCACACGTCAGCCGACAATGCTCCTGACGACACGTGTTAATCGCCGCCAGGGTTCAAGTTCCGCTGGCTAACTTTCACCTACTTTTTCATCCGAGAATTTCCCCTGGCCTGGCTCTCTTCCATCTACTTCTTCATCCAGAAATGATTCATAACAACCCAAAACGTGGGCCAAGTGCCCTCGCGCCTGACAAAAACATAATGTTGACTGACTGTCCACCCGGGCTAAGACGTTGGTCCTTTACTTTTACCTGTAGTAAACTTGCACTTATGTAACAAAAGACTACACGTATCTTTTACTTGTCAATCCTACAACTGTGGCTTTTTAGCAAATTACCACTTATTGGTACAAACGGTCCAGGATACTGACTATCGTTTGATCAATTCATTTGCACTGCGGAAGAGAGCCAATTTGTCCCCTTTAGTGTTGCTCAAAATAGGCACAGTGTCTTCGTGAAATTGTAAAAATTAAGAATTTGACGTGATTTCAGATTTCTCACACCCACAAGTGATAAAGAAGGGGTCAGTGAGTCAGAGTTTCCCATTTGGCCATACTAATTTGATTATATGGACGACAATCTCTGGGCACTACAAAATTGATGCGAGCGTGTGAAAAAATAAAAGTTGAGCCAAAAAAGTTCCTTCAATGAAAACTAGGTGGTTAACTCACAGAACATGGTAAATAATGAATATTTCATTTTTACTTAAATTTTGTTCTTTCACATCTTCTTGGAAGACTTTGGAAAACTTTGGAAAGCTCAGGGCTCGAAATACATTTTGTGCAAGGAGTAAGTTTACAACAAAGTCAGTGAGTGTTACGAAATGAAAATATGCAGCGTATGACATTAGCATTCGTTCTCCGATATTTTTTTGCAATCTATGCTCATTTGCTCATTTTGCAGCTTTTTTTGAGCGATTATAGTATGATCGCCAACTTTTTGGGGGAGGACGAAACTTGATGAGTGCTTGGATGTCACCCACATTATCAAGTCAGCATAGCCTTATGCAAAAATGCTGTGTTCCATTTTTCATCACTTATCATTGACAACCCAGCAGGCTACTCGTTAATTCTCGTCCTCGTTAAAATCTCGTGCAAACATCTCATCAATTCTGATTTGTTTTAGAATACAGATATGATTCCCCAAGCAAAAGTTGATAGAATGTTTTATTAGTGGTTACTCCAGGCCAAGGACAGGCGGAGTTGGGCGGCGTGAAGGATACGTGGTGACATGTCACGACGGGAAACCATTTGTTCTTTGACACAGTGCCCCCGGCCAAAAGGTGGAATAACAACCAGTGTACAAACTATCGCAATGGCAACACGTGGGAAAACTTTGATGTCCGGCCGAAGAAAGGAAAAGGAGAAAGGAAGGCAGGAGAAAAGGAATGAAACAACGGGAAAATGAGAGGACATGGAGAAAAAGAAGTGGTCTATGGTCTGTTTTGGGGGTTCCCATACTCGCTCCCTCAAACTATTTTGAAGGATCTAGCTATGGGAGCCCCGTTATTAAATAGGATGGCATCCAGGCTAAAAAAAAAGAAGCTGACTGGTGGTATAGATAGCAAAGAATGTGCTGTATACGTATTAAATCAACTTGAAGTTGACCAATTGAAACGTGTGATATGCCGCCGAAGATATCCAATCCCAGACAACGGTAGAGAAGAGATCAGTCGTCCCTCGCCCCCATTCGCAGGGAGAGTTTGAGATATCCTGACGTTGACCAGGCCGACGACATGTTTGCATGTAGCTGTTGATAACGCTAAGGTGTTGTTTTGCTGGTCTGGGTCATGTATTGGAGAATCTTGGTTAGCGTCTCTAGAAGTCCAAAAGCCGTCAACCGCTGTACGGCTACGACTCGATATGAAGAGAGTAGGATTAAAGTTTGTAACGTATTCCTGGATGGCGTTTTCACCCGCTACTGTTAAATCTTTGAATAAAGACAGCATAGTTTTGAACCGAACATTTTCTATTCCTTACAATTTCTATTCCTTACTACACATCACAGCGAATACTAGTAATCGACATCGTAAGCAAAACTGGGCAAAAAAAATCTGGCCAGGATAAGTGGTCCGGAAATATTTGAAACGATATTTGCTCTGCCCTACATACACAAGTTCCTTGGCAGCCAATTTTTTTACAACGTTAGTAACGACATATACGAGGTTGACTCAAGCCTGAATGTCTTACACAGTATGTCTTAAAGTTAAAGATGACGGATTCAGACTGTGGGAACTATGGCTTACTCATCACCCAGACAGGGTTTGGGATTAATCTCTGTCCTTCGCTTGTCATCTATTGTTTCAGATAGTTATTATTATTGACTTTAGAAAAAAAGTCCCAAGGCGACGATAAAAACGTATCGCTAATTTATTGAAATAGAATGATATTGTGCATAGGTGCATAGGTCATTGTATATTGCTTCAGTAACGTACGTTTTTTTAAATTTCTAGTATCTTTCAATTCTATAAAGAAAAATTTATTGCTTGGCTGATGGATTGATTGATTGAATGATTGGTTTATTGATATTTATATCAAAATGTAAGGAATGGAGGCACCATGCAGAACAGATCAGCCACGCGGTGTGCTATCATTGTGACGTCAGAGACATCATATTGAGATAACAAACCCCACTGTCCCAAGAACTGAGCCATTTGAGCCCAGATTGATGTTATAATTGTGGAGCTGTCACATTCAGGAAGGGGGAGGGGGGTCATGCGTTGGATTAACCTCGATTGTTTCAGTCACTGATGAATTTGAAATAATATGTCGTTCAATAATGAGCAATTTAGTATGAGGGGGAAAAATCACGAAGGATAGACGTCCAGGTAAACAGGTACGCAAGGTAACAGTTACTAATGCAACTGGATAGAATTGGGAAATTTCGAAATTTTATCCAATTGTTTAACTGTTGCATTGCGCATAAGAAACACTGTTTTCCGCTGTACCCGTAGTGCAAACTGTTATATAGCTATATACATCTCTCTCTCTCTCTATATATATATATATATATATATATATATATAGAGAGAGAGAGAGAGAGAGAGAGAGAGAGAGAGAGAGAGAGAGAGAGAGAGAGAGATGTATATGGCTATAGGTCACCTGGCCCACCGCCATTCACACTGTATGAACTGCTGACAAATTCAGGTGTCAAGAAAAGAACTACCAACGAGGTGAATGGACTAAATAGGGTACTGTGTGCAGAAGTCAGTTCCTTGGCGTCAAATCGCCCTCACTCCTCTCGGTCATCTGTATTGCTACAGACAAGTGCATGTCGCCCATTATTGCTGTGCTAACCTACTTGTGCCATGAATAATTGAGGAACGGCCCTGAACTTGCACTCCCAGGCATGTTCGGAACAGATACTGCGGCATATCTTGACAGTTAGATATATTCTTCATTTGTTGTAGGCTCGGGGCGCCTTCCCCCCATATGCTCAGTACCAAGTGAAAAATGGTCCGGCCCCCGGCATGGTTTGTACCGGCCGTGCCGAGATTTACGAGTGCGTTGTTTGGCATAAACGTAGTCTAGATCTGTGTTCTGTACGTTTACTGGTATAAACACGACCCCGCGCGCACATGTTCTCTGCGAACTTCACGGCTGTGAAACACACGACTTTTAAATCAAGTACGTGTGACGGTGACCCTATCTCGCGACTGTAAAATCTTCCGATCGAAAAATATCCCCGTAAAAACTCCGCCGGTTTTGGTCCTATTTCGATATACGTAATTACCTGGTATTCCCCCATCAGGGGCCTAATGGTGTATGAACCGTTTGTTTGCGCCTTAATTAATTCCGATGCATGTTATCAATTATGTTTCTGTGTAAGATTCGTTTTCTTTATCAGTGGTCACATGCGGAACGTCGGTAACAGGAACCAGAATACTCTGATAACCAAGAATATATATTCATATTAGGCCAGATGTTCCTGTCGCCGAGTTGTGAAGCTGGAAGCATTCATAAACCTAGAAAAATACACGGCTCAAATAACTCGATGTGCGTTTTTATTATACACCATAATCCATAGTGTGTACAAAATGGGTAAAATTGAACATTATGGGACAAAAGACTACATATTTCAACCCTGTAAAGTGTCCTCGCTGTCACTCGGAGCGATTCGTGTTTTGGTACAGAATTATGTTTAGCTTTGAACTAAACAGATTGCTTACTTTACGCCATGTTTGGTTTCTTAATGTGTGATATACTTCAACTTAATCAAAGTATGCACAGCTCGAGTTTCCAGTTTTAAAATGTATGTACACAGGATATGTGATGTAAGTCAGGCAGAATTTGTCTCTAGAGCTCTATACCTGAAGTGGGAAACGTTAAAACATTGTTAGTCTGTATATCTGTTTTAAAGAATGCTCTACCAGCTATATTATCGTGTATTTTACAACCCGGACTGTTCCATTCAAAAGTTTCAGGAGGGTGGAAGTTGTGATTTTTGTTACAAATCCCAATTTATCCTTCAATTGAACTTTATATTAATTCTCTTGTAACCACTAGTTGATTATGATAATTCAGTTGCCACAAATTTCTTCTTGTAACTTTAACTTTAAGGAATAGTAAACGTGAATCAATCGTTGCATACTAAGCGTTCTTTTAGTAATGCCTTATCAAGGCGTTGAGAAATAAACGTGTCTGATTCTCTGTTGCTGCTACAAGAGAGAGCTTTACCACACAAGACGCCATTGTACATGTATATGTCACAGTAGAGATGGCGATTCAGGACAATCGGCGATTGTCCTAGGACAGATCGCGATCGCTGTTTGTCCTAGGACAGACTGCGATCGCGATCTGTCCTAGGACAATCGCCGATTCTACTAGTAGAGATTGCGATCGCAATCTGTCCTAGGACAAACGGCGATTCTACTTGGACAAGTTTGTGATCGCGATCTGTCCTAGGACAATCGCTGATTCTACTAGTAGAGATTGCGATCGCAATCTGTCCTAGGACAAACGGCGATTCTACTTGCCTGGACAAATTCTGACTAGATGGAAATGCTTTAGAAAATAGAATGAATCATTGCACAACATTTCAATCAGGTTTAGCATACTACCTACATTTCATAATTATCAACTATTTTAGGTGAATTACTTCATATTTTATAATGGATGAATGAGTATGTTTTCTGATAAGGTAATTTCTGATAAAGTTGAGTGACAAAATTTTGATAATGTGTGAAAGATGTCAGTTGGAAGAAGGTGATCCAACAATGTTTCAGTATGCAAATTTTGAGGTGTCAAGATATTACTCACAGTTTCACACCTATTGAATTCACAACCATAGGAGAACAATAACAATTGTAAAGTGTTAAAACAGGTGTCAAAATATCAATCTCAGAATTTGTAAATACTAAATAAAATCATGGATTATACAAGATATTGCTGTTTCCTTTATTAGTATATCTTAGCATCATTAAGTTTGGATCGCCGTTTGTCCTAGGACAGATTGCGATCGCAATCTCTACTAGTAGAATCAGCGATTGTCCTAGGACAGATCACGATCGCCGTTTGTCCTAGGACAGATTGCGATCGCAATCTCTACTAGTAGGATCGGCGATTGTCCTAGGACAGATCGCGATCGCAGTGTGTCCTAGGACAAACGGCGATCGTGATCTGTCCTAGGACAATCGCCGATTGTCCTGAATCGCCATCTCTACTGTGACATATACATATATATAGGTCGGTAACACCATTTTCCTGTTTGTAGGATTCAGCCTGAAGTTGTAAGTTATAGCTCGCCGTACAGTCCCTATCTTTCCCCGGCTCTGTCTGTCTGAGATTGCTCATCCCTCTGTGACATACGCGAATGTGCTATTTAGTAACTTTTTATCCATCCGAGTGCACAATCGCTGGAGGAAGCGCGGTTGGATGTAATCCGGTAGAAATGTGTTTGTTCCAGCTGACTGCAGACCATCAGTAAGAACTTCCCATAGCAATTATCCCGCCTGCCCCAAAACACCCGCGTACCGCCAGCCGAAACCCGCGGGAACGCGCAAAAAAAACGGGAAGGAAGTTCGAGGCGTTTTCCAACACCTCTTTAATTATTGTTCTCACCATTAGAGTTTTAATTCAGCAAGGTTTATCTCACTAAAGCCTGGCCAAACATACTGTGTGGAGTGGAGAGATGCGTTCCTGATGATGTTTTGAATTCAAGAAAATAAATTTCGGTGCCTACGGATGAGTGTACAGAGGAAACATACGGCTTGAGCTGGGCAGACTCCGCATGAGAAGCTGGCGTTGCGAGGGAGAACGACATATTACATACACATTTACTGGTCATTTATCAACCTGCGGCGGAGAATACAGCGGGTAGAGGCACTACCTGATCAAAGTGGGCCATGTGTCTAATGGCGAGTAGTCAGTTACATGTATTTATACTACACATTTGCTTCTCTCGCGGATCACGATATCACAGAAACAACACTATAATTTGAAATGGTGTTAAAATATAATCCATTCTAAACTATGAAGAAAAAAAATATATGAAAGTTGTCAAAAATCTCGGAAGCGTTCAACTGAAAAGTTGCAATGCAAATACTAACCCTATCTCCTACGCTGTAACGTCATATTCCAATGATCCAATTTGTAGAACTTTGCAGTCGTTTCCGAGTTCATATGTTGCTCGGTGTAGTTCTTGGCGTACCCAGTTTACTTTCCACGGAGAGTTGGACAATAAAATCAATTGATTGATAGCCTAGCACGCCTGTACAATTACAAAGTTATACAAAGACAATTACACTTTGCACCATAACCGATTATTGTATATCACTCCATCATGCAAGAGTTCAGATCCCGTCACGTTAAATCACCGGCACACAAACTCATGGGTTCCTCGTGCGCTATGTGCAATGGCATCTCTGTGCTGTACGGTGTACCTTTTTTAAATAATAATAATATAGTTTATTGGAAATTCTTGCCCGCAGGCTAATTGTAAGTAACAGAACTCGATGAATAAAAACGATGACAACGTGAGACGTGTGGCTATTTTAGTTATTGGTTGCATCTTTCTTGACACAAGTTAAAACTACCTAGTTTACTTGTCTAGTGCACTTTTGTCAAGTTTTAAATTTTGTTATCAAAAGCTGAACTCAGATTAATTTTGGCCATTATCAATTATGTAATGCTGCTTGAATATCAATTTATGGATGAAATTCTATAGAAAGTGTGACTTCAATTTGCCGTTGCTTCGTTTTTGCATGTTTCGCGATACAAATATTGTTTAAATCAAGCTGGAGATACAATGTGGTTCAGCAAGACCTAATCAATGTTTTTTTCAATGGAAGTGTCTTTAATGTATGTTGGGGTTAAGCGGGTCTTCGAGTAAAATCGACAAAGGTAAAAGTAGATAATTAGTCTACAGTCGTAATTAACCCCGAGATTGCTGTCCGCCGCATTTAGACCATTGCGTTCAGACACCCGTTGTTTTGTTTTCTGCCCATTCCCGTAGACGAAGATTTCCCTTACTTCCTAAATATCATTTTTTTAATCTCCATAAATGGGGAAAGACAGTGCTATCTGAACTGCACATTTCTGATCTTGACAGCCCTGCGTTCTTGCACTGCTACGAAACTTACACGAAGAAATCTTCAGTGCACTAAGTTTTTTTTTTCCTGAGACAAACACGTGTTCTTTTCTCGCTAAGACTGAGTATGATATGGCCTTGCTATTGACGATTTTCCGGTGGCTTCTCTTCCCATTGCACACTCCATCCACAGTTGATAACCCTTTATTGAATTTTACCGTTTAGCAGTTTCTCTCCAGTTAGGAATTGATTTCTAAACACTGCTGTATTGACTTGAACACGTTAATGACTGGGCTGCTCCAAACCGATTACTCTCTGCCCCGATATCCGCTCCGTGAATCGGCTTATTTGCTTCAGGTTCGAGACCAGGAGACCCCGAGTCAAACATTTTGTACCAAATCCGAGAAATTACAATCAAACTCAACTCATCAAGCAATTACAGCAAGGGCTGTGATGTAATTCAGGGCGAGACTAAGAAGATATAAAAGACTAAAAAAAAGTTTGACAGACACAGTTATTTACTACATACCATGAATACAAAAACGACAACACATAATGGCACATTGCGGAGAGATCCTATTTCGATTTTCTGTGAGAACGCCGAAGCATTTTGTGGGTGCAAAGTTGCAGTTCATGATGATGTAGTGGAAGATGGTACATAAAAGGACCATCAATCTGATGGGTAGAAACAATCTCTTGCACGCATTGAGGGGAATTTACGACGACAAATATCAATCAGAGCGCGTAGGAAATAACGATTGTACAGCCCGTTCTCAGCAGCTGGTTATTGATAGTGATCTTCATCAAGATCGGAATCTTCACAACGGGATGGAGACAAGGTTTGCTAACCACGATAATGACGCCGGATATATCTACCCCCCGCGCCATATTTGACTTTAATATGCTCGTAGTCGGGACAGAAGTATGATAACGTTAAATGATGCTATGATGTTTAGATATCTATGGGCACGGCTTAGAAACAAGTGAGTGGTGGAAAAGGGCAAGGGACTAGTTCAGATATAACTTCGTTTTTTACTGTTAGGCTATACCAAGTAATTTTTATGGATGACGTCCGCGCGCGCATTGATTTTGGTCTGTTCCCAGAAAAAAACACAAGAAATCCCGCTTCCTGTAACTATGACCAAAGAGTTACGACAGTGCCGCAAATCAATGGGATATGGAAAGAAACAGGACAGGACAACAACTGCTGTTCAACTTCAACTGATTTATTCAAATTATTGCTGTTTTCATGATGAATAAAATAATTGTTAGTTGTTACACTGTGTTCTCTCATTCAATTTGTGTCCTAACATGTGTCGTCGACTATCATATTTCAAATCTAGGCATCTTGTTTTTTTCGGCCCTTCTTGGGTTTTTTTTCGCACTCTCGCATTAGATTTAGGGTCTCCAAAGGACGTCATCCATAAAAATTACTTGGTGCAGCCTTACATTTAATTCTGTCCCAATAGAAAAAAGCCAGAAAACAAAACTTCACAGCAGTCGACTGCTTGCAGCACGGATAACCTGACCTCTGGCGCTTGTGTGACAGGTTTGTCAGAATAGCACAACAACTGGATGCTTGTAAAGTTATAAGATACTCGTAATTGCCTGTAACATCATTTCCTGGTATGTTGTATTTGCTATAGCGACAGGAAGTGTTATCAGGACCACACAACACTATGCTTTGTGTGACCCTCAAAGGAACAAAACTATACTAGTACTACAAAATGTGCAAACATACAGTGGCAACAAATACCTCAGAAACAAATGTTATCACCCACTTGTACCAGGGACAATTCCCCTGTCCATCAAAAATCTTTTATGGCTAACTTCGACCAACCGCGTAATCCTTTAGTATTATCTTTACTTGCCAAAGTAGCATAAAACAGAACCTGGGAAGTGCAAAAACAGCTTCTGATGTAAAACAGTAGCTTCGAGTCAAGTTTAACTTAGCACTTGCCGACGGCTACAGAGTACCTGTTGTGTGTAAATGGCATGAAGAAGAGGGATAACTCCTGTCACAGAGTGATACAGTTTACGTGAAGGTGGGGAGGGGGGCATGCGGCATGGTGTCACGTTTCTGACACCTGTTCATGAGCGCGTGTGGAGAGGAAAGTGTGTGGAGACGAGAGGGCAACTGTGGTAGGAAAGTGCACCGGGTCTCCATCGCCCCACGAAATGAGCTACATTAACGGCTGCCAGGCACGCAGAAAATTGAGTCGCGTTATGATATAATATTGCAAATGTTGCTCTCGTAAATTGCATCTAACACCTGGCGGCACGAAAGAGGGCAATAAAGACGGTGCGATACGACACAGGGGGGAGAGGGAAACCATCTCGCCTGAAGATTTCGCAAATACACAGAGCGCACGCTCAATCACCATCGAGCGGACCCCTGCAGATAGACTTTCAGTCTGAAGCTGAAGTTCAGCCGCGCTGAGATATGGATTCACCCGGGTAAAAACCGGCGCTGGCAAGTGGCTCGGAAATTGAAGAAAATTTGTGGTGGCATCGCCGGACCCGGAGTGGATGGCGGGGGACCTCCCCGTGCGATTTTGTCGTACTCCCGACTAAGCTAATGGCCCCTTCAAAACTAATGGGAACGGATATTTTTACTTGGCATTATGAACCTCGTTATTGAGCCCATTCTACGCTTCCTCGGCTTGCAGTGGCAATGAAGATAAATGGAGAGTGCCAGGACATTAATGCGCCACCGTCGGGTGCAGGCATTTTCTGTGCCTGTTTCCCAATGAAGTATACGTGCTGGGTTTATTGTTTCATCCGCCATTCACCGGTCTCAAGTGATACATATCGGTTTATGTTACACGAATTCGGAGCCTGAGCTTGTACTTTGAATTGTTCATTCACACGAAAGGCCCATACAGACGTCGTTTGCTTTTACAACACCGCATAAATATACCATCACCATTAGTGATAATACGTTAATTTTATTGGCGACATAAATTTTCATTTTTATGCGTTACATCGCCGTGGTCTCGAGGCATATCCCCTCCCCCCCACGCCGATGACAGCCGGGGCCGGTGTCAGTCGCTCCCCTGTGTGGGGCTAACGAGCAAAGGTCGTTAGGGAGTCGGCTTGTAGTTCCGCACTTGATTTGACCGGGATTTGCAAAGATACGTGATTTGTGGAGGGAATTAAGAATTCAGCTTTACAGACTTAGACGTGGCGCCCTCCCGCTTTAGCGCGCGGACAGGTGGAGAAACCCCGGGGCGGCCTGGGCTCGGGGGCTCCGGACCGGGGCGGAACGTCCACAACCTTAGCGCTTCTCCGGCTAACGGACTCGCCTCTCCCGAGGGGTTATTTCTGCCGAGGACGGCGATCGATTTTCGCGGAAAGGTCTGAGCATTATTGAGTCTCATCAAAATTCCCCAGATCATCAGGAGCTCTTCTGTCCGGAAAGCTGCGCAAGGTAAAAGACTAGATGGGGGTATAATGACTGTTCGATATATTCATCTCCAGGAATTGGCCAGCAAGCAGCGCGCTGCCGATAATGGATCCAGATGTCCCAATAAAGGCACTTCTGTGTGAAAAGAAACCCTCAATTACTGGGAATGATGCGCCAACCTCGTGCGATTGGGGTCAGTAGTAGTGTTCGATGGTGGAAGTGGCGCGTCCGGTGAGGGGGTGCTGGTACCGTGGTGGTTGTGGTGACAGGGACCGTACCGAGGCGGTGTGCTGCTCACACACCTCGCGCCGTGCACACCCCGACCCCGCGGTGCGTTAGAGTGTGATCAGGCGGTACCAAGGCAACCGTCTGGCCTGTCAGACTTAGTGCAAACTGACAGCAGAACACGTCTTGATCCAGTCAGTCACTGGTACAGTCTAATTTGTGGTCAATCGTCTGCGGCGCGACATTGTGTTGGCTCCCCCTGTCTACTCCACTAACGACGTGTACGCACCGCGTGCAATATGGCGGGCAAGAGCGCGCCTCTGCACCTGTCGTACCTACCAGTGCGGCAACTTCAAAGAGAATTTAAAAACTCTCGATAAATCTACCTGTTTCGTCAGTCAGGTCCAACAGTACGTCAGGGTCAGGAACGCCACAGCGCTGCTTGATGCTGCTCAACAGATTGATAACAACACAGTTAGTGTTGACCAGTATACACTCATTACTGCCGTATTTCACTTCCACATACATTTTGCGTTGCCTCCCCCTTTCTGTGTTTAACTCTGGTGTTAATCTTCAACAGTGTATTGTGTGAGTAGAATGGGTCGGGGGAGAGAGAAACGTCGCTCAGTCGCGTGACGACTCTGTAGGAATCAGCAGGGGGATTACAGACAACAATAACGGGTGACAAAGTTTATAAAGTGAGGTGCAATATTTGAATAGTATTGCCAGGGGTGGGCGGGTAAGATAAACAAAGGCCGTACTAATTGGGTGGAAGATGAAGCTATTGGCCGGCCGCGTGGCGGGACGCCTTCAGGCGAGTTGGTCACCAAGGAACGGGCCAAAGTTTACATCGCTACTCTGCCGGCTTCGCTACACTAAATTCTCCACATCGATCCTACCCAGTCAGACAGAAAAACAAAAGCTAAGTCAAACGGGGGTATTAACTTTCTCTGGCGATCAATGTTGTGCTGGGGTGCACCTGATTCCCCCTTTACTTCGCCAGTGCAGTTTTTGCCGACAATAGCAGTTCCCGGTCGCTGATTTATAGCTTTATATTGTGGGGAAGACGCTCTCTCTTGGTCGGGGCGAGCCTCCGTAATGAATCCAAACCGATCGTCCGACCTTTGTCCCTCACTCTTCCTACGCATCTAGGGGGACATTAGCCCTGCTGGTGAGAGGCTGGTGGGTTTGGGGAGGGGGGGAAAGGGGCGGGGTTAGCGTCGCAGTCCTTGCCTTAATGAAGTACAGTTTACTTTCAGAGGCGCCCGCTGAAATGTGAGAAATAAAGGTCTAATTCCGTGCCCAAAAAATTTGGCCGACTTTCCTGCATCACCCGGTCAAAGTATCGACAAGTACGGGGGTAAGTGAGAAAGGCTCCATATTCATGAGCCGGCGTGCCGGGGTCGGCGGGGCCTGCACCTTTCAGCTATGATGGATGACGCCGACCCCGGGGCCGCACCAAATCCTCTGCTGAGGTCACCAAAATCAGAAACATATTAGAACCAGCTAGTCTCTGCGGCATCCCGGCTTCTTACGTTCCGCGCGCCCAGCGCCTCCCGCCGAGTATTATCCCTCCACTACACCGATTTTCCCTGGTACCAAGGGCAAAATTAGGGTCCCTCGATGCGAAAGATAATATTGCGATCCATAAATTATCACTTATGTGTATCTATAAATTACTTCTAATTTACCTTTTAGAGATAGTTTATCTATTGCATGTGTCATTAGCGTGTCGAATTTCCCTCCCGGAATGACCAGCCGCAAATTAGGATCATAATATTGGAAAATTCATGATCCGAGAATACACTCGGCTTTACCAAGAATCGATAATAATGGAAAAAGCATCATTAGCCGTTGGGGCTTAATAGCTTCCAACCAAAAAGCCCATTTGTAGGAGTTAGACACATTAGTCTCCGCGAGACTATACCCGCCGTTCTCATCTTACTCCGGATTAGAACGTGTTACATACTTTATTTCGTCCGAAAGTCCTGTCTCCAATCGGGGACTCGCCTCATTTTTCTTCCGCTGACAAGAGGGCGGAGGTCGGCAGCTTAGAAATGGATGAAACTTTCCAACTTAAAATTCCGACGCCTCTGTACCAGCAGCTTAGTAATGCCAGACTTAGTTGCATTTCTTTGCGAAGGTTGGAAGGAATTTCAAACTCTCTATGTGGCTAAACCATCGATAAGTTTGGCGGGGCGACGCCCGGCACGAGATTTCTGTCACGATTCTGCGGGGGGATTCGGGATTTCCCGCGCTTTTTTGACATATAAATTTGGCCCGCGGCTGTCATCGCTAATCAGCGGCTAATATCGCTAATGTGGGTGCGTCAAGTTGATTTAGAGTTCTTACACCTCGGTCTTGTCACTTTTATGGCCCCGGGTAAAGCTCGTAATTTTTCTTGCGGCCGTTTCTCGCATTTCTCTTCCAGCTCCTGACCATCAAGTTGAAGTGGAACAGACAAACTCCGCCATCTTTGACACGCGATGGCGTCACATTTGCACGGAAAACCTGACGGCTTATCAATAAGATTTTGCGCGGCAAATACCGGATGACAGTATTGTCAGGAAGAATGACTGCACGACGCTCGAGCCCGAGCTGTCCAAAAGACTGGTCTGACTGAATCTGATTCGACAGATAGACGGAAAATGGGGATAAATCACAGTCAGACATGACAGACGACAAGGTGGAAGGGATTTTCCCGCGGTTACTCCTCGCTGTGAGACGGCGACCCTGACATAATTCAAAAACCGCACATGACGTTTTATAGACTGCCTCGCTCGCGTCTGGTAGTTGGGACATCAAATGATATGAAGTGGGGGAGATGGCGCGGTCCATCACCCGGGCAACCCCCACCCGCGCGGCTGGCGGCAAACTTCGCCACATCTCCCAACCCTGCCAAACTTCCTCCACACACGCCGTTAATCTCCTTGTCATGTTTTAAAGGACTCTTGCATTTCTTCACATTCAAGCAAGTAATAGAGAGATCGGAAAGGTGGATTTATAGGGAGAACAAATACGCGCGGCGGCAACATTTGGTGGTGCCACGCCGTCTATGTTTAAGTGTGAAATGATGAGGCGATCGCCTGCCCGTCCGTCTACGCTCAATGAGCGGCGAGGAAATGCGGCCATCACTCTCCTCCGCTAATAGACTGTAGCATGAAATATGTAATTTAATGGCACCCCTCATGCACCGAGAGATATTCGAAGATCACCTCTAAATGTTTGATGATAACATGAGGGATTTATTCCCTGATTTCAGCCAAATAATGACCTAAGAAGAGTAGACGAGACAGACAGAATGAGATGGAAGAACGTACGGTCATTCATCTAGCTGGGCAGACGGCGGAGGGGGGGGGGGTGCGAATTACATCGACTCCAATCTAACCAAATCACGTTTTGTAGCAATCCATTGCAGGTTATAGACAAAGAGGGTTTCGTATTTATCTAACCTTCGTGGTCCTTTAACCTTGGAAGAGCAGCCCGGTATTATAGACTTTCCCGATCCAATACTCAAGCGTAACATTTAGCATGGAGTCTTCGGCTATTAGGCCGGCCCGCGCCCCATCCATCATACGCAGTCAATAATTGAACAAGTGCTTCTGCCGCCGAGGTGAATGGAGGCGGAATCCCCGCGCGCTCTTTTTGCCTTCTCATCTAGGGAGGAGGGGTGCGCGATCGATGATTTTTTAAAACTAGGCCCCGTACTGGTCGATACTGCGAGAGATCTTTTCTCTCCCGGTTCCGCCGTCCCCCTTGTCGGCCGCCACACGGGCGGAACCCACCTGTTGCCCTGCCGCGACTTCCGCGGACCTCCGCCCGGGAAGTTTTCAATTTTTCTCCGCCGAACTCGTTAGGAATCACGGAAATGTGAAATCCATAATTTTATGATACATTACTCCAAGGACGCCGCAAAGGTCACAGTTATGTGGGGTTCTATGGAGCGAGGACAATTAAGGCATGCGGGAGTGATTGATGACCCTCCATTGTTGATTGCATTTTCTATAATTTCGAATCCCCAAAATATTGCAAGCGATATTAAACAAGAACAATATCGCTCGCGTAGCTGGGCCCAGGGCGGATTCTTGCGCAATATCACGTTCTAGGCTGTGATATTCGAGGTCGCGGCGTGCGGATAGCAGTCTTCCATCACGGCAATCGTTCAACTTCAGGAATATCTTTTCTTAAACAGTCGTTTGCAATGTGCAGAGAATGGAGCCCGAGTGCACAATTAAATCATCATTGTCTGCACGTACATGCAGAACCGACTCTGCCTGCACAAGTGAAATATTGGCGGATAAACAAAATTTATAGTAGATAGAAGAGTACATATTCTATATGTTCAGATAGACAGCGCCATTACAATTCGTTCGGTACGTCAGACGCGCGCATTTTGGTGATTTGTCTTAGTTACTGACTCCCTTATCCCTCTCATATAGAAAGGTATCTATCAATATAAGGGCCCGTTAGATTACTCTAGATAATTCCCCAAGTCGATACAGATACAGAAGTACATCCTAAGTAGACATCTGCGCGGAGGCTTCTTCGTTATTAGAAAGTTTTATGGGCCGGTATTAGTGATTCTGATTTATACGCAAGTTCCTCATCTGTTTTATTTACTCATTGTTGCAAGTTGCTTAGTCTCAAGCGCACTGCAGATGTGCCGTTTGATTGTGTGCATAGAAATGAGCTGACGGTAGCGGAGAAGGCGGGGGGGGGGTCGCTCTTGGATGATATATACCCGTGCACAGATCTATATAGATCTATCGTTATGGCCGCAGACTGCCATGGCAGGCGCAACAACTCAGCCGCTGAGATTGCAAATATTCTTCTGCTATATTTAACCTCTGATGGTATCAAATATTGGAAAATAATTGTCCGGCCACTATCCCAGAGCAAGAAAGATTTGTTTTGCTACCGGCTTCCCCAGTGTGAGGCGAGCGGGTCCCACCAGGAGCGGAGCACGACCTGCTTGTACAGCACGGATAACCCATACTTCCATTTCAAACAAAACCCGGTAATGTATATAGTCTGGCGACATGTCAACTTGACCTTATCTCCGCAATAAAATAATGCCAGAAGCACCTACTACAATTGATTTATTATCGTGCTGTTGGACTGAGGGTACGACTGAAATCAACTAAAAGTTGGCCAGTCTCGTGACCAAACGTGACTATATCCTAAATAAAAGTCTTTCATTTTCTATGTTGTGAACTACAAAAGAATAAAAGTTAACAGTCACAACAATCACTTTCCAATTATTGTTGATGGATGAAAATTTGTTCCTTATATTTGTTCCTTATATCTGTTCCTGAGGCAGTTCTAAAACTGAATAGACTGTTGTGTGCAATGTTTTTGTCGCGTCACGAGTACAGAGAGACAAATCACACAATATCTCCTTCATAAAACTCCGTATAGCTGTGATGCTTTGATTTGGTCATTAACAGATGTGATATTTTTGTGTTCAGTAGAAAATGTGAATTCTTGCCAAATCATGTTGAATCCAGGTTCAAGAGTACTCATGTACCAACGGAATTGCTTTCGACTGATTTATTCCTGTTCATTATTTGAAGAACAGAGACTGGCGTGACGTCACAGTGTGCTGTCGTTTGCCAGCTGTCAACTCAATTGTCCCAGAAGCAGTTTTTGATATAAAATGTGTCATTCTCCATCACAATATGATGACAGACGGGCTCTGATGTCGTAACTCTGTTTATTTTCCTCTTCAGATATTGTTTTCGAATACCCCCGTCTCACGACAGACATAAACGGTTTAATGCCTTGCTAACAAAGCGTCTCTTTTACTTTCAAATTAGTTATTTTTCAGTAAAATGTGCCATTTGTCTCCGTTAGGGCTATATCTGCATCTTGCTAAATCGCTTGATGCCTTATTATCTTGTGTAACATCACATCAGAAGTAAGTACGCCATACATTTGCGTTGACAGAGGATTGTATTTAGCTATTAAGCAGGTGCAACTGCATTTTCCTGTAATATTCAACAGAAATCAGTCGATATATACATTTTCCCAAATGAAAAGCCGTAAGTCATCATGCGCCAAAGCGACACGACTGTCGGGTTAACGCTCCCTTTGTGGCTCGATATCCGGGGAGTGCAGCTACATCTTCCACTCGGGTTGATACCAGGCTGTAATGTGGGAATCTTTTTGTGTTTGTGTGTCCGTCAGATGACATGAGGATCACCCGGGCGGTATCCGCGCGATCTCGTTGCGGAGGAAACGAAGCGTGGCTGTTCGGCGTGAGACGGTCAATGTCTTATTTGTTAATACTGGCGCAGACGTGCTTTTCAGGGGATAGCTCGATATCCAACCACCAGATAGGGTCTAACACTCATGACACGATGCGAGGAATATCTACTATCTTTGTGTCACAATTGTCATATTCTACGCTCAGTGGACAAAAACAGTACAATGAGGGTGCCATTTTTAGAGTAGCATGATAACCGGACAATTCCGGTATGTGCTGTATTCAATTTGCTTTCTACTCGCTGCACAAGAAGCTGGAACACAGGCGAAATTTAGTGAAGGAGCTGGAAAATGTAACTGGGGTTTCTTTTCTCGATTACACGTGTCTTAACGTCCCCGACGCTTCTTACGCGACACAACTATCGTTATTTTCCTTACGACTGCGGCGTTTAACAAAAGTTTTCTTGAACTTATCTCAAGCCGCACACGACATCTGGAGGCAAAGAGCGGGAATGGGAGAGAGACACCAGGGATTCCCTACTTGAGACATGATTAAAGGTAATGGGAATTTTAAGTATATTGACTTTAGTTAATTGCCCTGTCTGATTTGCTCGCCCTCCTCCCCACGGCCCATCAGCCCGACGTTAGCAACTCGCGGAGGATGGAGATGGAGCCGGTAACGAGGAGGAGGAGCGGCGCGCGAGCCCGCTAAGTGAAAAATAAGAAGTCTTAAAAAATCTTCTTCCGTCACGGGAAGTAAACAACAAAACTTGTTCTACTGGGACCTTCATAACTAGTCTTGTTTTGCACTGTTATGACAAACTTCTTACGCCTGATGAAACTGTTTGAAGTAATGTCTGTATTTTTCTATTTCTAGTTTAGTTAGAGCGTTTCTCGGTTCCAATTATTTGATTTCCCCATTCTATAACATTCTTGTTTAAGTAAAATAAACTAAAGTAAAGCATAGTCAAGTAGATCTAAAGTAAAGTAAGTGTTTCCTCAAACTTTCTTGGCCATTACCTTGATGCATTTTATGTTCGTATTTAAGTACCAGTTATCATATACAACAACTCTAATATCGACATCAAAACAGAAGTTTTTTTTTCAGTGCCCCAGGTTTCCAATGGAACGGAGAAGATGTTATCATGTATATCCTCCCTGACGTGTTATAACAATCGCATAGTCACTGTTTGTAGTTTGGGACAAAGAAGAACAGATTATCTGATAATCATTGTGACAGATTAGAGTCTCATGGATTAAGATATGACAAACGACTTGCTTGAAAAGACGACAACAAAGTATAATCTGTTGCGCCTGGAGTTTCTGATAAGTACTTCAAGGCGATGATAGGGCAAGGATCAGTACTGTAATAGAATGGTATGACATATACCTTTCTTACATTTGAATCTCCTGAACTTTCCTGTTATAAATCCAGACTTTTCCTGGTAGGCTGTACTTCGAACTGCTCGTATATGGTATCAAACAAGACACGAGTTGTCTCTAAGTACGTATAGAATGTCGATGAAACTCTATTTGTGATAACAAATTTAATTTCCACTATTGTCAATACCACTTTGATTCCCGTTGGAGAAAGAATGCTACTTTGCTCACGTTTTCTCCACATTGAATTTTCCTACAATAAAAACTACACATCACCTACTACAACCATGACCTTGTGGCGTCCTATTTTGAGAGACGTTTGAAGCTACAAGGACAATGTAACAAAGGGATATGATAATCAATGTCAGCACCAACTATACACTGCACTATTTTAGGATCGAATGACACAGCAATAGGACGACTTTTTTGAAAGCACGCAGAAAATATTTAGAGTACTAAGAGTCACGCGAGACACTGTCAGAAAATAACTTTATATCTAGGACATGGGACTATTTAATTTAGACATCTGTTCCGGCCAGCACGAGCCCTAACCGGAGTATGTTCCCTAACACCGGCAAGCCTACTTTATGGCCCTATTGTACGACTCTACTTGCCTGGCCAGAAGTTATATGGTTCCCCAGCCCGCCGTCTATGGTGTCCTCCTGATCCCGAGCGCTAAATAAGGATTATGGACGGACCCGGTGCCATCCATGTAATATTGTTGATATTGTGAGGGGATGATTCGAAGGATTGGGGTCGGCAATTCCCTAGATTGTGTAGAGTCGGCGACGTCGAGGAAGTCTTTTTTTGATCCATACAATAAAGCAGCTGGGGTTTTATAGCGGGAGTGTGTGAGGCTCGTGTTGAGACACACGTGCGTCGGAAGCGCGTCTCCGGGAAACACCTGTATGTGACAAGCTGTCTTCCGCCCTGCTACATGGAGATAGACAGGCAAGGTGGGAAGACAAGGACGAGCCAATATAACAGACAGGACTGGAGGGTGGGGAGAGGAAGACTTGCCTTCGGAATTCATGAAACGTCTGGGCGAGACCCACCAGTAAACCTGTCAGAGTGTATGCCGAACTCTGACTTTGACAAGCATGACCCATTTTTAATGACAAAAGAATTATCTTGAAATACAGCCGGCTTATCAAACATCATTAAAATAACTAGGAGTGGTACTAGGGGAATGAATTAGTACTGTGGTTTACAATGGATTTCACTGCAAAACTTTCAAAATAGCGTCGGTATCTTAATTAGAACGTTTACGCTACAAGGGCACTTATAGATATTGAACAATTTCCCTCAGCCGGTATTTTGAATACATTCAACATGCTTGGTCTATTGCATTTTTCTGGCTAGGTATAGAGAACAATTATAAACTGTAATTATAAACAAGTTACTCGTTAAATGCTCGGGTAACTTTCATGAGCTATCGCTACCAGAAAGTTATCTGTTGTATTAAATATAGTTTACTTTTCCTTTTACATGTCCTCATATTTAGTTAGTTCCGTCGGCGTCAGCCAGACTAAATTGTACGCCCATGTGTACTTTTTTGATGTCGTCCGTTCGTAACTGCCAACTTCATATGAGTTTTTGCTCCTCTCAAGTCCGACAAATCTCTGCCGACTACATAATGCAGCTTGTGTGTGGCTGGGATTTTCAAGGTGAACACAGAGAACGTACGAGGCTTGATACCAGTAATAACACAGCAACAGAGCAAATGAACATTTTCCCTCGTGATTCCAGCACGCCGAGCCATCCATCATTCCCTTTGATTACGTCTGCTTCCCGGTGGCTTTGGCATGATCTTACAAGACCTTGCAACGGGGAACTAGTGGCAACGTCGCCATACGGCTGAGGGCCACGGGGCTTGTGGAGCCGAGATTACGAGCGTGCCGCCAGGGAACGAGGATTCCAAATGACAGGACGGCGCGTGACACATCGAGTCGTCTGTCGGATTGCAAAACCACATTTGGCGCAATTTTTTCCCCTCCAAGGCGATGCGAATCGGAGTCTATTCCGCCACCGCGGTGCTAGAGTCGCAATTGCTTTCTTTGTAGGGCGCGTGTCGTTATCAATGAAGCCAAGCAGACGGCGAGCGCCGTGGTCATAAGTGCTGGTGTGAATGTGATTTCCAAAGAACTTGAAGCCTTTCATTGTCGCAGATGGTTGCGGGAAATGGCCCATGCAGAATTATAGCAGTTTGTGAGACATACTGCATTTCTGTCTCCATCGTGCGCTACCATTTCGCGCCAGTCCAGCTCAAAGGGTAATGGTACTGCTAATGCTGTGGGAGAACTGTCGGGAAAGTGCCACCTATATTAACACCATTTGCGATATCTAACGTATTATACTCTGCACAGCCGAGTTCACTTTTCGACTCCAGAATACATCAACACAAAAGCGAATACCTTTTTGACTTTAAGAAAACACCGACAGGACGTTCATTTTTCTTCACTTCGAAAGTTACAAGACGTTATTCGATTTCTGCTACATAAGTTATAAGGATATTTTTATTTTTTTAAGGACATTTTTCATTTTTTCTAATGTCTTCCAGTAGTCATGATGAGATGCCCAATTTTGCAAAATAAAAACGTAAATGCAGCTTATAACTTTTCTGGCTAAGCCCAGTTTAATTGGTTCTTCCAAGAATATTTTCCCGATAGACTGAATTGTCTACGACAGTAGGTAGGGTTCTTACAACTAACTTATCACCTGAATCTGTAATCATCAAGGGGCCTTCCATTTCTTGTACAATTTGCTTTACTATCACATGAAACAAACTTCCCTCCAAGTGCGACACTGAGCCCTGAATTATTTACAGCGACGACGGTGACTTTTTCCTCTTTATTTTCAGCGAGCGCCGATAAGGTGGGAACACAATCCGCAGAAGCGAGAAACCCCATTTACATTTGCGTGGGGGAAAACCATGGAGAATTAGTAGAAATTTTAATAACGAATAAAAGGAGAAACTGGCTCTCAGGATCGTTGTTATCGGGAAGCAAGACTAATTTCGCGGTAACTCACGAGACCAGTCGCGTCAGTGTCAGCATACTAATGCGCGGGAACGGCCGCCTGGAGCCACCATAGAGCTGTCTCCACAAGCCATCCTTCAACTCCAACCGTACCCTAACAGGTGGAAGACGTGGTGCGCTTCCTGCACGGTTCCCCTGCACCTCCTCGAGTTTTATAAACTGGGAGATGGCTTTGTGATTGATGTCGAAATTAACGAGAAGTTTTAATGGTTATACATGCAGTCGCGCTATCTGTCAGACAAGACACATTTAGCTGAGAGGACGCTTAAGAATT
The DNA here is from genome assembly GCF_035083965.1 of Branchiostoma lanceolatum. NCBI lineage: Eukaryota > Metazoa > Chordata > Leptocardii > Amphioxiformes > Branchiostomatidae > Branchiostoma > Branchiostoma lanceolatum. The sequence goes on along the minus strand of NC_089725.1, from coordinate 24,876,084 downwards.
CAGGGGCTCATTAAAAAGAAACACTTCTGGAGTCTGCTTACGACGTTTCCCCCTGATATCCATTCGAGTGTCTCTAAGATTTATAAGGTAAAGGAGCCCAGCAAAAACAAACTGAGGACAAGTCGTTATTTTCCTTCTTATACTTTCAAATTACAGGTCACCCTGAAAAATAATAATAAAAATTATTCTCCTGAGTAGAAAAGTGAAAGAAAATTATTTAAAAAAAACATGTTGCCAATGCAGCAGTTATTCTTTCGATTTTGAATATACCTACAATCAGAGTTTTTTTGGACATTGGCATTATTGCTTTCTACTAAGTGCTCTTGCCCATTTCAGACCGCTAAATAACATGGACACTTTCCCAAGACAGTGATTCTTTCTACTGGGAGATGTGCAACTTGTTTGCTTAGCAAAACAACACTATTTTCTGTACAAACAAATCTTTTCCCCGGACATGAAGTAAACACTGAAGTTTTCTCCAGTATCCTGGTCTTTTATGATTTGCCAGTCCGCGTGCCCGTTCAAGTTGACAAATGTGTGAAACGCAACACCGGAGGTGGGTCTTGTTTTTCCTTCCAACATTCTCTGTTGTTTTAAACCGCTGAGGAATCCGTGTTTAAGGTTTCCCTACAGGTGCGATGTGTATGTAACAGTCAGCCCCGGGACGTCCGTATACAGATCGCAGTGTGTTTCACTTCTCCTGCAACACGAGGGTTTTCTTTTCGTTCCTGCAGGCTGGCTCCCCTTGGAACAGCTAATGTACTACCTGTAGTACCTCCGATCCGGGCGACATGTTAGCAGTCACTGATATTGTAACGTCCCCACGTGTTTTACACGGATGAGCAGAATTACAGATCAGAGATCAAGAGTGATTGTTGGGCGATAAGTCAGACTTTTGTACAGCAAGTCACCTATTAAGATACACACGTAGACAGCATGCTCGAATATCTTTCATTGAGTTTCAGGTCGGGAATACAACAACAAACACTATATAGTTCCGACATAGTACTCAAAACAATTAAAGACTGGATAAACTACAAGGTCAAAGACTGAGATAACGGGTACCATTGATGTCTATCCACTTGTCACAAATTTTTTGTCATATCCATTTTACCAGGAAGATATAAAAGATAGCACGAAAGTACGAATGTTATTTGATATTCTCTCTGATACCACCAGACTCTCCGATACTTTCAGAAGCACCAAACACTGAGACGTTATCGGCCAATTGCTAGTGATGGATAAGTATCATTATCCTTTATCAAAATTGCCAACGAAAAAAAAGGGAAATGTAGGAGGATACATCAATTTGACCTTGATAGGAAGACCTACAAGCGAAATAACAATGATTAGCGCTCAATATTAACCGCAAATACTTACTTCGGTTATTTTTGTAGTGCGGCATTTATAAGCTAAATTACGACAATGTTTCATGGCTATGTTTGTTTGATAGTGGTTTCTACAGTGCTCGAGGCCAGACAGGAATGGCCCAATAGAAGGCAGCTATATTTCTCATTCAACAAGCGACCTTCGCATTTTTGCTGTATTATGAACTTTCCTGTACATTTCCACGACAGTCAGGGATACTTCTTGCTTTCAAGGCCCTCTGAGCAAGTTTGTTGTTTTTCTTACAGTTGTCTACATGTTCTCTAGATTTTTTTCAAACCTCAAAGGACGGGCTGAACCTACCGCACAGAACCAAAGTTTTTTTCTTGTATTACGAATTTTCCTGTACCTTTCCACGACAATCAGGGATACTTCTTGTTTTCAAGGTCCTCTGAGCAAGTTTGTTGTTTTTCTAACAGTTGTCTACATGTTATCTACATGTTATCTAGATTTTTTCAAACCTCAAAGGACGAGCCCGACCTACCGCACCGAGCCAAACTTGTGGGATGGGGTTCAGCGGCTCGGGGAGGGTTGGCTGTCGGGTTAAACACACATCCAACTTAGTTTAACCCTTAAAGCACGATGAGCCACCCCCAGTGACTTGACGCCTTCAACCCGACGAGCCACCAGGGATGGCTCGACTGGGTTGGGTTTCGGTATTCTCCGGTGACCCTCGGCAAAGGTCGGATACAGCCTCATTAGCATGCGTCAGGGGAAGCCCAAATCTGACGGAAGATCCCAAGTGTGTTTGGGAAGTTTTTGCCGTGTTTTTTTAGCTCAAAATCATGATTTTTCGATGTCCGATTCTGGTGAAGAACCCAGAAGGGATGTTGGCACAACTGAGGAAGGGATTTGCGATGTTTCTAGCATCAGAAGAGACAGTAAGTTGATAAAAACTTCGGCATTTTGAGGGCCCTGAGCCGGCCCTATGCTAGGTAACAGTGCTACAAACCTTTGTTTTCTTTCTTTGCCATGAAAAAATCGAGTGGATGGGGGTTTATTGTAATTTAGTGAGGGTCATGATTGTCTGAAATTGTTTGTCAACTTTTTGATCCAGCCAAATTTCTGCTTCTTGTTGTTTACTTCGCCGATGGGGAGGGGGGCATGTTTTGACATGTATTTACAGGTTTGGGATAGCAAAGCCTGTTCTGGCTTCCCTCCAAATCATTATTTGGTGAAATTTTCCTGGACAAACAGTAGGGGAACACTGATGAAGCCCATCATTTTACAAGTGGCCAAGGCTTTAGGTACTATCTTTTCTAGCTTAGAATAAAACAGTTACAGTTACTTACATACACTGTTTGATGTTTCTATTGCTTCAGGAAGAATAGCAAGGCAGATTAGAATAGTTTTCTGTGACTTTCAAAGTGATTTTAGACTTTGTGGGTGATGTCATATACATTTCAAATATTTTTTGAGACTTCACAAAGAAATTTTTTCTGTCCTTTTTGTGCAGTATCATTACTTACAAACCAGATACAGTCTTTTTCTTGTTATTTTCATATTCTACAGGTTCTCAGCTTTCCAGAAATGTATAGTTTTACCTATCTAGCATTAATATTAAGCACTTTACAGCCCCGAAACAATTCCTAGGTGGGGGCACCTGAAGCCGAAAATTTTAGTTACGATTCCTGTATGCACGTAAAAATTTTATCCCGTCCTTTAAGGGTTAATGCTCCGTCGCCAAGAATTGTCAGTGCGACGGAAACCGAGATCTTTACTGTAAACACAGCAGAAGATGATTATGCCCAACACATTACAGACTGACCTGTCACCTGGCGCTCAATACCCTCTGTCGGAACTTTGTTTACCGATTAAACGTGGTAGAAGAAACGACGTCAGCAACGTCTTCTGAACTTCAAGTCACCGTTTGGGGAAACCAGTCAGGGCAGGTCTGACATCGGGCTAGAGGGAAGGTCAGGGGTGAATTTGATCAGTCAGGACTGTAGAAGCAGCCTCAGTAGCAGACAAACCCGACTTTGTCATCGAGAAGTTTCAACGAAAACTTTCAGCGGATACGCGCTCACATTTCTGTCAAGACTTCCCGTGAACTCACAGATAGGTTAGGCATGTCGTAGGCCACAAGAAGTAACCCTGGTGGCCCAAGGCCGCTACTACAGCCCATCATTCAACTCCAACATGTCCTCGAAGGCCAGGAGATAAAAATTCGCCCAGACCGCAGCCCTCCATATATTTCTTACCTAATGTCGGGGCTAGTTACCTCCTAGCAACGGCATAAACTAAACTTTTATTCTTTTGGGGCTGACACCGGTTTGAAGTTTCAGCTGAACTTTTGGTAGCACCCACAGGGAGCAATCTGTCTTTCCGAACCGCCAACTTTGTCATCAACATTGTCATTCTTTCAATGGTCTCCTAGTCACGTCTCTCCCTACAGAACACAATGCTGGGGCAATAAAATAACCCCCCACAATGTAAACAAGAAGCGTTGGGACGCGTTCGCTTTACTTAATGCCTCATTCCAGAACGAAGGGAAGCTGAAATGAGACTTCAATGTATGCACTTTGGTGTCGAGTTGTGCAATGAATATTAATTACGACGGATAGACGCGATTGTAAACATTGTTTCAATTGTCGTTCATAACGTTTTATACTACCCAAGTTAATAATGCCATATATTCCCTAGCTGGACGAATGTATGTTTTTGACATGGAAGAAAAAAGAAAAGCGTCGGTAGGGTCATGCATTATTAACAGCCGCAAACTTGGACCTGAGTCAAGAAGTGTGTGTACAAGTCATTTACCCTTTTAGTCTGAATGTTAGAGCTGGCATCGTCCCAAGGGGCAAGGGTCACTGAAGGTTAGAGGTCATATACAAAATTAGGCAGACACTAGTTGGTCGATGTTGATGGAAAAGTTCAGCACTGGATTTTACATCTAGATATAGGTTTACCATTACCATGATTCAAACTAGAATCAGGCACGCATTTATTTTGAGTCTATCTTTGAAGATATACAGTTTTCAATGATTTGTTTAAAAACATATATTTTTTCTACTCAAAGGCTTTCTGATTCTTTATATCAATCTTGCTGTGACCTGTATTTGGATAACATATCATATACGCGACAATGTAGGTATATTGGATGGTTGCAAACTACCACTTAATGACACACAGCCAATATTGAAACATACCCTGAAGGTATCTTATATGAATACACTGATGACTTCCTTAGATGACTATTTTGGTGGAATGGATCATCCTCCTGTTGGGCTAAAGCAAATCATGACTATGTGCTCTGTCACCAGTTACAGCAGAGCAGTAAACATATCATGTCATCATTTTTCCAGCAGATGCACCCGAGTTGAACTTATTACTGTTGATTTTATCTCTGGAATATTATGATTATTGGGAAGGATATCAGTACGCGGGGGACACATTTTAATGACTTGTGGGTTTTTGTATTTTCATGTGCTAACGACTGCAAGCATCTCAAGTACACTGACTTTTAGCAAGGACATTATATTGCAGTCTTTAATCTTAACCCTCTTGCTAAGGATTTCATCTGAACCTGTTCCCAGTGAAGGTACTGTACTAGACTGCAATGACTGAGCGACCGTTGAGCAACCAAAATTCGGTGTGTAACCCTTAATTTTAGAATTGGAATATGATGCAAAAGTATAATTTAAAAGACAACAAACCACACATAACTTAAAAGAATTACTCTTTGTGAAATTCATACATCAATCTCTCATATATTTGGTTGCTCATCAGTCGCAGCACTGGTCTGTGGTGTCATATGGTACTACATGTACATGTACTAAAATCAGGTATTTTCTTGTCTAATCTAAAAGTTGATCTATCCCAAGATTTATCCTCTACCAAGTATCAGAGACATCAGAGATACCCCTGTATCTACAGCTAACAGTGTATTTCATGTAGTATACTATCCTGGGACAAAACTCACCCAAGCTCAGATGGCAGCAAATCACTTTTTATTTTTTGAAAAGAATCCATGAGAGTTTTTTCATTTACAAATATTAATTCATGCATATACAACAAGTATTACTGTGATGTTCCACGGGTGTACCGATGAGAAATCGGGATGTATTGGAACGTGATCGGAGGCGAGAGAGAGACAAGATGGACACAGTGGTTTGAGGTAACAATGAATTTAAAGTATCAAGATTTCTTCACCTGATCACAAACTGTACAGTGGAGTTTCAGAAGATTTCTCACACATGAAGCTTGCTCTGTAAACACCTAAGCCGAGTTAAAACTAAGCAATACAGCAAACAAAAAACTGCTTGCGCCGTCTCTTTCATATAATATTCCAGGACGATTCACCTTTTTTTTAAGACAGTGATTATAAAATCTGTTTTTCATAAATCATTTTTTGATCACATTTCATAAAAAGGAATCATTAGTTACATAGTTTGTCGTTAGTCCTTTTACAAAGGGTTGTCACTGAAATCCTACAATATTGCAATATGGAAGCAGGGAGGCCCCAAAAACCAAGCCTACCTGACTAAGCATTAACTACTACAAAACCACCAGCAATTCTACTAGAAACAAGTCATCTACATTATACACAATTCTTGGCTCTGATAAAAAAACACAAAAATATAGTGGAAAATGAAAGTTACTGGCAAAGTTTGACTTCACCAAAATATCTTCGTTAGAAACCAGAAAAAACAGAGACATATAAGAATTCTGCAGCACTAAAACTGCTGTACAATGCCTAGAGGTCAGTGTATTGAACTTTCACTGGTTAAACTACCGCTATCTAGATCTATCGTGTGCTTTCCTCCTGTGATAGTTCCATACATCGCTTATCTAGAACAACCAGTGGGAATCAAACTTGCTAAATGAAAATGCGAACAGCCAACTCTGTTATGATCCCCTCAAGGGCTTTGTGTGTCCCGACTCTCTCATCTCAGTAGTACATTGTATCAAAACTTAAGAACTGACTGGGAATGTATCAATGTATTCTGGTTAACATTGTCCACATGTAAACACAGCTCCTCAAGCAAAGCAATTTGGAGTTGTAATTGCACCAGGACGGAAACAGCTACAGCCCTTTTCTCTGGTCCAGACGCGTTCAGTGCAGTCGTGTCTGGCCGACAAAACCACAGATCTGTGCAACGCTGCATTTCAGCACGATTTGGAGGCTGTGCTGTGAATAGTAAAACGCCTGCATTATCGTGCTAATGACTCCCTACGTTTTCTTTGCAAGTTTGTGCTTGGCGCAGATAATGGAGAGCGGGGGACTCAACAAAAACCTCACGGGGATGTAATTAACACACAAAATAACAAATTGCCCCAAAAGAGCCCAAGAGGGATTCTCTGCTTTTACATGCTAACAGGCGGTGCACCCTACTACTTAGAAAAGCCATGGAACCAGTTACAGACGGAGACAGGGTTTCGGGTGTTCTAAAAGTCGTTCCAACGGCATCGCTACAGAAGCCCAGATAGGACTGTACACAGCTTCTCACATCGATTACAGTGTACATCCATCCGGGCATCAATCACAGAGGATACACGCCTCGCCTGACACTGGACAGTTACACTGTGATGCTACTGTAGGAACTGCAGGAAATGATTGGTCTCCATCGATCTGGCAATCCTGAGAGCTGCTTAGAGCAGCAGTGCAGTATGTTAAATGAGTACCTTCCCATTTTGTTCAAAGTGCACATGATTAATGAATGGCGAAACCATGTACTGTTCTCAGCACACAAAGCAGAAAGCTCCAAAGTTCAGCTAACACAGAGAGCAGAACTAACTACCCCTACAAATCATGAGTATCAGCCATACAAGTTGAAGCCTGCGGGGAAAAAAAGCAAAACATATGGCTAATTTTAAAAATGCTGTACAGAAGCAATATTGCTGCCCTACTTTACATGGCTTGGCCTAAAAATAATCAATATCCAAACAAAAGCAAGGGCAATAAACATCCAGCACCTCTGGCAGACACTGTAGAGAGGGATGCGAGGTGGAAGGGGGAGGGGGGCAGGTATGTCATGATCAGTGGACTGTACATCTGCACGTCACCTGGGCTACAGTCACGTGGGGTTGTGAGAGTACTGTGACGTCATGGTGTCATGGGTCATGAGAGGGGGACTCTGGCTGGACTGGAGCATGCCTGGGTGGTGAGGATGGGGGTGGTGGGCGCCCGGCCCGGGCCCAGACACCGAGTTGGGGTGGGAAAACATCATCGGGGCGTGGGGATGGCCGGGCAGGAGCATCGGCTGCGAGTACTGAGGCCGCAGCTGCGACATCTGAGCACCTGAATACGTGGGGACGCCGGATGGCATGGTTGTTCCCGGTATGGACATGGGAGAGCCCCTCATGTCACCAGGCATGCTCTGCAAACCTGCAAACAGAAGAGGAACAGAAAAAAAAGAAAAAACTCATGTTAGGCAGCGAAGAACATTCCGAGAAGACGCACAAAGCAATTCATGAAAATAAGTAAATACAGACCATAAGGCCTTTACCACTACATACTTTTACATACATTATTAATGATTACACATGGAGAATGACTACATATAATGGGGACAGCAAATGGAGCGATACATCTCCTATCATATCAACTTGAGGTGCCTAGCTAGGAGACAAATAGAACCTGGCAGTTTTATTTGTTCCCCCCATAAATTTTTTACGGTGTCACTCTGGATAGGATAGTTGCAGAAGCACGGATTGTGAGCAAAATGCATGAGGAAACAAGTGTCTGAGACTGCGAAACAGGTGAAAAGCCATAGGCAAAGAAGCTCAAAGCTTTTGAACAGGGACATTCAGTGGTCGAGACAGTCACATTCAAGCGGCGCCAGCCACCATTTTGATCCCTGCAGTTTTACGGGCCGAGATGAGGCTGAATGTAGTGATTATGAATATGGTTTTGAAGATGATAGCGTCAGATAAGATCATATCAGCCTCCAAATGACGGTAGCAACTTTTATTACTGTCAAACCTGTAGGGACAGCGTCTGGCACATACACTCGCGCTGCTCCTACCACGGTAGAATTCAAGATGGGCTGTTTAACGGTTTTTGCAGGATGGGGCTCGATTATGTGCATTTTACGATTTATGTTCTGAATGCCGTCAATGAAGAGGCCTCCTGTGGTCAACATGGTGGGGTTTATGTGGGGTCAGAGTTCAATGGTCTCAACACATTACCCATCATTGGCCTGGTGTCCTAGGTCTCCATTGCAATGGGCGATTATGACAATCTCAATCCAATTAAACTGGCTGGGAATTTAGCTGACACGAGGTGAATGATTTTGATGATGGACGGGGATGCGAGCCAGCACGTGCCTGGCCCTTCCAAAATGGCTCCCCTTTCGCCGCAAATCACACCCAAACAAGTGGGGAAACTGGCATTAGACATGTAGTCTACATGCAACAACGGAACCAGAATGAGTCAGGGTTTTTTTAATGTCCCTCCCGGGTAACATTTTCCACGGGCGCGGACAAAGGGGAAAACACGGAATCCAAATTCATAGGAATTGAAACCCGCCATTTACTGGCCGTGCACAAAGAAAGGCCGGCCTGATGGTTCTCTGGCAAATCAATCCCCATAGCATTCTGCACCAGAAAGAGGAGGTATCCTCAAGACACCATTTAGTTTTCCATTCGGCTCAGACATCGGGGCTCCTCAATCTAGCCGTAATGGACGATGACGGGGTAATGGGCTAAAGTATACAAAAATGCAACTTATCTTCCTCTCAGAGCAGGCCATTTGTCCAACGGGCAAATTTCGCCAGAGAGCTAGGAATAAATTAGGGCCAAATGAACACGGGCAAGGATTCATTCATTTTGTCCGAGCACGGCAGAGCACATTGCCAGGAATGATATTATCTGGCTCGCCTTGGAGGTAGTCTACGCAAAATGGTCCCACAATTGTGTAATGTCTTCAAAGCGAAGCACCTGATGGTGAGCTAACGAGCTCGGCGCTGACAATGTCGACATAAACGGGTGAACCTGCCGTCCTGCGCTCCATGATTCTGCACTACGCTATCTTCTCCCGGTGTGGAACTATGAGTCATTTAACACGGGCCCGCAGAGCCGGCAGCGGCGGTCCCTTCTTTTTACTGCCCCGAAAAGAGCTTCTGTGGCACTTTTAAGTGGGTCATTCTCAAAAGCTAACTGAATTAAAGAGTCATTTAGCGATGAGCCCTATCATCCTGGCTTCCACGCCCAGCACTAATTATTTACGAGTCCAGAGCCATCATCAACCGCTCCCGATTGGGCTCGGTATCCCGGCCCGGTCTCAGCTGACCCTTTTGGGGCAAATATCCTGATTTTTGGGTGAGATAATCTCGCCTTGTTATCTGACGTTGCAAGTAACCCTCTCTAAATGAATGTAATTGGGCCCAGTAGTCATCTTTGTGGGAAGAGCGTACGCAATTAGGGGGGGTTCGTTCCCGTGTGGGGGCAGCGATGTGGCTGCAAGGTCAGGGAAGGTGTGCCGTATTTTTTCCAATCTTCGCTCTTTGCGCCAATTAGGTCTAATGTCATAAATGCCAATCTAATAAACCTACAGGTAAAATGTCTGGTGATGCGCCCTGCGTGAGCATGAATGCATCTGGCTCTGGCCAAGCAGCCCCTTTGCTTCAGCGGCCAGGAGAGTACGAAACCCTCGCCAAAAAGGCCCGAGATTAGTTGGAGGATTTGCAAAAATAGAGTGGTGAGCTCAGTTAAGATGGACCACTGCTGTCCTTATCAGGGATAAATTGAACAATCCACCTGAGATTTACAGACTATTTCATGCAATGGTTAGAAACACAGTCTCCAAAATATGCAGGTTAAGCTCCACTTAAACTGGTATTAGTCAACGTTAAAAACTTCCCAAAAACATGTGGAGCTGAAAAAAACTGAAATGGTACCCTGCCCAAATGAAAGTGGAAAAAGAGAGGCCCCAAGAAGTATTCTACTTACACTGAGGCCCCCTTAATGCAGTTATAGCTAGCCTAGTTCCACTGATAGACGCCACCTACAAAAGAGAAGCCAGAAATGATGGAGTTAACAACCCCTCAGTGAGAGGACAGGTCAGAGGGTGCAAACAGACAGGACAGATATATACTCCATGAGGAAACAACATTCATGTCAAAGCATGCTTTGAAGGTTTTAATATGAATGAGTTAAAAACGTGAAATTCCAAAAGGGAGTGAATGAAACCGTCGGTCAGGAGAGGAAGGCCTGCACTTCTCTCTGCAGGGTAATGCATGATTGGCAAAACGGAAACGCACAACACCACTCTGTGCCGCAAGTGTCGGGTCTTAACAACGTCTCTAATGGTTGAAGAGGTGCTGCACAATACACGACCTAGAACTGAAGGGTTCTTGGAGGTGCGGGGTCGAGAGTCGGACAGAATGCATGGCTGCTTTGCGATTTGTGTGCAGCAGTGAAAAATCATGCCAAGCTGGAAAGAAGTGCGGACCATTGGGTGAGGGAAAAAAAATTTCACGGGCAACATAAAGGATACATGTAAGGTAAGAAACATACCTGGTGGCCTGATGTGCATCTGCTGTTGGCCATCCATAACATATGGACTGCTCATGGGCTGCTCCGGGCTGTACACCCCCCCTCCCATCGCTGCTGACTGGTTCACTGTAAGAAATGCAGCCTGGTCACCAACCATGTGCCCCACCCGGCAACCAGTAGTAGGACAGGTATCAGTGCAGTCTGTGACATGAGGAGAAGGGCATCGTGGGCGCTCGCAAAAGGGCAGGTCCTCGCACCGACAGTTTTCAAGCCACGAAAAAAGGTGTTTCTTTAAAAAGTCCACGAAAAAATTAAACTTGAACCGTGCGAGATTTTTCAAAGCAAAAAAAAAAGAAGCTAAGAGATCCTTTGTTGCCTCATTTGCACGAAAAATTGTTCAGGAAAATTCAGAGTAGTATATCATTATGGGTACTCACAAACCCGAAAACGGTGTTTCTTAAAAAAAGTCCACGGAAAAAAAAAAAATTGAACCGTGTGAGATTTTTCAAAGCAAAAAAAAAAAGAAGTAAAGAGATCCATTGTCGCCTCAATTTCACGAAAAATTATTTACAAAATTCAGAGTAGTATATTATTATGAGTACTCACAAACCCGAAAAACGGTGTTTCTTCAAAAAGTCCGCGTAACAAAAAATTGAACCGTGTGAGATTTTTCAAAGCAAAAAAAAGGCAAGAGATCCTTTGTCGCCTCATTTTTACGAAAAATTGTTTAGAAAATTCAGTGCAGTATATTATTGTGCTTACTCACACTTAGGTATGTTCCCATACAGATACCTGAAGAAGTCAGACCGTGCAATAAACTTTTGTAGATTTCTCTTTCTTTAGTTTTATTCCTGCAACTCATGTATCCTTGCAATGTTAGACCTCAAGTATGCTACTGCAGTGTTAAGATTTTTTTCTGATAATTGTCTGCACTTTCAGAATAATTTTTGTGTATAATCTTTTATCTTGATCCAAAATTAGCTTTCCTTCAGTAGAAGTTTACAATTACAATTTGTACTTTTAACCTGTTTACCTTGAAGAGATAGTTACGAATAAAATGAGGAATTCACAGCACCATCTGTATGTATTACTCAGAACTTTAAAATTTTCAATTAAGTTTTGCAGATGTCTCTTTATTCGCCTCTGTTCCTGTGATTCATGCTTCCTTCAATGTTCGATATTAGACACCAGGTATGTAATCAACATTTGCCACGGCTGTGTTCAATTTTTTTAGCATGGTTTTTCTGTATCTTGTTTTATCTTGATTCAAAATTAGGTTTCCCTTAGTAACAGTTTACAACCACGTTTAATCTGTATTACATTGATGAAATATTTCTGAACAAAATAAGGAATTTATTTCATGAAAAACTGTTTAGAAGGATTCAGTGTAGTGCATCATTGCATTTACTCACAGAAAAGGATCCTCTTTATAGACACTTGAAGAAGCCAGCCTCGAGCATCCTTGCGATATTAAATGCCAAGTATGTTATCAACACTTGCTACTGCACTGTTTAAAATTCTTCAGAATATTGTGTGAATAATTTTCCTGTAACATGTTTTATCTTGATCCAAAATTAGTTTTACTCTAATAGCAGTCACAATCACTTTTAACTGTTTTACATTGAAGAGATAGTTCAGAACAAAATAAGGAATTCACAGCGCTGGCTGCATGAATTGCTCAGAACTTTTAATCTTATTGCTTCTAGAATAATTTTTGGTGTATCATCTTTTATCTTCATCCAAAATAAGTTTCAATTAATATCATTTACAATCACTTTTAACTGTTGAAGAATATTTCCAAACAAAATAAGGAATTCACAGCGCCGGTTGCGTGTATTGCTCTGAACTTTTAATTTTAGTGCTAGACATTCTATGCTGTCACCACTTAGCTCAACCAAGATGAGGGATGATCCAGTTAACAAAGACATTTCCGTGTCCAAAAATGGAAACTTTTGTTCTGGTGAATACCAAGTCATAAATGTTGCAGGTTGCACAACACGCTGGGCCACCAGGGAGGCATTTCCACCTTAAGCTCATCTTGTTATTATGTTCTCTCAAACAATTATGTGACATTTATCAACAAAGACAGCTACTGTCGGACATTAAGTGACACCGTTTAAGCCGTTTGCACAATGGGCCCAGCACAATGTGCTGGTTAATCCAAAATTGTTCAAGTGAGGCGTGGAAGTCGTGGCAAAAAATGATAACATTAACGAGTCGGTTTCTTTTTCACAGACTGCACAAGGCGATGCTCGAAAGCACGAAAGTTTGAGAGAACAGTTCCATATTGCGACGAGCCCACAAAGCCCCGTGGAGTAAGAACAGCACACAGCAAGTCCAGTGTTAGTCTAGTAAGTGCACACAAAAAGCAGAAACCTGCACAAATGCCCAAGTCAAGCACAGGACGTAGATCATCCTTATAAAGTTAGTTAGTGCCATGTTTCTCTTCCATACTCCTTTGGTTAAGGGAGACGAGGGGGGGGCAGGGAAAGCGTACAGCAGGAAGACAGATACAGGATAAAGTAAGTGAATGTATAGAACAGAATATAATTTATATATCACAATAGGGATGTCACACTCTCTTCCAATGTAGTTGATAAACACAGATTTCCGCAAGCAGCGACGGCGCCACGTGCCCGCCGCAAAAAAAAAATCGGACCACATCGTAGAGCCCATAAAATTGCGGCTCCTATTAATAATGAATTTGGAGCGAAAGCGGAATTTTTGTGCCAGTGATGAGAAAAGAATCCCCTGTACATAAGTAATGCCACATTGGCGAATGTAGCAGGTCCCCATCCCATCTGACATGTCAGGAGATAAGGATGATGGATGTGTGTACTGGCATTTGCCAACCCGCCAACCCTGGGGACCACCTCAGTCCCCAAAACTCCAAGGCCGCCACAGCTGCCAGATGGAGCCCTATTTCTCATTAAACCTCCAATTTCAGACAATTTCGACCTCCAATGTTATTTCAGATTTTCCAATCCACTTTGGAAGAGAGTACAGGTGCCCAGCCTGGGACGAGACAGGGTGACGCAAAATTTATCTCCCGCTATCACAGATCCAAGTTTGAATTTTGTGCATGTACCCTGGTAGAAGACCCAGGCAATCTGGGAGTGCAGGTCTCCAGAGAGGTGCCTGGCATAAAGCTTCTGCTGAAAAAGCTTTTAAAAAGGTTCCCTTTGCATTTCTATCCCTCAGCTGAAGGGCAGGATGGAGTAATCTTTCGTTTAATCTGGACAGTTGTGTCAGTGACCCAGGTTGAGCATATGGTTGAACATAATATGTGTGACATCCTAAAAATACATATTTGTGAAAGTTTGAAAGGAGAGAGGGAAGAAGGGAAAGGGTTTTAGATGGGAGCAGAGGAAACTTGGCAGGTGCTAGTATTAGTCACTCTTGTGCGAAGAGAACCATCTTGTTGTTTGCGGCTCAAGACCAGCGTTTTTTACAGCTCGTGCTCTGAGTCCGAGAATGTAGCGAAGCACGGGTGGTGGTACGTACGAAACAAGGCAGGTAGGTGGTTTTGGTGTTTCATGCACGAGGAAAGCCGTCACCCAAACCCCAATGGTAGCAAACAGTGACAGAGCAGATGGAGAGAGAGATTTCGTCCCCCCAACGGGTCTATTTACCAGGTGATGGCCCTCCTGGCGAGTGACTGGAGGATGATTTACGCCTGCGCGACTTGAATACAGTTACTACAGGAGACTTGCCTGCACGGTTTGACTGGTCGATCATAGGCTGGACTATCCTGCGCCTCGCGTTGATAAACCTGTGAACGGAGACAGAAAATAGGTAGGGAAGGGGAAGAAACAAAAACGTTCACTCACAGTGGGTAAGGTCTCCATGGTGAAATAAAGCAATGTGGACAACACAAAAAAACCTTGCGAAGTTTGCAAACTATCTACCTGATACTTGTGATTATTTTCCCAATAAAAGGCTACTGTCATCATCATCATCATCGTTCATCCGGATTTACTCTTGTGAGAAAGGCTACTGTACTATTCTAAATATACATGGGAGGGAAGTTCTTAAACATAATCCCAAACTTTTCAAAGTTAAACAAGGGACAAAGAAAAATGTTATTGAGGGCATCATCTAGCCTGAATTCAATCAAGCCTCCTGTGACCGCTCGCCGCCCTGTAACCGCCTCGCAACCCGCGGGGAGGGGAGAGAAACCCCCGGACAGCTGGAGTTTGCGTTATATAGACTAGGCATCATCATGCACACCTGTAATGTTCGCTGCAGAAAATCTAGACCTCTTGAACCTCTGAAAAATCTACCAACGTCTACCGACTGTACTTAAAAGTACAGGGATGTTTTTTCCAGTTGAAAGAGTATTTAAACAAGAATATCACTAGACATGGAACAAAGTGTGTTAACTATTAAAACCTGTCACAGAACAGGCATTTTCAAAATCACAACACAATGCTGCATTGATAGAACCAGGACTATAACACGACTCGAACTCAAACATGAAAAATTAGGAAATCATAACACATTTGACACGCACTAGCAGTACCTGTGCCTGATTCAGAGTGACACCCAAAATTTCAAACAATGATTAACACCAGAATATGGATACGGCAATCCTCCTCCGAGAGAATCTGGGGTGGTTAATAAAAAATGGAGGGACCCACTAAATGATGGTATCAAGCAGGAGTGGAGGAAAATGATGGATGCTTCCTTAAAACAGACTTGTCACATCCATTACAGACTGCAGAGGATGGAGGCTAATTCACCTGTCAGGAACCAGGAAGACAGGCCTGACGGTTTGTACCCTGCCACAAAAAAACTGTGACAGGTAAACTACATGACAAGTACCCATCTACTAAGACATGGACTCCTGGTGGCTCAAGCTTCTCCATCTTGAGCGTTAAACTGCCATAAATGAGACGGCAGAAGGACAGAAATCACCCATCCATTCCGCTATGATCCTGCGATATAGATTATCTCTCCCCCAATCGAAGATCTCACATTGACTTTCAATAGAGACGGAAAATTCTCTGTAAGAAGGCAGGACTCGCCTCTGCTGCAACACCTTCTGTCTGCTATAGCCCGTTCGGTTTTGCAACACTGGTTTCTCCACAAATGCTGGATATCCTGTGAGGGGTTTGAAGAATCTGAGACATTACTGGTGGAGCAAGACACAAAGGGAAGCACATATAAAAGACAAATTGAAGAAATTATAGGATAACCAAGAGCCGAGTGCACTGAACTGTCTGCTGCCTGCAAAGGCAGTTATGCCAAAGCACAGTACCACATGCTGGTGATATGGCATGTTTGATCCATCTATGGTTATACAAATTTAATACCCCACCGTTATCCAACATATTTTTCTGCTCTAACTTGCCCCCTTCTGCTGATTCACTATGGGAAAACTAGAGGTGAAAATTATTTTCTGACAGTCAATAAAAATCTGTCATGTCAGTATTTCAATAACAGCTTGCTTATGCTTTGTGACATGTTGTCTAATTTACCTGCATGCACGAATCCTACAAAAGCAGGGCCATTTCTCTGTTTGCATTTAGCACTTAGTTGAATTGATCTTGGAGGCACGTTCCTGTAGTGGTACTATAGGCTTCCAACTCACAGGTAAGTATGAAATTGATTTGACTTCTAGGCAATTCCATATAGAAAAAGTGCGGGTAAAAACTTTGATGCCAAACCACTGCTTATTGTAACAGCTCTCCGGGAAGGAAGGCTATGACTACGTGATAAGTTTGGACTAACTCTGGAGATGGAACCCTGAAAAGTTCGGCCATTTTGTTCGTGAAAGAGGCTCGTAGATGGAGGCCAATTTCGGTCCTGTCTCCCCGTCGAATGAAAGAAAAGATGGATTATCTAAAGCATTGCGTTGATGGGGAAACGGCAGGGCTATACATCATACATCAATGGGCGAAGGATATTGCAGATATAACTGCACTGATTCATCCTGATTGCATGGAAAGCTTTTTGCCACGTCTGAATATAGAACATGTTAAAAACTCCCCGATACAAAAGCTGTGGAGATAGAAAGTATCCTTCATTACCAGATCGCAATAAAAGGGCACAAACCCTACTTGTTGCACTGGTCATCTATCATGAAGTTGACAGCATAAATTCCACCAAAAAGAGCACCTTTAATATTGCATAAAACATCGGGCTACAATAATGCACTTAAGGCCTCCGCAATTTTCCAATATCGGGGGAGATTTATCTTTCCGAGGGGTAATACCGAATGAAATGAAATCGCTCGAATGCTGCGAGATTCTCCCAAACTTTTGCGAACGTTGCAGTCACAAATTGGATGCCGCAACAGGAACACATTTCTTCATCTCGGAAATAAACGCGGCCCCTCTGCGTGGTCGCCAGCCCTGACTGTGAGTTTCATATCTAGAAACAATAGGCGAAGCCCGAGGAGTAACAGAGATTAATAGGGTAATAAACAAGAATGGCGGTGATGATGGAGGAGCTGCCCAGCCTACAGTTTACCACCTTCCCCCGTGTGTCCCTTTTTCTTGCACATGTCTCTGCCACGGCAGGTAATGCCAAGCCTAAGACAGAGGGCTAAATTTGCAAGGAAACCCCAGGATTTATGGGGATGGCTTTGCTATTACCCTTGGCTGCGGCAGCAAGGTGAAAAATGGTTGCATCTCCCTGCGATAAAGGAAGGACCAAGGTCCAAAATTTATGTGACGGCAACTGTCGAAATCTGGGTAGCATGTCGTGTGTCTTTCAAAAAATGTCCATGCGGGTGCTTGGCTTGACAGTAAAACGAACGGCCTGAATTCCAGCTGTAGCTGGAGCACTCTGTTTTAGCTGTGGAGCTGCCAATGCTGGCTGTGCTGGGCCGCTGCTTCCACAAAGGCCTGCCGTTCTGCTGCCGCAGCACCTGAGCTGTGCCGACTTTACAATTCTGCAAGGTAAGCGGCTTCCTTTCTTCCCGTTGGTTGTGTAAGATGGCTGCCCTATGCATAACATGGCCGTCACTGCTCGCCAGCCTCCCATTTAGGCCTGACCTTTCCAGGGGAGTACATTAGAGAGGTATCTGTGCTTGTCCTGACAGGACGGAATGGAATGTATTATCTAAACTGGACAGTCAGATAGGAGCTGCATCCGACCTGCGGGATGGAGAAGGCCCATCAGAGGGGTCACAGATGGGGTCAGCAGGGCTTGCGTCACGCAGTGGGTAACCTGCTGATTCCTATACCACTTTGTCCTGGTTCTTCCCACTTCTCCTGCCTGCTTCCCAGCGGCCTTACTTGAAGAGGGGCCCATTGAGGGCTTTTAGGACTTGACCGGATGTGCTTATCTCTCAATTTGTCTCTCTTCCCATTTTCAAAGACCACTCACTGGACAAACAAACATCAAAGGCCATGCTCTCCTTGTCCACATGCAGGAAATTGACTCTTCTACCATAGAGTGGGACTTCAGCCTATCAAAGGAAATGTTCCCAGGTTTCTATGTATAGATGTCTATCTTACCATTTCAAAGCTGCTCTTGCCTATACCTTGTCGCAGATGGACCAGAAGGGTACAAGTACTACAGTATGTTCATACTACGGGGTCCTTGTTCCATTAAAGCACCACTTACTGGCTTCAAAACCAAACGTGTACAAGCTTGGGCAGTCAACTTCAGTTGAGTTGTAACTGTGTGGATTTCCACCGATCAAGAGGCACACTTGCCCTCACAATGCTACCTGTCAGCATCCTCTGTTGACAGAGAAGACACGGAGAAGCTGTGAATGGTGCAGTACGTGCACATTTGTGGGAGACATTGAGGGCCAACCGGACACAAATAGCTGCTAGGTTATCCTTGGGTAGGTACCCTCTAGAACCCCTGTTTGTGTGTTCTAAATATTGTGGCAGCGGATGATTAATGACCAGACATCCAACACCATAGACACACTGCCAGGCCAGCCAATTACTGTCCAGCCTCCTGTTGTGTTTAAATTTCAGCATGAAGCCAGGGCAGGACCTAGTGGTGTCTCTGGCAAATCCTAAGTCACTAAAAAGTCTTGGACCAATTTACTCAAATTGCTGTCTTGCAGGTTTGTGAGCTAAGGAGTCCCGCTTTTCCTGCCACCATTATCTACCCCAGCTTGCCAATAAACGTGGCTCCGGGAGAGGCTCTGTGACCTTCTGTCGTAGGCGGCATGCTCCGATCGCGGCGGGCGCATATAGACTCTTTGTTGGCGGGTTCGACATGACTCAGGCAGAAAGCATCCCAGTGTCAGGACACGTGTACCATGGTGCCTTGCAACCCACACTCCGCTAAGGTTTACCCAGGTAGACGATGACACGAATGGAAGCGTTCCGTCCACCTTTCGCGATCACATTACGGTGGCATACCGTTGCAAACACCCACCATTTCCTGCAGAACCAAGGTTTTTGATCCACACTTGGCCCTATTGTTCACATTAGCAGTATGGGGGAAAGGTCACTGGAAATAACACACTTAGTTGCCCCAGCTACAGCAAACAAAGGAGCTTTGACTGAAGGATGACGCATCCACTACGAAGCGACTTCGGTTTTTCGAAATACGAGAAGAGGCGCTGAAAAAGGACAGGGGCTGCGGTCAAGCACCTATCACTGCGGAGGCAAAACATGGCTATTGTGCCTGACCTAAGAGGCAACAAATACTGACATCTATGACATGTCCACCTGACACCTCTACCTGGCCAGTTAACGCTCGCTCTCGGTCAGGCCAGGAAGCTGGTGTAAATACTTCACATGCTGACAGTGTGGGGCAGATACCATCCACTTTCTGTCAGGAACTGTCATGGGCGACAGGATTCTGCTGCAAGTGCTGACACTTCACACCATGGGTACCTGCAAGGAGTCACCTACCCTCAAAATGCCAGGAATGTTCCCTTCCCAAACATGCCTGCAACGGGGAGGTATGGAGACATGGAAGGAAAATAAACAAGGTGTAGGAGAAAATGGCCTGATAAAACCAAACCATAAATAGGGAAGAATCTCCCCACATTCACTCTGCCTCGCAGTACACGGCGCCGTATTACGAACACTCCATCTTCACACAGTACATTGTACAACAGTGAAAATCACATTTGTAACAGATTAGAATGCTTTTCTTTTCACTGCAAAATGGTCTCTAATGAGGGCTTTTCTTCTCCCCTGAATACTCAAAAATCTTGTTAAAAGCTCTACCCAGATCAGGCAGGTTTTGCAAACAGGGCTGTTTGGGAGACACAAGCAATTGGCACATGCCATCCAGGGAATTCCTGTTTGTATGACTTGAATTAGCAGAGTAGAAACATGTCTCAGGACACATGTAGTGAAGGGTGGAGCAGGCTTTCAGTAAAGTGTCTGCAGTTACTGTTACTTATGGGGAATTTGGAGGTAAAGGGTTGTGACTACAACACAGTCTCTCAGGACGGGGCCAAGTATGCTTGTTTTGATAAGTACCTAATGGTAGGCTGCCGCCACAAGTGTTTATACCACTAATAAGAAAATACATTTGGAGGTTTCTTTGACTTGATTATTTTTTCTCATCAACACAAAGGTTATACGTGGTCTAACAGTTGTCTGTTCCAACATGGTAGGTTCTTTCCTCGGATTTTCGGTGGCGATGCTGAAACTTGCCGCGGCTACCTTTCATGCCAGGCAGGTTGGTAATGGTGTCCATGGCTTAATGGGTAGTTTTAAACAAACCTTTCTCAGCACTACAGGGCAGAGGTTCTCAGCTGGGCTACACCTGGTGCTCCCACCCTGTGCAACTTGCATCAGGTTGCTTCCTGCCAAGATTTCATTACCGTACTCCCAGATCCTGTTACCTGCTGATTAGTGTAACATCAGGGCCAACCCATCTCTGTTGATCCTGGCATAAAGCACCCTGCGATTGGGTTCCATGTTACTCTTTGTTGCCACTAAACTTTCCCATTGAGGAGGCCACAAACAAGCGGAGTAGTTCGACCTCCAAGCAATAGAGATATTTAACCTGGGAAGTTATTTTGACACCACAAGCCCTACAGCAGACCCGTGTGATCGTAGTACACAAAAGGGCACGCAGGTTGGTAGATTTGGAGTGGCCTGGGTGGCCCAGGGAACGTGACTGTGCGATAAGGCTTTGGTAGGTGCCACTCTCCAGTCTGAAAGAATCAGCATTTCATCTCTCACGTCCAATTCCCCAAAACAGCATAAAGGCGGTGCCTAGACAAGTGTGTTTTCCCAAACATTTCTAATCCTATTACCAAAGCCGGCAAATGGAAAATTTGTTTGACAGGAATAGCAAATTTCGGGAGCTGGTGCCAGAACCGCCGGCTGCTAGTTATGAATTCATAATCTGGGCTGCTAGAGGGGACAATAATGTAAACCAAATGTGTACACCATGTCTGACAGCGGGAAGGGGTGGAGTGACCCTTTTAACTCATGAACAAACATTATACCAGCATGTTTGGTCCTGTCAGATAACCCTGCCTACCTGTATACAATAGGACCCATGGATATATATGACCATTGGAAAAATATTTGCCCTGACCACACTGAGCTGCTTTGTTTCCTCTCCATTCAACGGTTAATCAAGGCTATTTCCATATTGACTCTGAAACAAAGTTTTGATAGTATATTAGTCCCTTCAATAGCTGAATGGTAACCACCCCGTTCTTTTATCAGTGAGTTCATTAAGTGGAGGGCCCAGATTAGCGTTCCAACTAGAGGAGCCGGGAGGCTGGGGCAACTGGTATACTGGAAGGGTTTGCTCGTATGTGTAGTCGAATGTGATGTTACTCTCAGTCTAAGTGAAAGACAAGTCAACTCCTGGTGGGGATCAAACTTAACTGTCACTATAACTCACACATTTTGGAATTAAAATATGCACATCTTCTACAAGTGTGTTTCTGATTAAATAATTTGGTGTCTTTGCAAACCAAAATTTCACCAAAACGAGAACATAATTAATTAAGGTACACTGCCTGTGAGGATCCAAACAGGTATCTTATTTCTGGGAGGCTTCCAGAAAGCGGAGGGCCATTTCTATCATATCAGTTATAGTAGGAAGAGATTCTCTATTGAGGTTCAATATATCTTCGTCAATGATATATCAAAATTACCTTTGTTGAGTACAAACCCAGCAAGTTTCAAAGACAAGCCATTTTCCAAACGAAGGGGCCCGTCCCCCATTTTACGCAATTTTACTCCCATCCTGTGCTGGCCCCTCCACCTGGCCTGGAAACAGAGATCAGCTGTGGGACTTTGCAGAGGAATGCAACAGGGTTCAAAAGGACAGCGAGGGGATCGTCTTTCAGCCATCTCCATACCAAAATCCCTCCACAAGCACAGGTGGCCTGTTTACACCATTCTCCACAGTCCAAACTGTCCATCCCCCGCTGGACACTCTCTCCCCTACCACAACTCAACATCTTTTCACTTCTCACAAAGAGATTTCCTTAACACAACTTGATGTTTTTCAACAGCAACTCCCTATCTTGTTTTTGTCTGTTAAAGACGCTGACAATCTTGTGTTTACAGAGTGTTTATCAAATTATTTCCAAGAAACTAGCAACATAATAGTTCCCTCCAGACACACAGGATGTTTCTGCAAAATCCAACTGATTTTCTTGAAACTGTGACCTGTATTCCTTTCAGAAAACAGCTGTAGATTTTGTGTTTACAAGAATACTTTCCAAGAAATCCTGAGTACAGAAACTGATATTCGTTTCTTCTACTTACTGGCATTTGAGCCGACAGTAGACATATACACACATTTCTGGGCAAAGTTGTTTCTCCCATGCCTACTTAATTGTAAGGCAAGAAATTTAACATGCACAACTTGTTTGCATTTATGAAATGATTTTACAGACAGAACTATATGAAAATATTCAGAATGGCATCATTAAGATAAATTGGAAAAAGAGAAGCTGTTTTTCTCCCCTGCAACATCTTTGACCCTTGAAATTGATAAACAGTTAAGATGAGTACAACTGAAAGTACAAAAACTGCAAGAAAGTATGAGTTTTCTTGTCCCTATGCTATTTCTCCCAACTGCAACCAGTACTACACCTAGTCTCCAAGCTTCCAATCATCATCACAGTAAGCTATGAAGCAAAGGGAACAGTAATGATTTATGACCATGAAATCAGAAAGCAGGCAACCTTTCAGGAAATGAAAAATGGCTTCATCCTGCAAGCACCATCTCCTTATAACCAAGCCATTACTGCCCCCTGCCTCCTGCCAAGAAGTTGGGCACCTCACCCAGCAGGAAGGAACTGTTATGAAATTGTCAGGAAGCCAGACAAGTTGATGTTGCCTCAAACTGCATATGACACCTCTCAACAATGATTGTCTCCCCGTTCCTTCATCCCTCGGGTAGAGGTAGAGGGAATGTTTGTTGCTGTAATTATTTGGTGGGGCAAGTGTCACATGATGCTATCTGACAATAGGTTTAACAACACTTCAGGTGAGCATGACTGTCGCTACTTGTGTCTTTCAGAGGCGACTAAAGCACAGCAATTGGATGCCAAGTCATTCCTTAGTATAGACTCATGATGCTAAGAATTACAGCTGACAGAGTTGACACATACTATTACAGCACAGAGTTGGAGAAGTAAAAAAGGTGAAGCATGTAGTACAGTGACAACATAAAGCTACTATCACATAACTCGAGATATGCCATTCACAACTTTCCCCAAAAAGGTAGAAAGTATTGCCCATGATTAGATTAAAATTTCACCAGCAAAAGGGTTTCTATCGATTTAGATATTTTGCATATCTAACAGATGACAAAGATATCAAATCAGAGTCAGAGTGATAAGTTTGGCAGGTCATCTTTGATAGTTTTTTCAACCCTTTTCAACCAGATACTTTAAAACTCAAACAATTGGCATCAAAAACACATACTTTTAGTCAGAGCCACCAGGGACAAGTTCCAGCAGTGTCACATTTTCTCATTGTAGACAGGAAAGCAAGTTTGGCTTACAATACATGATAAAAGTTTGCTGACTGCTTACATTTCCTCTGATTTAGATCCATTTGCAGATCTAAAATACACTACAGGAAGACAACTCAGAAAGGATACTGAAGTTTATGTTGAAAGGAAAACCAGAATCTAATTTCAAACCGAGACAGCCTCTCAACTTCCCAGTTACCTATCTTCATAGTCCCTACGGGATCATCCTAAGCAACAGAATATGCAACCCATTCATGAACATATCTGCCCAGGTTACCTCTTCCCAATTAACCACCCTAATTAACAGAGGTAAGGACTGTTCCCAGACATGTAAGCATGAAAGAACCACCTATAATAATTAAGACTTGTCAGTCTTGCAGGCCAAACAGCCTTCTGTAGTACCTTAGGGACAGCAGTGACATCAAAGCAGACAACCTAACAAGCAGGAACATCCTGAGACAAACAGAACAGTTTAACTACTTGCCAAGAAAATAATAGGCTCCAGCTAACACTGTAACAGGTAAGACCCAGAGAGTGGGGTTTCCTGGTGCCAGAGCAGAAGGGCTACATAATCCTGTTGGTAGTATCTCAAGCCACAAAATGACATTTGTTGGAAACAACATATCATATGATGTCAACATTACTGAAAATCTCCACCTCCTATCTGCTTAATTCCCAGTTCCCACTCTGAACAGAAGTGGAGTAACACAGCAGGCATACTACTTTGAAGTAGATGCTGAAATTTTTACATCATCAAATTACTCAAAATTTTACAACAGGTACAAAATTGTCAAGTAAAATATTCTTACCAGTTGTTGACTTGCAATATCGTGAGTCCTGTGTCCTGTGCTAGCTGCTTCTTTTGCTCTTCTGAGGGATATGGATGCTGTGGAGAAGAGAAAATAAAGTTTATCTTTGTGCAAGTGACATTTGGAGCAAGCTAAGTGTTTGTGGTGGACAGATTTGGTAAAGGCTCTTCCTAAGAGCCATTCAAGGACATTTCTGGCGAAAAAATGGATCAAGTAGGGTTTGTTGTATTACGTAAGTCTGCTACCTACAACGCAAATGGAGACAAAAGTAATTCAGTAAGTAGTCAAATGGTCTTTCTTCGGTCTTCAGCATTTCAGAAACTCACTGTTGACATTATTCCATCCCACCCCTCTAGGCTAAGATCAAGAACATATTCCTATATTGTACAAGCCATACTTGGAGGTGGGCAAATGATCCCTGTGTAACAGAAATCACAAAATCCTGGATAACAGGCAAGAACATAATAACATTTTTTTTTGTGACACGTTCAAGGAAATCTGTGTCTTGTTCTTCAAAAGGCTGAGATAATACACTTAAGTATTTATTTACCAGTAATTGGTACATTATGACATATGATGATATTTAAAGCTTTGAACACCTGTGATTAGTAGTTTCTGGGAAACAAATACTCCCAAATACCTCTTTTTTTTTTTTAAGGAGACACTTTGAAAAGTTTCTTCAGTAAGAATTAATCCATTGAACTACCTGATTCCACCTTGTTCAAATTCAGGTAAATGGAACAAGAATCAGACATATTTACAGATTCATCGATCTTGGCCTTGTGTCCGTGTCATGACAGCTGCTGCTTCAGCCAATTTCAAAACCAGGCGGACATTCCGCAACAAAGCCAAATGAAAAACTGTTAATTCCATTAATCAAACTTCTTTATCCTAGTCTCTTTTTTATGCACAAGTTTGCTTTTCACTTACGTCAACCACCCCCAGGGAGGTTTACACATGGTCAACACGGTGAGCCAATATTGGGCACTTATTTGTGTCTCGTTCTCCGAGCCCTGCAGACTCTACTCAAACTTTCCACCTTGTGTACTGCAAGTTGGCCTGACGCTAGAGCTAACAAGCGAATGAATGGGAGGGGGAGACAGGGCCTTTTGATGTGTGTTAAAACTTTAGAGAAGCATGCCAGCTATGGTAATGGTGCACAGACCTCAGCTTTTGATCTCTGGGGTCAGCAAGTTAAATGCATACTTGGAATGCAAGAAAAAACTTTATAGGAAGCCCCAGCAGAGATGTGTGTTGCTTTTCCTTTACAGTTTCAGCTGGAAAGAAACCTGAATGCTTATTTGGAATGCAAGAAAAAACTTTTTAGGAAGTCCTTTCAAAGATTTGTGCTGTTTTTTTTTTTCTTACAGTTTCAGCTAGAAGATGATGACTAGATTCTTCACTTAGATGGGATACCAAAATAATACATACCAGCCAAAATTGTCATTTCATTTTGAAGCTTGTAATGGTATAGTTTCAGGGGATCATCATGACTAGTCATGATTTGAATCTTCCATTGTGTTTATATCCTCTTAGATTGTATCATGATAGAGTGGCACTTTCCTTGTTTTCTGTGCTAACCCATCTCTTGAAACTGGTTACTTTAAACACTGTCTGTTTGTGTTGTTTTAACTCAAGTTTCCCTCATTTCACTAATCAGGAGTTTGTCTAACTTGGGGAGCCAGGAACAGGCTTAGCTGTAAGGCTTGGTCATGCTTGGACGAAATGGGGCGTTTTTTATCTCCAGGGCAAATCAGGGCTGCTAGATGGCAGTCTTCCTGCTTGAGGGCACAGGGTGTGCCATTGTTTTGAAAGGAACTTGTTTCAATCTGAGAAAAGTTTTGAGTTTCATTTTAATGACCCTTGCATCTCCTCTGTTGATAAGAGGGGGTCGGTCTGGGTCTCTGGAGTCCCAGCCTTTCCCAACACAGCCAGCACAGCTGTGTGATAAGCCTGGGCCCAGCAACAGGGTAGGTCCAAATGTGGTCTCCAAGGAGCCAACTGAACCTCTTTTGGATGGGCTTGGCAGGCCCCAAGCTTCTGCTTTACATTCCAATGCAGGGGTCATCTGCCGGTCACAGGAGCTGGGGCCCCATTGTTATTGTGATCGTAATGGGCAATTTCATCTCTATGCCCACCCTTCAAGAAAAACAGTCCCCCTTTTGAAAGGGCCTGCTTGAATTTCTGCCTCCCTTCAGGCTGAATACTTCAAGCGTTGGGGTCAGCAATCGGTCAAGCATCCGGGCTACTGGACTGGTACTGGACCAGTGGGGAGCATGCTCAAGCATCTCAACTATTCCGACAAGTTTATTTCCACACTCAACACCTAAAAACCCCCTGACACAAACCACTGACTTCAACAGCCTTTCAACACAACTCTTGCTAATAAAGGTACAGTGGGAGACAGCCTACCCTTCACCAAGTCTTTTTGAGTGGCTCTACCAGACGGGATGCTGAGCCATGTTGGCTAAAGTTAACTCCAACTGTCATGTCGATCCCTCTAAGTGACCACCTTTTCCTTCCCTGGTCTCCTACACTACCACCAAGGCCTGAACCGTCTGTTGTCGGCGCAGTTGACCCTCTGCATATACAAACGTCAAGCATTTCTCACATTTTCCAGATCGCCTGGGAGGGGAAAAGCTGGGCACCACAGGAAGCAGCTTGCAGCAGGCCGAGGTGTATTGTGAACAGGATGCTTCTGTACCCAGACCTTGGTGCCATGGTAGCCAACCATTGACCCAGGGATGCTACCATGTTCCGCCTCAAAAGTTTTATGGACTCTGTTCTCATCATCAGAGACTCTTGGTACCTACTTGTGAAAACCACAGAACTGTATGTGGCCACACCTCACTCTTATTACTCCCACCTCCAACAATAGACAGTGATTCTGGGCTTGCATGTGTATTCTGTTCAGCCAGCCAAGCGAATACACTTCTGTACAAGTTACTCTCTGTCTTCAAAGTATTTTAGGCAGACACCCTTTTCTTCAGCACACAGTGTATAGTTACATCGACTATTAGTGCTAAATGGTGGATGAATTTTTTGTTGGCTTGTTTGCTGGTTGATTGTTTGGTTGGTTGGTTTGTCCGTTGCTTAATGAACCAGCCAGAAGTCAGAATTGTTTCCACTGCTATAAAGGAATAGTGTTTATATGAAAGCTTCACTTTCATCTCAGCAACCTACATGTATCCATCTGCTGAATCATCTTATGGGAGAAATATTCATATCTTAGGGCACAGAGAAGCCCAGACACACTAATCCCTGCTATTAATCATCCTGAGGTTTTGGAGCAACCAAGTTTCAAACAGCAAGTGGTCTGATTTTGATTTTGAGGCCTCTTCAAAGAGCATCAAGCTTCTTTTCATTGTTTATTTCAGGGCTATGCAGATTAAGTAGGATTTAGCACCTAATTGATAGATTATTATCATGAAGATAATCTCTGAGACTGGTTTAGATGGAGCCTGGCAGGATTAAGTGTGGAGGGATCGGGTTGGTGTCAGGAAGAGGTGAAACTTCCAGGGAGGTAGAGCCACTGGCTGTCCTCACTCTGATGGAGGGTGGCTGCTTCTGGAGGGTGGGAAAACTCACTGCTTGCCTGCCTTGAGTCAATAAACACTGGGAGTAGTGACTGTCTCCCCCTGTCCCCCTGCTAGACATTAATAATAATGGTCCATTTATCCCAGCCTGGTGGCAGCTCGGAGTGTGCAGTGGCCATGGTCCACACTTTGCCATGCATCATTACCACCCACCTTTCAGTGGCCCAAGTCAGTGGCCCATCCCGAACTTGGCCTGGCATTTTTTTCTCCCTGCCCTCTCTAGTCCTGAGATTTTTAGCTCCCAAAGCCCCTCCCCCTGCTGGATTAAGCATGGAACAACTGGTGCATTGTGAATGCCTGTGTGACAGGGTATCCACCAATGTTGAAACCCTGGCAAATCCTGCTGATCATGACAAATCACCTGTGGGACTTGGGGAGCTGAGCTCACTCTGCCAGACCCAGCCCCAAATATGCCTGGCTAAGGCAATGAGGGCACGAGGCTCACTAAAGCTCTCTGGCCACTCTGTGTACCTGGTGATGCATAGGCCTTGGGGGTAAGGGTCACCCAGCCATTTTCATTAATATGATCAACTTCCCACATAACAGCCTAATGAAAAAATAACAGGCAATTCTGATGGAGGCTGTTCCAAACAAACAAATATTCCCCATAATGTGTTTATTTAGAAAGCAAATTGTTGTGGCTGGGAGTCAGCATCTAGTAGCAGCAGGACGCCCCCCTCCCACCCTTCTACTAAGCCCGACTCTGGTCTAGCTAGGTCCTTGGGACTTTCGTAGTATTGTCACCTTTCTTTAATAAATAGCCGTTTTTACCTTTGGTTGTTTATTTGTGGCCTATAAATATTTGTGCTACCAGCACTTTCCAGATAGGTTTGGCATGAAGTGTCGCTCTAATGGACCATGGCTGCAGCACTAACCAAACACCACAACTAGACAGAAGGAAAGCCCCGCCAAGGGCAGCAAAGCCGTTAGCTGTCTGGCCAGGGCCGCCATGTTGGCATCCCAGCCTGTCAGCTTGTATACAAGGCACCATCCATCATGGCCGACTCCGAGCCCCAGATGTCGCCCGAAAAGGGAAAACGCAAATCAAGGTCAACGCAAAAGCCTACCCTACAAAATTCATGAAATCCACAATTTTTGGAACAAAAATCCGGCGAGGCTCGGAAGTCTACGTGGGGACGTTTCTTCCGTCCTTGAAGAAATCCGCCAGTTTGTTCAGATAAAACCTAGCCTAATGGTGGCCATCATTTACCATTGACATACACTTCTTTCGACCAGTCCATAAAAATGCAATACCTCATAAAGGTAAGGGGTTATGACTGTTTTGTCTGTCACTTGGCACATGGAGCAGAGTACGAGGATTTCGGAACAATACAGCAGGATCTGTATAAATTCTTCATAAAGGCAGGAAAATTAACTTTCACTACCATGACCTATGGTTGTGTCCAAGTTAGATCGTAAGTCTTCTCGCATGTCTGGCTAGCAGTCTATACTACCTGTCTTTTTACTGCCATTTACTGTCCCCCAGTGTTAACCATATTCCCCAGTAATACTCCTCAACAGATCACGGTTTAGGCTGTCAGTTTTCATAGCTGCTATTTACTATTTACGGTGCTTTTACTGACTGTGATGTTAACAGCGAATGCTGCTGCAGACCACGTGTACTACCGGCTGCGAGCAGAGAAAGGAAGCACGGCATTCTGCCACGGCCACTACTTGTCTGACTTTCCGTTGAACATGATGATACGCTAATCACTTTGGAATGAATATCACTCTAATTATAGGAGCTTAAGGGCCAAAAGCCAAGCCTGACTGAACAAAGGAAAGATGACAGACAACTTCTGCCTTGGGCCACCTGACATGTACGTAATGGCACAGGATAGCTCTCAACAACATTGTTAATATTATTTAAGGAGTAAGACATTGCGGTTTCACCATTCATAATTTTCTTGTGAAATTGTAGAAAACAGTAGAGGGTTAAAGTTGCTCAAAATTTGGCATCTGCTTCGCGTCTTCAAGGACCCAACCTTTCACCCAAGATTTTAACAAAATGCCAAATTTGATTATGTATCCCGCCAGCGTATTGTTCTTCTCAGAGCAGACAGCTTCGGTCTTTGTTCGTTGATGTATTGTGCCGAACCAAGGTCTACAAAACAATAGGTCGTCAAAAGATGTGGTGCATATCTTCTCTCTCTGGAGTGGCTACTAGCCCATGATCATATTGGCTGAATTTCTGATATCTTCTCGCTTTCATTTTTGTATGTGACAAAGGTATGTTTCATGATTGTTCATGATTGGCGCTGGTAGTAGCATCATGCTTTTGTTCGATATTTCTTCTTCTTCTTACTGTTCGGAGAACAGTTGGGAACTGTCTTATTTAGAGATAATAAACCATGGGACACTTCTGTTTGAACTCTGTTGACATCTCCTGACGTAAGACCATTCATCTTCCACAGCTCTAGTTGACATTAAGTCTCCTCACAAGTATCCCACACAAACATGGTTGCCACGTCTTGTTTTTCTGCAGCAAAGCACAGGGTTAGCAACAAAGACAAATTCGCCATATTTCAATCAACCAATTCAACAGGCAGAGGGATGTTAAAGTCAGGGCGAAATTTATGGTTCCTTGTGGGGAAAATTAGCCTTGTCACTGAAGGGGCTTAGACTGGAGACAGAAGTTCCGGCAGGCTGCAGTGTCATCCCCCTTTTGGGGTCCCTTCTTCTGTTGTAGCTCTGCAAACAGCACCCCAGGCTGTGTGCTCATTGTGCTAAGCATGAATGAGGAATGCGGGGATGGGGTCATGCAGAGGACAGCCGTAACGGCCGAGTAAATTTGGAAGCACAAACAAGTGCGACAGGTCTGACGAAAAACAAACCCACGCCAAAAGCTACTCAGCCCCTGCAATCTGAACCAAGGCACTGGCATCTTTCGATGGCTTGCCCTCCAAATGTGGCTGACAGGTGCAGCTGACAGAAATGCAGTATGATTATCTGACTTGTCCGGCCAAGCAGAGGGCAAATACAGGTTATGGTGGCACAGCACAGCCTTTTCTAAGTGACACCCTCTGACAGACTTATGCACTGGTTTACGACGATGTCTTGTCAAAAACTGACACTGGCAAAAGATAGTTGTCATCGTCATCATTACACACGTCATTTATGTCACTTTGGCAAAACATCTCCATATACCTTCCACTTTTGCCCCCAGTGGGCTAGGCTGTCCAGGCAATTTCAAGTATTTTGACAAATCAAGATTTATGGTGGGTCGCTTTTCTACCCTTAAGCAGTTATTGTGCTATATTTTATCTGGCTGCTACAGCTGTTTCCTGCTAACTTAAACGTAAAATGTGCAACCCAAAAGAGCCGTAGCTACATTAGAACATATCATGCATAGCTGGCATGTTATGGCAGCCGACCTGTAAAAATTTCAAACAATTTAATGCGGGGGGACCGCCAATGTAAAGTATGGCTATCTTATTGCCCATAAACTCAGCTGGGGAAATCATAGACCCTTCAGTTCAGACAATTGTGTGTTTTATTTACTGACATGTCGCATGATTGGAAATTACGATGACAAAATAACTACTGGAAACCTCAGACCACTTTGGCGGCCACTGAAAAATTGCCCTGACAACTGCATATTTCATCATTTTTATAGAGGGCTGCCCCTGACAGTTTCTTCTGTCAAGAAAATTTATGGAAAAAAGCCCACCCCAAAGGAAAAATTAGTGCCAACTGACCAATCCTTCTTGTTTATTGGTGGTCTGGAAGTGACAGGCCATGGACAGTTGACCACATGACAGGCATATCGCCAGACAGATTTGTGGTTTAGAAGTAAAGGAACACAAGGTTATCCCTTGGTGCTTGTGGGGGCACTGGGACTGTTGATTTACTCCATGTTTTTTATCTGCTTGCTGCCTTGTAATTTTATTACATCCACGGAAAATTGCCTCTATTAACAAATAGTGTGTTTACTGTTGTCTCCTTGAGTGACACAGAAGCAGTAGATTTACATCCTGGCTGTCACACAGTGGGCAGGAGGAGTAGCAGATTTGGGGTGGTTTACATTTCCCTGATTTACAGCCCCAGACCACAGTTCCAAAACCAAATAATTTCTTGCATAAACTGAGCAATAAATTCTGATGGGCTGCAATAACAATACATAATGCTTCAGTGGAAAGGGTCTTTGGGAGGAGAGGAGCAATTTTTCAGCAGAACTGATCTCCATGACTCCAAAAGTAAAGGACCTGGTCAATCATTAATCTACTTTTTCTTGAATGGTGCCAAATTCAAACTTAATACTAACATTTACTCTTTTTAATACTAGGTATGAAGGTACAGTAACTGTACCACAGAGAGTGATATTTCTTCTGTGCAAAATGGGAAATTGTTAACATTTTTTTTGGATCATCTGATGAAAAACAACAAAAACAAATAATCAATGGTTGTCATACAGGAGCAGCCAGTATTTTGGTATGGCTGATCAGACAGGACGACAGGCAATAAATACTGGTAATGGCCAAAACAGCAGGATTTTGGGAAGCCCAAGATGGATAACTCTGGGGTCGCTACCTGTCGTGTGGAGATTGGACCCTCATCAGTCAGAGTAGGGATGTCACAAAAATAGCTAAATCTGACAAATTGCCACTTTTCAAGTATTGTGCATATTTGTCATGTGTAGGTACCCCTCAGTAGGCAGGCTGGGGCCTTGGCACTGTGGAGATTGTGATCCACATGAGCATCCATCACTTTCTCCCTTGAAGAATGCATGAATGTTGGTATACTGCATGGGCTTATAGTGTTTTCAAAACTTCAATAGCACAGGAAATGTATCGTGATGCTTATGTGGTTGAAATGTGTTCTGGGGGATATGTTTCTTTCTATGCAGCATTCAATTTGTAACATTCTTCAGTCATTTCAAGGTTGTCAAAAAAAGAGCATACGACAGACGAATTATTTTAGGTGTTTTCATGGGGAGAGAGTAATGATAGTGTACGGTGAGAGCTCTACATGCCCTAGCTGTAACGTAAAGTTGGTGGTTTTGTTTCTAAGCCCCTTTCCAGAAAGATCAGTTTCCCTGTTCGTAAAGACAACAAGAGCAGAGCAGGTCTCTTCCAGTGTAAATCAGTCAGGAAATCCTCAAAGTCTTTCAGAGATCCAAGTATGCATATTTTTCCTGGGCTTGTGAAAGCCAACAATGAGTTCGTTTTACTCAGCTTAGATTTGGTTAGACATCTTAGATGTGCCAAGTCTCCAATTCACTATGGGGAGAGAGGGATTTATTTTCATACCACTTGAAGCGAAAATATTTTAACTTGGTGGGATTGGTGAAGCAAAACTTCTTTCCTTAATATCCAGGCTTGAGATACTGGCATCGTGGCTCAGACTGGTTTTCACCCCGCAGAGCATTTGTAAGAATTTTCGGCATCGCTCTCTATAGAGTTTTATTTATGGACCAATTTCCTTAAATCTGTAGGATTGCTGATGCCTTGCTGCGGGAGGTAAGATTGCGGTATTACCATCCCTGTGCACCTGCAACGTGTTTCAAATTACCCAAATCCCCCACAAACCCATGGAAAAATTCACACCTACCGCAGGTACAAAGAACAAGAACTTACCGTTAAGTGTTGGAAAAGCCATGCCCTCATGATGTTTGTGGCGACTTTGGGAAAAATTCCCCGTTTCTTTTGTCTCTTCTTGTCTTTGTCGGAATCCCCCTCATCTCCCGTATTTTCGCCTGATCCTATGCTGTTATCAATCCCCCCATCTGCAAGAGGGGAAAAGAAAAAGGGATGAAGGGGTCAGTATATATCTCTACATGAGCAGAATGTGACCTCCGCACCATCCATCCCGCTCCCTCCCTCTAGGCTGTGTTGTTGTCAGTCCCGGGGCCAACAATACTCCGTCATTTATCACCCACGCTGTAGAAGCGAGGCCCCGAGCCATGGCCAGCCACCCTGCCCAACTGTCATCCACACAAACTGCCCTCACAATCCGCTTCTAGTTTAACGCAGTGCTGAAGGACAGTTTCTGTTTTATTGGGACATAATTCAGCTTACATTTTCCTACGTTTGCCGCTGTAACGTCGGGGTACAAATGGTGATCGTATTGGCACAGTATATCCCATAATACTGCATCAAAATGGCGGCTGTCTTCATTCCAAGGGTCACAATCACACGAGCACTGAGGACAACGGACTTTGCGTTTTCGTTGAATTTTACACATTCTCGCGGCAACATTAATCTTCACAACTGACAACAGTTAAGAATGCCTCTTTCAGGCATGGTGTGGGGACTTTGGAAAGCATGATTCCACCGTTGTTTGGGAACAAATCTTTTAATGAAAAACAACACAGTTTATGCTCCCTGTCGTGTTATCCAGATATTTGTAATTTCGTATCTCGGGTTTGTGGCGAGAAGCGGTGCTATAAAACACATTACATTGAACACAGGGACACCAAAATAGACAGACACTTCTTGCTTTTGGGTCTAGCCACACTCGAGCCACTAAATGTCAGTAAGGAGACCGGCTTTCTTGTGTAATGCCTTTTCCGTTATGATGTAACCTTCCTGTGCGGAGATCTGACATAGATTTAAGCTACATAAGTATCAATAATGTATCCCTTCCAGCCTTTCAGCTGACCTTTAACTATATTTATACCTTCTCCTGACATGACAAATTTTCCCTGAATATATGACCAATTTTGTTTAGTCTGACAACGTACCTATTTATCTTATCCTCCCTAGCAACCAGGGGTTGACAAATGGTTCGGGAGCATTTAGCTCAGGGCTTATACCAGGAAACAGGGTGGTCTGTTGGACCTTTTTCTGTTATTCTATCATAAAACAACCCTGAAGATATGTGAAGCCCTCATGTGAAATAGCTGGGCCCAGCTTGAACTACACTCCTACAGCGCAAACTCCAGTCACATGTGGGGTAAATGATGATTGGACTGTACAGTTCTTCGGTCATTTTTCTCCACCGTTTGGGTTGTGTTGCTGGCTACAGCCTTGAACTTCATCCTAGTTGGTTCCTATAACATGTACACACATGCATTCATACTCTCCCTTTCTCTCACATACACACGCACACATACACAGTCCACACATGTAGAAGTGGCAGCCCTCTATCTAAAGTCTGAGGCTCACAACCTGGTCCTATCACTGTGAGCAGAATTAGGACCAGATTCCAGGGAATCTTCTCATGATTGCAGCACAAAAAATAAATGTAAGGCCTGGGCTGGTGAACTCTGGTTGAACCCAGCTGGGGCTATTCCTGATGACCCCACCAAAAATAGTGCAAACCAAGATGAGTCCAAACCAGCTTGGTGTGAGAAGACTAAAACGTGTGTGTGGAATTCCGTGAATGTTTCAGCCCAAAACAGCACTGCCTGCACACTTTCCATGGGGCACTTTTAGTCAATACAAAACAAAAAAAAAATCTGGCGTTCAGTCTTACTATCTTGATAAAAAATATATACCGCTTTGGTGCTGGATAGTTTTCATCAAAGTCCCTCGTCCTGGGACTACCCTGTGCTCATGTCCAAACTGCTGAATTTTCTGTCAATAGAAACATTCTTCAAACCCATTTTCTCCTCCTTCCAGATAAATAATATACATTAATAGAACGCTGCCTATCCCTATAATGCTTTCCATATTTCATTGCCTTTCTAATTCCCTCTCCATATGTGTCTCCTTTAGAGCCAGGCTGAAAGCCCCAAATCCTCCGAAGAATCCCTGTAACCTTTCCGAACCTATTAGAACATAATATAAGTACCTCTGTGCCGTTCCCTTTCTCCTCTATGAAACACCTCCTGAAGACAAATAGCGCAGTTGGCTAAATGTGGGCCTGTTTTATGGCAGATTAGAGTGGGCATTTTCGGGCAAATTTTGCCATTTGGCAAATGTGTTCCAGCAGTCGTGTCATTGACAGAAATGCTTGGCAATTTAGCATGACTTCTTCATAGCGACCCCAGAAAGCTGGCTTCACATAAACGAAAAATGTATCAAGAAATAGACTTTACGGTAAACTAAATTTACATCAAACTATTCTTCATGCATTTACAGTGCCGTAGGAAACTTTCAAAGGGGACGGGGCTAATGACGAAACGGTGTGGCCCCGGGCAGCCAGGACTCAACCCATTACCGTGAAGTACATGTCAAAATAACAAGACCCTTGCTTTTACACAGCACATAACATACACTCTAACACCCATGAAAACAGCTTAAATCCATGCCATCGACACTAGCCAGCAACATAAGCCAGTTAAGTTTTAGCAATAATTCTAACTTCCAACCATCCTGCAAATGCCCACATAAGCTGAATTATGCACCATGTTCTTCAAGTGGTGTCTTCTGTCTTGTTGTGCTGCAATAAAAATTGATTTCTTCTATTCCCGTGCACCGCCATCTCCTGCTGACTATCTTTTAAATGCAGAGGTGCATCAATGCCGCTTTTTCCACAGTCATATGCAGAGAACAAATTTCTTGAATCATTAATTTTTACAGTTTTGGCTCAATCTAATGGAGGGAAATGCCACCCTGTGTTGGCCACGCCATCCATTATTGTCACTGAGGCCCAACTCTCCCACTCAAGATTTATGACTTCAAAATCACCTCAAATTTCAGACACATTTTGCGGTAAATATTTAATTCAAACAGTTTCGATATAAAGTGTCCATTGATAATTTATGGCCTGCCAAGATGACAAGGAAAAGGAAGAAATATTTCCATCTTTATTTGTCAGTTCTGATAATGCGGCGAGTCTGTCTGCCACAGGATATAAAGTGGGCTGCGATGGCTGTCTTCCGACTCCCGCCGTCAGATGGAATCTTGCGTTCGCCACGATATTTATTGCCCGCAATGTCCTTGCCCACTAAATATATTCAAGGGAGTATGCGCGACACAGGACAGCTTGTTCCTTCCCGCAATAATTGCAAAAGTTAATAAAGTGAAGTTTATGGGGTGGCCGCTGCCATGATGGAGGTGAATGAGCTACGCTATAAAAATGTAATATTTAGATCCCTGCCCGTACGAGCTAATGCAGCCGTCCGCCAAGCTGCCACCCCATGTGTCTTAATACAAAGCCAATCCCTGAAACTGTCCGGCAGGAGCCGCAATGAAATGTTGCCCGGGATTAGTTTGCTCTTTCATTAACTAAGTTCATGAAAAAGAGTTAGGTGTTATTTTGTGCCTGATTATTCCTGGGATATTCGGGATATTATGCCCCTTTATTTCCCCAGTTTTCTATTAAGGATTAGCAGGGGAGTCATAAATCTTGCCTAGGCTGTCACGGCCGGCTAATAAAAATAATTGAAGGATATAGCTAAGTGTTTCCTATTATTACCTTATAGTTATTTTTTGTCATTCTGGCTGGAGATATTTCTTGGTGCAGTATTGCCAGATGATTAATGTTTGCACTGGGAGCTCTAAACCCATCATAGCCAGAATTAATGTCACAAATGAACCAAGATGAAATCTGTACTCAGAATTATCGCTCGAAAATATTAGTTCCCACACAATGGCGGGAATGAGGGAGAATTTTAATTGAATTCTCCGTGTTTTGCCAAAGTCACATTCCGGGCCCTGCATCCTAGGGATTTCAGGAATTATGTTTTGTATGTGAATATCGGTGTAACCCGCTCCCGAAGTAGAAAGCAACGACTATGTGCGCCGAATCCAAGATTCGCGATAAGAAGTGACGAATTTCCCTTGTGATGTAGATAGATGTGAATGGTGGTGGAGTGCAGTGTAAGGCCCATCTACCACCACAGAACAACCTATCCAACAAATGCCCTGCAACAAGACCAAACCAAAATGATTCCCCATAAAGACCGACTAGAGAATTTCCCATTATTACTTTCCTCCTGATAAGGGAAACCCTCCAAATAAAAGATAATGAACCGCTAAAATTGCCGCCAGGAAGCAAGGCCCCAAAATAAATTAGAACAGGTAACAAGGGGGAAGTACCGCAAACACAGGCAAACCACAGATAGGGAGAGATAAATAGAATTTCAAAGAAAGAAGAGGCAACGTAACCCTAACTGCTTTACTGTTATAAGCAGCAAAGTGGAGGAGCTAAGCCAGTCCACTGCACACAGGATTTTAGTCATTAGGACTGGTTTGACCAAAACGGTGGTAGAAAAAAAATGATCACTCTTTTTTCAGAAAACATTTGGTGAGCAATACTGATAACATAGCATTTTTGGTCAGCAGCAAACAATTGGTAGCTTCACTCTTTAACATTTCTTCATAGCAAACTGGTGTAATAGATCTTTGCTCAAAATACAAGAAGTTCTTGGTACCAGCATTGAAGGTTTTGATTGTTACTTTTGTAAATGCTGCATAAGTGAATATAAAACTATTTGTTATAAATGCCAGGAAAATCAAATAAGTAACTACAGTATATAATGATTTTAAAAAATCATCTCAAATTGAAAAGAAAAAAATATTTTCTGAGCTTTGGCAAGATAAGATATATTTCATTTGCACAAATCCAGAGTAACTCAAATCCAATGAACAACAGACAAACAAAAACTGACAAAAAGGAAAGTGACAGTTTTACACACTCTGCAGTAGACTGTATAAAACTATGGTGCCCACAGACACATGGAGTGTGTTGTTATGGAAATGACAAGTGCTCTGCCTGTGTTTTGTGGCAGATTCTTGTCTTGCTGAGGAGACAGACAGTTCTGTTGACTTCTCTGGAGGACCATAAACTGGCAAGTCCATAAACTCCACAGGGAGTCAGTACTCTTGTCACCCAGTCAGAGTTTACTTGGGTTGAAATAATCCGATTGTGTCAAGGTGTGAAAACTTGTGTAATATGTTCACTTTTTCCCCCAATTCACATGGGTGCGATGACCAGCTAACAGGATTAGTAGCCCCTTCCTAATGGCTGCTTTGGTGTCTAACACCCTTGCCCTGCCCTCTTCGCCTGTGCACCCCATTGTACAACACCCTGTAGAACAAGTCAGGCAAAACGAAACATGCCATTCAGTGAGCTGGGGGCAGAGTGAGCTTCACCTGGGCCAGAGAGGGTGAAATCATACTCCATTTCATGTTTGAATGAACACTCCAGCAGAACCCAATGTTTATTGTGTGGGCAACGCTACTGGTCTGAAGTGGCTGGGAACTTCCGTATGCCGCGACCTGAGACCTCTCGTGCCTCGGACATAAGACGGAGCCGAAATCCCGTCCTCCAGTGGGCTGAGAAGTTGAAGAACCTCATTACTTTGTGTAATCCCTTTTCCCCGAATCAGGCTGGACAGGTTTACCATCAGAATGATTTCCCCTTGTGCAACTGATATGGGGTCAAAAACAAACATTATTATTTCCTGCCAGGCAATCGAGAGGAAAAGACACGGCTCTTATCCCCACTTCTGGCCCAAAAGCGGATTTTGCCTTGCCCCAAGTGCCTGCCATGTTGCCCTACATTTTACCAGAGCAGAGGACCTGCTGTTTGTTTCCAAAGGGCCTAGGTCCTGAGCTCGCCAGATAAGGCACTTGGAACATGTGCTAATATTGCAAGGGGCGGAGCTTCAACAAGAAGAAAAATTACCTTCTTGACATTGATTAATCTGCTCTGAAGTACACAAAACATCAGCCCCACTGAGCAAATGAATTATTCACCACTCTCCAGCCTCATGCTTGGAAGTGTTCTGGCAGTGCCCAAAGGTGGGGTCGTGCCTCCCAGGGCAAAGGGAAGTCAAGGTGCTTTCTTTGTGGAGTAGATTAACTCAACAAGATCACAACAACATCAAGCCTGGCTACAAATTGAGGGCATTTTTTTTTTTGCTCTTGCCCAGCGCCACCTCTAGGCCCAGCTGGGAAGGACAAAATGTTAAACACTGTCACTTAGGTGTAACAGAACCCACCCTTATCTGCAGTTTCTATCTCTGGAAACTTTCAAGGCATCTTGAGTAATTTTTCTTGCCCTGGTGGAAAAGGGCAAACTGGGAGAAGGGTGCAGGGCCAGCGTGGCTCACAGCAATGATTAATGATTATCTGCTCTTAATCAGGCTGGGAAGGATAAGATTGGGGGATTTCTCCTCAATGCAGGGAATCTTTTCTGTTTCATTTTTGCGAAAGATAAGTGCCTAGAGTGCCAACAGCTGCAAATGAGAGTTCCTTTTTTGAGCTGTTGTGGGAATTCTGCAAAACCTCTTCAAAATGAAGGCAGAAAGATGAATTGGAAAGGAGGATGAATGGGATGTTATTCTGCTAAACAATAGCATGGCCTACCATGTGGGATGGATGCATTAGCTACTGCAAAAGATCTAATTTATGACGGGGACAGGCTTTTTAGAAATAGCATCTTGGCCTGAAGGTTGAAATTAACTGAAAAGCAAATACACTAATGTATAAACTAGAAGGCTGGGGGAGCTGGGAGGAGGGAGGGGGCAAAGTGTCTCACAGGGGAGTTAGAAAATGGCCCCATACATCAAAATCTGTTCTGTCAGCAGACTCAACCCTGCCTGCCATTACCAAAATCTCCAAAAACCACGGGTGCCAGATAAGAATGCATGAAATGAAACAATACAAGAAAGCAACGCTTGCCCATGCTTTTAACTCAAAAGGCAAAAACATGGAAAACATTCAGAAAACAAGAAAACTTTTTTGGGACAAAAGTCGATCATTTGGGGAAAGACTGCTGTGTGCTTACCACCTCAAATGGTCCTGGAAGCATAAAGCTGGCTTAGAGGAAAGTGAAGATAGGATTAAAGCTTGACACAGGATGTTGTACAGGGAGAACACTCATCTCTATCTCTTGCCAGGCCCTTAACTATCCCCTGGAGGAGGAGATTTCAGGCAGTTCAAAAGTTCACCCCTCCCCTAGCACTTTTACTGCCGGCTGGTCAGCCTTAAAGATTGATACTACAATTTGTTCTAATGGCTGGCACTGAGGGCAGAGCAAATACAGAGGGTTTATCTCAGTGGCTACTGCCTGTCCTGACGGCCAGGCCTGAAGATGGCCGCCCTAAATAGACAAATTTATGGCCCCCTCATATTTTAAAGCTCCTGTCATTTCTGTCTAGTGGAATCCTGGGGAAGATATATTAGTGGAAGTCAAATTGGGACAGCCCTGTGATGTGACAGTGTTAACTGCTGTCGTGAGACCTTGCTGTCTAGCTGCCACATCAAGTGATGGCTAGACAGGCCAACCGACTACTTGTGTTGCTGTGTCCCCATTATCCCCACGCCCGGTTCTGTTCGACACGTTCCCCAACATGGCGGACGGGGCGGTTTCCTTCACCCATTCTCCCCCATTCGCATCATTAAAATGCAGTGCAGCTTCTCCCTGGGACCACAAAACCAATTTTACACACAAACCCCTGGTATAATGACCCCTACGCAAACCAGCTTAGGATGATAAATGACCGGCCATTTGGACAAGCCTTTGGCTGTGCCCCCTGACGCTAGCGAATTTCTCCCCTCCTTCTTTCTTCTCCCTGCAAAGGAGCAACCTTTGCTCAGACAGTTAGAAAACACGACCCGGCTTACTGAGTCACAACAGAGCTGTTGGCCAACAGAGCGGCTCACATTTTTCACAGATACGATTGTTTCGTTGGTAAATGATTAATAAATACAGTTTGCTTGAGAAATGACTGTACGGATAGTTTGATTGTCGACCTTCCAGGCTATGGATATTTAATATCCTTCCACATAACCCACGAAAAATGAGGTGCCAAATGTGTGGACACAGCTCCAATTTTACTTTGCGAAACCGATTTGCATAATTGGACGAAATTTTAAAGATTAATCGGGGCTGTGATGGCAGAGGTCAGTGCAACGTAATACTGAAAAGCACAGTTTTTCATTATGTAGGCTGCTTGACGAATGTGTTCGGTTGTGAATCTCGACAACGGGCTTCGAACCGCCAGCCGCCATATTCCCAGCATGACGATAAACGGCGCAACTGTGTCGTGGAATTTGTTTCCGACCTCCTACATCAAACATGGTCTGTCTGATAAGTAATATTGTAGGAATACAGCTATTTGTTTGGGCTTACTTCTAACTAACTCGTCTCCAGGGGATTTCAAATTAGTACTGTAACAGCTTTTGATAAAATTAATGTTTAGAGTCTGGGATAGTAACCAAATATGCTAGCTTGTTAGGCTCCACGGCCTGAAAAATACAAGGTTCCACAGCCAACTTTCCAGGATCAGGTTTACACAAATAAATTTCAATTTGATTTAGACTAAGCTGTGATCTAATAGCGGAGGTTACAGCTTCATACTACCCTAAGTTATCACCCCACAGACTGCAAACGTTCACACATCTTTTACAGGAAAACCTGCACAACAGCTCACTCCATATTTTACACAGCAGTAAAATTAGATAAATGTCTCTCCCTGACAGTATTATATATCAGGGTTATGGGGCTGTACTGCCACATTAGCTACACATTCCACTGAGTTCTGTTGGAGGGAATAAGGTGTGAAATAGTGTAAAAACCTGCAGAGAGCTACAAATGTAACGGCCATGAAAAACCATGTTTATTGGCCTTGTTCTTGGCAAGTTTACAGGAGAACATTTCAACAGATCAACTGGGTTATAGATAAGAGTAATATTAAAAATATATTGCTATGATACATTTTCTTCAACTGTACATTAAATACTTGGAATTATAAGAACTTTTATCTTACACTAACTAAACACTACGAACAGCAAAGAGTTGGAAGCATAGCCTACAAGTGAATAAATATTAAAACATTTTCAAACCAGTTGTGCTTTAATAAGAAAGGCCTGCTTGAATTTATGTCGTGCAGCATCATACGAAGGTGGAAATTTGGGGTGCATTTTGCTATGGGTGGTAGTTATTTACATTCACAGTGCAGTGTTCAAAATCAACGGAAACAAAAAGTGATACACTTTTCTTTTCAATTTCCAGTAAATGCTTGGTAATCACACTTTTAGTAACAAATGTCAAACCACGGTTTGAAGCATGTTCAGCCCTGTTAAGTTTGGACACTGCCCTGTGGTTAGAGTACACTGAAGTGTATGTGCAAACTTCTCTCTGTTTCCAAAGGTGGCACGGAGCTCAAAAGGAGCACATGTTCTGTCGTCGAACCCTTCTTGCGGTGACCCTCTTCACATTGAACAGCCTTGCGTCACCGACACGGAGATGTCGATTTTTCAACGAGCACGCCCGAAAAAATTTCACCTTTTGAACTCTTGTGTTTTCATGCCATGATTAGCAGACTTTTTGGACAAGTACTGCCACCCACAGGACCTAACTTTAGCACTTTCAAACAGGTCATATAATTTTGCTGATTACTTTCACTCGATTGATCAACTCAACTTTTTTTTTGATCGTGCATCACCTAGTCGGCTCAATAAATACAGCAACGGTCGTACTTACCTACACTTTGTAGACACAATCTTAACTGATGCAGGCCACAAGGACTATTTTGGAAAGGGTAAAACTTTCAAGTAGATTCCTATCAGCTAGAAGAGGGAAAAGTCCTACTCTGAGCAAACGAAGAGACGGTAAGGTGTGGTCTGTGCCGCTCCTATTTGCGTGCAGCGCAGCCTAGAATCGGGTACCTGTTTCACTGTTGTTGTCGCCACTCTGTGACGGCTGTGTTCCCAGTGGCCCCGGCGTTCCGCCCGAGTTTGTGGACTGTGTGTCGTCGGCCCCACCGTACGAACCCGGCTGTTGGTGCGACTGGAAAACACAGAAAACAAACCTGAAGTCAAACCGAGCGGTCACAGAATGGGGCTAGTTTTGTCCACATGGTATGTCATGGTGAGAATGATAGCACAGTACATGTATGAATGGGTCTACATATAGACAACATGTGAGCTAGTACTACTAGCGGCAGCTATTGACGAACTGTACTGTTTCATCTCACTTAGGATCTGCCTGCAGCACTAGATGCCAGGGACTCAAGGAGAAATACTCAAAACAGCAAGGGTCAGACAGCCTCGGAAAGCCTTTTCAGTTCAGGAGCGGGCTTTTCAACAGTCCATACAAACAACCGATGTTCCTAACAGCACATGTCAACATTTCTACAACTGGCACAGAGAGGCGTTGGCAGCCCGTTACATGTAACACACTGCCTGGCTTAAGCAAGGCAGAACCAGGGTACAGTACATCATAGCTCATTCACTTGGACCTTACAACAGCAAAAGAAGATTACCAAGATGAAATTAGGAAATAAACGGTGAAACCCTATAGGGCTAAGGAAAATTAAATCAGGTAAAATATGAATAATCAAATTACCCAAAACAAGGGGAACACAGACAAAATAAAGGCAGCTACCATTTTCCAGTAATCAGGGCAGAAGGTATCGATGTTTCCAAATCGGTCCAGGGCAGAGAAAATTGTTCTCCAAGGAAGG
Organism: Branchiostoma lanceolatum; assembly: GCF_035083965.1. Lineage (NCBI taxonomy): Eukaryota > Metazoa > Chordata > Leptocardii > Amphioxiformes > Branchiostomatidae > Branchiostoma > Branchiostoma lanceolatum. The sequence continues at coordinate 24,831,664 of NC_089725.1, read as the reverse complement.
ATGATGAGTGAGAAAGGCGTCAGCTCCCGTGCGTACACTAGCAGGAGTGACTAGAGAGGCTGACGCGGTTTGCCTTTTATGTGTGAAGTGTGTAGAGGGTGGGCACCCCTGACGTTTCTGTCAGGTGCACATCAACGGGCCGTCACCGCCACATCAAGCACCTTTACACACACAATTTTGTCAGCCCTTCGCACTGGCAAAACAATCCACCACAAATGATTGAACAAGGGAGGTCCCTGGCCAAATTTACCCAGGGTAAGTACATGTGATGGAAGATAAATACACACTCATTCACACACAAAAAGTCAGATGGCATGGGCCAATCTAGGTGACATTTTGCCTAACCTGGGCAGTCACGGCTTGCACACCAAACTGGACATGCCTCTCCCAAACTAGCCTGAACTCAAAATCTCAGAAACAGATTGCGAAAGATCAGGAGCAGAGGGCTCAGGACCTCGCAAAAGTAATTATTTTCTCAACAGCAGACTTTTCCAAGCGGCAGGTAATTCAATTGATGCAAGTTAAGCCAATTTGGCAAGCATTTTGTTATTGACTTGGAGTTGCAAGAATCAATACAGCCTTAATTTCTGGGTATATTTCTGGGAGGCACAGACCCCTTTACCAAATGGGAGACGATCATTCATGTGAATTAAAGTTAGACCCTGCCTAAGGTCTCAACGGTTAATCACCATTCGTCTGAGAAGGTACTCTGTGGTATGGACACACCTCGCACCCCAAACAAAGGACCTTGCCAGGGCCATTATGTGCGATAATGATATTGCAATTACTGCTGGAAAGAATACACTCTCAATAGCAGGACTCAAATAGAAAATTGGACTGCCGGCTTTTTTTCCTTCTCGCTTTGGAAAATGGGAAAAGAACAGATATGAAAATGGCCCTGCACTGCCGTGGCCTACCATCAAACTGGGATAATGGGAAAGGCCAGAATATAATGGGGACCTTTCCGTGCCATTTAGTGCCTAGGTGCCCCACTCGTGATTTCCCCACTTTGAAATGAACTAGCCAATTCTGGCTGGACGCTTCATGCCCCCATTTCCCACAGATTAAGGGAGGACCAGTCCACAAGCAGGGTTCGGATGGATTCTGACTGGCTTGCAAAACAACATATCACACTCTCTCAAGTAGCTGCAAGGTTTTGTCCATATCAGCCAGAGGGGCATCAATGGAAAGACTAAAACCATGTGCTCCTGTACCTTTGGCTAGCCTAAGCTTCAAAATGTCACATGGAAACTCAACCCAAACTGACTAACTACAAAATTGGCTGAGCCGGGGAAAGGAGTCACTCAGAAAAACTCTGATGTTTACTGATGGCAGTAGATTAATGAAGGGTCATGATGTAATGTGGAATTATGTACAAAAGGACTCAGGTCACCTATTCAAACTGCCTAACGACCTAGCGCGCCCTGTACCAGTCATTGTCAGACAGACTGACAGGTAAATTTGGTTATTAAACTTGTGAGGTGGAATAAAGGCAGTGTGTGCTTAGAAATAAATTTTCCTTGACAGCCTCAGAGGCAACACCTGTGGGGGAGGGCAGGGCTACAGACCTGGGCGGCCGGTGGGCCACTGGCCTCCCGACCACAGCCTGCCTGTTTACCGGGTGTTCCCTGGGTGTCAGGGAGCGGGCAGAGGCTACATGACAGTTCACAAGCAGACACTACTTGCCATCTGCCCGGCTGGAAACAGACTGGTAACAGCCCTCCAGACTTGATTAATCCCAAGCCCCAATGCCCCAGCCAACTTTAAATGATCCGGCTTGGGGGCCCTGCACAAACTAACTAGCAACACAACACAAGCGTTGCCTGCATTTCCACTTCATTTCCCTGCTGGAGGGGTAGGCTCTTTTTTTACTTTCAGCCCCTGCACACTCATTGTGTAGGGTCTTTTCAATTGCTTCTGGCCCCTCGCACACAACAACAGACGTCTGTTTGCATGCACTTTGTATATCTCAAGGTTCATCTGACTATGGGTCGGAATCCCATGTTGGGGCAAGGGGACCAATGTGACATCCGCACGGCAACAAGAAGAACCTAGTAAGTACAGACCTGTTGGCACATTTATTCCGGGAGACAAGTTCAACTGCACTATTATTTTGTGGTGGTGGAGATAGGGCTCCAGAGGGCACCCCGTAGCTTTGGACGCCCCACACAAAAAGTCTCCACAAGTGACAATGTGTTGTTTTTACCAGAGGGGACAAAACTGGATTTTTCATTAAGGCATCGTTTGGTTCTGACTAGTCAAGCAGAAGGTCCTGTGTTCCAGGCCTTTCATGTATAAGACAAAGACCCGACAAATCTAGGCCTAATAGACTGGGACTAGCCTGTAAAAGAGACAGGCCATTAAATTGAAAAGCAGCCGTACTACAAAAGGAGTCCAACTACTGTGTGCAACTCATTTCTAGCGCTGAATGAAGCAGCGTCCACACAAAGCCACTCACAGATAGCTGAGAGGACAGTCGCCACAGAACAATGGCCACAGCAATTAACCATGATTTTCAAATAAAATGGCAATTTGGCGTGAAAGCCACACCGGAATAGGGCAACAGGAAAGCTGCACCTCTCCCGCTCCCAGTCTGTTACGAAGGCCCCGCCATCGAAGTGTAAGCTAAGCCCTGACAATGTGTTCGGGAAGTGTTGGAACATACTTGGAACACTACCCAAAACAAGCTGCCATATGACCCTGTGTATTGTGTACCTTTCTAATACTCTCTTTATGCAAGATCCAACAAGCAACAGAAATATTACACAACCATCGTGGACAGTTAAATAAAACCAATGAAGTTCTAGGGCATGAACACAGATAGTCAGACAGTGAGCTTTCAAGATAAAAATCAGTGCAAACTTACCTGGTCGTGTGTAACACTTGACTCTTGTTGACCGTCACTCGACGTAGACCCGCTTTTGGTCGGCCCTGCCGGAGCACCATCCCTTTCATCTATCACGAGGTCTATGGGCATTTTCCCTTTTAGGCAACTAATGTAGCGGTGGCAGAAATTGTCACAGAGTTCGTGAACCTGAAACAAAGAGAGCAGAAGACGAACGGTTTACTCCAGCGGCTGACAACATGCCCGCCTACGGGGCTGGGGATGGACACCTCCCAACCACCCAGGCCCACCCTCACAAAACAAAAACGGCACCTCACAACTAGGGGCAATTTACGTGCCTTCAAGTAGAGACAACATGGCGGTTTAGGGGCCAAGGTACACAACCATTTATTTGAAGCCGTACGTTATAGTTTTGTGTGCTTCCCGTTACACAGCAATCAAATAAAATCCCAGGTCATATATATACATCCATCCATTTGACATCCCCTCCTTAGCCCACGCTGAAACGGCGAAGCGAGAGGTCGATTCATGTCCATAACTCTAAAGCCATAGTGGCTCCTGCCGTATCATGATTGATTCCTGTTGTGGAACCAGCCTATCCACTGATCAAGCCCACTACATAAAGTCAGCACAATAAATAATTTGGCATAATGCACATAAAGTTGGGATGGCCACAGTCCTTGAGCCAAAACGGCCCCAAACACAAGCAGACATGCAAATGTCCCCCAGCATAATAAAAACTGCTGGGTCCATAAATCTGGTCCTAGTCCCTACTGGGGGAATTATCCCTGCCCCTAAACAAATAGGGCAAGCAGGGGAAAAAGGACTGCCTACTTCCAACCCACTGAGTGCCCTTTTAAGGCTAATGTGCCATCTAAACAGATTAAGTATTTGGCCCAACAACACAAGCTATTTCACAAACAACTCTACCCACACACCCCTGTGGCCGGAGTGTACCTACGTAAACGACCCTCTGTCAGTTTTTCTCTGATATCCTCTAATGACCACTATACATCTTCCCAAATATAAATTTGTGTCTGGGGGATGCCCTGCCTAACCATGAGGTCCCGTTCACCAAAATCCCCCCACCGAGGCTAGTAAGACGCCTATCAACACAAATCTCCATCAGCCAAGTCCTAAATATTTTCTCCGTCCATGTTTCATATTTTTAGTGGGCATTTTTATGAAGCTATGTCTAGCTGCCAAGGACATGATGGTTTGTGGCCCCGCGCCGTGTGCGGATCTGAATGAAATGCCACTACCGGGGTTACTAAACCTCTCAGCTGGCACAACTTTTCAATCAAACCGACTCAAATATTTTGAACACCAACAGCTCCCAGTTTTGTAACCATTTCATACAATCATTCATGCCGGGTGTTCTAAAAACAGTCAGAGAAAAAAAAAAGAAACATTGGTGACAAACCTTTTCTAGCTCTAGCAAGTGGAATCGCAGGACCTGGATGGCTTGAATCATCTGCAAAAAAGGGCGACATGAAGACGAAGAAAGTCAGGAAATAATTTAATTTATTGTCAACAAAACACAAGTGGTAATACCCTTGTTATTTTCAGAGCCCTCTGTTCTTTGACTTGCCCTGAAGAGGGTTATATTTACTACAGAGAGGGCATGAACTCCCTGGACTGAAAACACCCAGGCATGAATTACATTAGCCACTACATGATATTTGACATATATGCATGTACTCAATCGCAGCGTTTAACACACGCAATACGAAGTTGTGCGAATGCTTACTGGGTTAGAAAATCAAATCAACTGTGCTAGGTTTCTAGGGGCTTACCGGACCAACCAGGTTCAAATATTGCAATATGTATGAAGCACTGTTGGAAAGCATGCAGAATTCAACACTAGCCACAACACTACACCTTGCCCGAGAAATTGACAGAGCAACGAAACTGACAAGAAGCGCAGAAACTGACGCATTGTAACAGACAACAGTGTGTCTATTTCACAAATGAAAACGTAACTGCTTGTAGCAAACGGTAAATCTTCGTTCTTTTTCAATAAAATCGATATAAAGGCTCGATTCCTACGTGCGATGGGAAACATCGCACCACTTGACAACATCATAACAATACACACGGAGGGTTCTTCAACAGTAGGTGACAATAAAGCATCCAGCTGATAATGATGAATATCTGAAGGTGTACGTACCAATCCGTCCAGTTCGGGGTTTGCTGAGAAAAAGGGTTTTTCTGCTCTCGCCTGCATAGCAAAGAGAAATGGTAATCAGTCGCCTCAGAAGTGACCGCCTGTGTTTTATCGCTAGTCGGATATCTCAGCACGATTTAGACAAAAATTACAAAGTGAATAAAGGCCAAGAGATGTAACGACATCCGACTACGAAACAATGGTAAACTTTTCCAACATTCGCAAGCATGGCGGACATAGTACGGCTCCGAACTGCATGCCGTACGTAGCGCTTCGAAACACACGCATACGTACACATGAAATCTTAACTGGAAAACTATGTGCAAAGCTACCAAAAGCCCAAGTATTCACAGGCTACCTAATTGGTATGATAAGCAAGTATCGGGCTCAGAAATCTGCCTCTTTTTCTCGAGGAATAATAGGCAGTAATGCGCCCTTTGATACCTGCGCTTACAGCGGCATATGATCGTGTTTAGGGGCGAGTTATCGCACTAGATCCGCCAGCTTGCAAATACAAATTACTTCACATTCATGAGGACAATCATTACGACCCAAAAACAACAGACAATAATCCGAGTTACAATAAACTACGCAATCGAGTGAAATGTAGACGATAGAAATGCACAATGGGATCAAAACCTCACAAGGCAAAGGGGAAAGAGGATGAAAATAAGTTGGTTGTTTTTACATTGAGTACCTGCTTGGCGAACACTGCGATGTCTTCGTTGAACGATTCGGAAGAGCAGACGTCCCCGCCCGCAACTCCCGGCTCTCGTGGGGTGCATGTGGCCAGTTCGCACTTCTCGAAGACCAACGCAAGAAGTGGAAAGAGTGGATGCCTGTACGGGACACCAACACATCCTCAAATTAGAGTGAAATTGTATACAGTCCCATCCAGGGCGGCCATTTTGAAATGGACATAAAAATTGGCAGCATGTATATTTCATACGAGATTGATCGTCTGTTGCAATTCGTTTACAAACGGGCATCAATGATGAAATATATAGCAAATTATATAGAACTATCGCTGCCGACGATGCCATAAAATGTACTACGACATGTCCATTAGGTTGCTGTCAGCTTGCATTGGCGGGCCACCAGGTGGGGACCGTTCGGGGTCAGTCCGTCCGCGGGACGAGGCGCCACCGTGCAGCGGAGTTCTACTTCCTGATTCCCGCGTGCACACATGTGCGCTACGGGGAGGTGCGATCCCGCCGGGTCGGGCCCGGGAAAGTCAGGGCAAACTCACCCGTAGATGGCGTCCTTGTCTCGTTTATGTTGGTCATCCTGAGGACTGGACATTACCCCTGTCATGACGGAGTGCGCGGGGTGCGACGTCGGAAATTGGTGCATGCCGTGGCCGTGGTTCATCTGTAGCGGGCCGGGGTCCATGCGATGGGCGTGGGGGTTGCCGTACATAGACGTGGCGACTGCCGCCGCTTCCATGGCCCCGGGGTAGTGTGGAATGGCCGCGTCATACTGTAGCAAGACACACGGGGACACATGTAAGCAACGCACACAATACCTGTCTCACATGGCAGAACGGTTGCACTCTGAACCCTTCCGGGGCACACACAAACACATCGCCCCGCCATCCATCCACACTCTCGCTGAATTTCCAAACTTCAGAACTCGCTAGCATGAAACTGCACCTACCCTTTGCGCCATCTGACCGCTGCAGATCCCCTCTGACGTGTAAACTTAGCCCGAGAGCCGTCCCTGCTTCGCGCCTTTGATTTCAACTGGCTTGTTACTCGCTCTGTCAGTTTGAAGGTACCGGGGACTTTCTAAGCTTACACAAGAATGTCAGGCAACAGAAGGAAATGAATGTCGGCCCGTCAACAAGCGCCTGTAACAAAACTGTCGTGTCTCGTGGCTTTTTGCCACTCAAGCTGTCAATCAAAGCGCGGTTGTCATAGTACTGAATGACTGATGATCTGTCATGAACTTTGGGGTTTCCAGCAAAATGCAAACTACCGAGCGCTGTGCAGCGCCCCCGCGGCCCGACCGGCGTTTTTCTCGATACTTTCCTCAACAACACGAGGTCTGACCACGTCGAAGCGCATATGACACGAAAATCGCTTAGTCTCACACTCAGAAGCTCTCTCTACGACACACGGAGGCTCTTCGAAACAAAGGGTTACAAGCCGAAATGATCAGTAAATAGACCCCGTGTGTACAATGGGACGGGTACAACACGCCGGCGGGGGTGGCCGCTTTACCTGGGGGAAATTTTATTCTGCGGTCTTCCCGCGCTTTTTCATATACTGGGCACCCAGAGAGCCTTTCTTCTTTCATAAGCGTCTAGTCAGGGGACAGTAAGTAGACTATCAGCCTCACAGATTTGCTGGGTAATCAAAAATGTCGCGTTCTTTGGCGCTACCCACTTCTGTGACAGCGACGCTCAAATCAATTTTCCACAATGGGAATGCTTATGATAATTTCGTCAATTATTTGCCGGTAACTTCGTAGAGGAATCCTCCCCGGACTTTCTGTTTGTTGAGCCGGTGACCGGAAGGTATAAGGCCAAATCGGAACACGTTGTCACAGCAATATCGTTCTCAAGCGACATCATATTCGACATATTGTGGCGGGATGAATTCACTTCCGCATTGCCGGGACCAGGCTTCCCTCCCCCGTTCGTGCAATGCGCGCCCACTCCGCTGGCGGGTGGGACCGCCCAGTCTCGCTGCAGCGGGCAATTTACGTCTATCAACCAATGGGATCCTCCGAAAATCGCCAGCCGAGCTAATATACACAAAACACTCAATTATCTCAGTTTCATTCTATCATCAATCACTGCTCCGAGTGCGAGATGGGGGCGGAGCGCTACACCTCTCCGGGCCGAAGGGGCCCCGCGAAAAGTAAAGATAAACAAGCAGGGCAAAACCTTCAGCAGAGGGACACGCCGGGCCGGTCGCCGGGCCAAGTCCTACCGGGTCGACTCGGTAGGTGTGCCGAGAAAAGTTTGCGAGTTTTACAGCGGTTTTATTTCGGATTTCCTGTCGCCTTTCTGGTTTTATGAGAGGCGCTCTCTTTTCCCTTGCTAAATCCTGTCGCAGGTCGATGCCTCTCTTCCCTGGGACCAGGGAATGCTCGAGCTGATATACCCTCTGAGTTTGATGATGAGCGTGCAATCGCATCATGCGCTCGGCTCATTCAACCGCGCCAGAGCAATAATATTCCTGTGATAATGATTGTGACAGCGACGCTTCAGTGCCTCGAGCTGAATATAGATACATACATGGCGAAAGAGATAATGATAGCGGTGATGATGAAGATAACGATGCCGCTCTACCAACTCTCGCCTGTCGCATGTCATATTTCCCAAGACCTTCCCACCATAAAATCGGACACGAGGAAAATCCTACCACCCCTTAAACGCCAATTTAGCCCAAGTGGCTGTCTTTTAATAAACACATTATGGAGCAATTGCTGCAGGTAGAAAGACTAGATTGAATGAGAATTTTGAGTAAGCGTGAAACCAAATATACGATATCGCTTTAAAATGTTGATCGCGAGGGAGATAGAAGACGTGCGGGAGTCGTTTAGATGAGGAGGGGATAGGTGGCGAAGTACTGAAGGAAAAGAAATCGTTACACAGGGTGAATGTGACAGTAGGGAGCTGCAAGTGCACGAGCCTGACACAATGTACACAACAGGAAAAGACAACTTGTCACATGCGATGTGCACGAATAAAGAGGACCCCGCGGAAAAGCACACTTTTATGTACATACGCATCTAGGCATTAACTTGCAGTTTTATGTCATGATTTTCTGCGGTCGATGAGAAATAATTCCAGCACATCAGCGATGCCTATCAAAGCGGGCTCGGGAGCCACCATTGATACATATCGGCCGGTAGATTTTCCCTGACAGATTTGTGGCCATCATATAATATCAAGCCTGGCCAAACGACCCCGGACCGCGAATTTGAAATAACTCTCTCAGTTCGTGGCAGTGGAGGCGGGCTGGCCGGGTCGGCGCGGGGAGCATGCAGGCATGCACAGTGAGGACAGACACAAGGTAAGGACGGCTGGAAGGGCCCTCGTGCGGCTTACGATAGATATGTGTGGTAGCTGGGGTTTGCCTGCAACTTGGGGAAGGGATGGGGCGGGTTGACACGGTTAGGTACATGCTGGGAAGATGTCTACCGTATCAGGGACTACGGGGTGAGGTGAAGTGATAGTATTTCCCACCTGATGGCTGGATGCCACGTCTTCGCTGTAGTAGGGCGCGTCGTAGTAGCTCTGCTGTAGATACTGGTTCATGCTTCACGTTGTCTGAGTCTTGAGTGGCCAGCGGTGACAACTCCTGCCGCGTGTTGTACAGTCAGTAAGTCCGAAGGAGCGCTGGGAGAAGCAGAGAAGACACCCTGCCTTGTGGGTAGTCGTGCCGAGGTCCCTGTCGCCGCTCGCACCGAAGACGTCCGTCTGTTAGCCCAGCCCAACTCCTCGGGGTTCCACACGTCTCAGGAGGACTCTTGGCTGTCGAAGAATATCGGACGCAACCTAGAAGGCGAACAAACGTCGGAAGGATTAAATCAAACGTCGTCTACAGGCCGAGCTCTATCCTCCCTAATCATGTGTCATCGCGGATAGATCGGGGGCTCTAATAGACGAATTACAGTCTTTATTATAAGAAGACTGTCGCTAAACTACCATTTCTAGCTGGCTGGTCCCCTTGCGACTAGCTTATTTTCTGGATGTCCACGTGACGTCATTTTGACTGCCGCAGGCAATGGGCCTTACGGGAAAGCGACTCCGGAGTCATTAAATACTCCATTATGTATTGTTGAAGATGGTTTTATGGCGACAGCCAGACAAAACTAATGATACACCCAATTGCTGAGAAAGGAGTAAAGCCCGGCGCGAACTTTCGCACCAGCAGATCGGAAAATTGGCAACTTCGCTCCCCCGATCGCATTTACCCGAAGTGTCCGTCCCGCCCCTTTCTGTCAGCGAAGGTGCTAGCGCGAAACGCTCCCTGGACAGAAAGTAGTTTTTGGTGGACAAGCCTTCCTATCCCGGTAGTCGTGCTACACACTGCGTACGGCCCGAGTGCTCGCAGTAACGACAAAGGCCGGAAAATGGACGACGGAGGACCTTGACCCTCCTAAACAGTCCCCTCTAACCTTGTCTGCGTCTGACAGGCTTTCTGCACCTTTTTACTCGGACATAAATCTACCTGAATGACAAGAGATCGCGAGCTTTTCTCCCTCCAGGCTGCACTGTGCTCTAATAAGACAATATGTCAATAATTTTCGGCGAGACTTTCCGTCATCGATTTTTGGGGAGAGTTGTGGTAGCCTGTTTCAGACCCTCTCGATCACTCACGCCATCCCTTGCTCCCCGAGTAATCACCGTGACCGCTTCCGTCAACACCTCTGCTACCTGCCGCCTGCCGAGCCTGCCTCCCTGCCTAAACCACCAGCACATCGCTGCCTTCCTAACTTAAGCCTTGTCAGTCCCAAGAGTGAAGAACCTCCATGAATGCTTAATTGCCGGTGTGACTTAGGAATAACGCAATACGTATATAGATGCGGGCATGTAGAGTATTTCTGCTGCCAGATTATCCTGCCGCTCAGATTACTATTGACGGGGTGCACGGTTTGGTCTTCCCGGACGCACGAGCCTTCGACCGCGGGGCGCGGACCTACCTGGCCTGGCTGTCGGCACCCCCACCGCGTCCGTGCCGGCTGAACTTCGGAAAGATTTTCACCAAGTACGCGAAGAAGGGTTGTTCCCTGAACTCGTGTGGCGCGAGATGTACTATCTGCCGCTGCCGCTCCCCGCCGTTTTGCACTGACACTGCTTTGCAAATCGACCGCTTGCTATCAACCGTGCCGGCGAGCACCCATTCATCAAATGACAGGGACGAGCGCATCCCTTCCAAGTAGCGACATGCAAACTCCTCGGCTTTGCGTGCTCCTATAGATGGGACGAGCTATCACAATTGGCAGGTGGCTAGCGATCAGTGCTTTTCAAAGAAAAGAGAGAGAGCGGTATCCCCTATAACTTCCCTAGCCAAAGGCAGCGAAGTCTACGTTTACTTTCAACCATGCCCTGTTACCATATGACACGACACACACAATACTTCAGACATGACTCCTCCAGCATCTTTTTGACAACTTTGTGTAAACTTTTTTTTCTTTTGATTTTCAAAGCTGCCGCCCGGATTACCGTGTAGCAAGGCTTGCCCTGAAGGAATAGGAAACAGTAGGGATGCTATCACTGTCTTCTGACGTCTTTTTATAGTTCGCTGTCAGCGCTATCTCTTAGTCCGCATCTCTGCGGCGACGTCGACGTATTTTACGATCGTTTGTAACGAAAGTGACGTGAGGACAGTCCCCAGGGGCGTTTCCTGCCCGTGAGGGGCAGTCCTTGTTCTTGTTCTTGTCACTCGGCGTAGCTCACGCCGCGGGCAGGCGGCTGATTGGAGATGACAGGGGCCGTCAGGACCGACAGGGTGGCCCGGTGATGCATGATGGCGGGCGCATCACACGCGCACACTGCCGCATCTCCCCTGTCACGGCGCGGTGTGTGATTAACACTTGCCGTCAGCGCGCACGGCAGCGCCAGGACGCGAGGGGGAGTTCCACCTGTCACCGACCATGATGGGGACAGATTGCCGCCGGCTCGAGCTGGCATTTACCGCGACATATCCTCCGGGGACGACTTCGCCTCGTCCTTCAAGGCGACATCGGGGAACGTTAAGGAAGTTTGACAGGACGTCTTATTTTGTTTGACATGTCGTAAAGAAAACCGACGGCGACGGGTCCTGACAAGGCCCGCGTCACGCTGTCTCACAGGACCTTTGTCCGATACTGAAGCGAGATGCCCATGCGCGGGACATTAAACTCATTTTATAGCAAGTTTATGTTATTTGCTCTGGATTTGCTGGTGATCTAATATTAATTGGAAATAAATGCCATGGACCGCTGGCCTTTACTGATATTTGAAATTTTATCGCCTCGTAAAGTGAGAACATTTGTAAACTTGTAAGCCTCTTGTCAAGATGGCATAAAATCCTAATTAATCATATCCGTCCTCCTATGATAGAATATTCAAGTTAGTGTGCCTTGTCGGTGGAGGCGGCGAGATCTGTCGGTTCTCGGGGGCCGAGGATGAAAGGAAAATGCGAGATGGTGCGGTGTATGCTTGGGTGACGTCCTTTTCCGCACATTATGCATTTGGACGTGGAGGAGAGCACACAGTCTCATCACAGTCCAAGTCGATAATGTGTCTCCCTGCGACGCGAATTTAGGCACCGTGAAAAATGACCGCAGAGCTCAGTCGTTTGTATGGCGCGACAGAACCAGACTGTGTCCATGCACACGGCCCCTCCTGCATACTACAGCATCAGCACAGAGAACCAGAGATAGGAAGCTGGCTCAACGCAAGGAAGACATAGGGCTGTCATGTCTGTGCGAGATATAACTGTGTGAGATATAACTCTTCGAGTCATAGTCATCCAATTTTACTCCACGAAATTGTCATTGCCAAACCGTTCATCTTTTATTTTGCAATAGAATCTCTTCAAACTGTTTGATGTGCCACCTCTACTTTGAAATAGATATGACAATATTGAGTGACGTGGTAAAAATGCCAAAATACGACACGAGACGAGCAGAATACTGCTGGAAACAGATGAAGCCTCTACTCTTAGGCAGATACTGCCTGATAGTGTCTTACGGGCTTTTTCTTGAACACTGGAACGATCGCGCAGCTATCTGCAGCCTTCTTTCTTTTGAACCGCTACATCGTTCAAATCTTTAGCTTTTACAAGGCAAGAGTGTTATTTCAAAGGCAACGTCAATAATCTATACAAGAGGTCATGGCGTGTGGTTGGGCCCAAAACTCGACCATTATAAGAAACCCTCGGAGGCACGATGCACCAAGAATTCACCGACTGATAACACTTCATCAAACACACACATGGTTCCCTATAGTTTTCCTCGCTTCCCACATCTCCATTCAAGTATTATACTCGTGCTCAAATGGAGCGATGCTTTGAGAATTATTTTATTGGCAACGTTGTTGAAGATAGGACGAACTTTGAAGTTGTTTTATTGAGGGCCAATTCGGAGTGAATGGATTGAAGCCCATCTCCGTGAAATGTATTTATCTTCACAACCATGAGATTATATTTGACTTATTTTCCGTTTTGTGCTCCTTTCAGTCCGCGGATTTTGTCTTCCGTAAGCATAAAAGTCCCGGAGCCATTTATACAAATTATCAGAACATCCAGTGAAACGCATGTGAATTAATGAATCGGAAGACAGATATTTCTCCGTAATCATCATGACCCGTCGGATGCCGTTATGACTTATCTTCTCGCTCTCCTGAATACGAGATAAAAACAACAACACGATACCCCTCATTTTACTCCACAATCTATCAAGTTTGACACACCGCACTTGATGTAAACATAGAAACAAACAGAAATAGAGATATCATACGGGGCTTATCTCGAGATATTTTCAAGTTCTACACTCTCGTACGTATTCCATTTGGCATGTGCATATACGTCCCTTATGTAGGATTTACGGATGGCACCCCGGGCTATATCTGTATGATATTTTGCACATATTTCAATGGAAAATAGACAGCATACGCTGTCGTGAAAAAAGATGACACTTGCATGTGTATTCAAGTATCATCCTAACAGGACTGTGTGCGCCAGGGGGTGGAAACGTGTCACCTACAATGTAGGGCTGACGTCCCAGCGCTCGGTAATAAATGACCCAGCTTACCTATCTCAGCGCCTGCAGTCAAATGAAATTTAGCTCTCATATGGGTTCTGAGATTCCTCTAGATCATGGTGGCAAATTTGTGGCGAGGAAGGGGGAATTCTAATCCGAAATTCGTAAATTTGTGCGTGCAATGTATAAAGCTCATCTGTGAGATGTGTAGTGTGTTTGGTGTGTTCAATGCTCGGTTAACGTTGGCAGTGTATATGATGCCACTTATTTTACAAGAATGAAAATTTATTGCATCGTTATGAAAACATCATTCAAGCATTTGGCAAGCCATTTTCCCAGAACGTTGAATTCAATTTTCCTCTTCTACAGAAACTAATTTTTTTGCGAGTCTCCGTCTCGAGTTGATGGATAACAGCAAGGAAAAGAATCCCTCCTCCATCCTCCTTCCCTGTCTAAACAGGCTCCATTTTTCTTGATATGATCCTGTGTAGGACTCGGAATCTGAACAGAAATAGCCTGGTATGGTCGGCAGGGGGGATGGCGCCGTGTTGTACAGGTGTTTAGTGAATAGGTGGATGATGTACGGCCCTCAGCAGGACGCCATCCCTCCCTTGATGAGATCCTCCACATGTGGGCGACACAATCCGACTTTATTACTCTCGCTACACACCCATCATTGCTGCGGATATTCAGTTCAGAGAGCGCAATAAACATCAATCGGAAGGTATTTGTAAGATTCCCTCCTAACAGTATCGTTTTGCGGCCGATTTCGTTAAAGTTTTTTTCCATTACCGCATGGCCGCCCGAGCTGAAGCGTCTTGCTGATACCTGTAATTTTCGGCAGTTACAGTCGCTTTATATGGCATAAACACACACAGCGTTGTGAGCTTGAAATCAATGTCCCTGAATTTTCGTGCTGAAGACACTTGACCTTGTTGGTTTTTGTTCTACCTGCACCCATCGATTTGGTCGATTTCCGGCAGGACCTCATACATCACTTTCACTTCATTTGTTGCCAATTTCACCTGTCCAGCTGATTTCTCCTGTCGCTATCTGATGAGTCCCTATTGTCTCTTCTCAACCCTAAACACCTTCGTCCCATCCAAAAAAATACTGAAATACTAGATCAACATAACTAAACTGATGCCACGACTCCTTAATTTGACTCTTTTTGACTGGAAAGATCGTGATCTCTATTAGATAACAGGTACAACTATGAGCGTAATGACCCAATAGGATGATTCTGTTATCGTCCTCTTATCGTGTTGTTCCGGCAGAAACGAGACCATTTCGGAACATTTATATTTGATGAGGTAAAACCACAATGAACGAAGTAGCGCTCTGTTTTTGTCACGACTACACAACAAGGGCATTGTCTGCCTCAGTGTCAGCTACCCCTGAGGCTGTGTGTACAACAATAAACAGTGCCCACTGCTGTTGTTGTTGTCGTTGTTGTGTCTGTCTGTGTGTCACATGTGACGGTCCTGCCGTGATGGTGTCGTGTCAGTCCGAGTGCAGTTGATGTAAATAAGGCATGTTGTCTGGCGGCATCTCCTCCTCACAGCCTCCTCAGACTCATTACGCCGGGAAGACATATTAAAGCCGAAGCGACAGGAAGATGAAAACGGAACGGCAAAGGCCTTGCTGTGCGAGGGGAATTGCTCTTTGGGGAGACCCGGGAGATATTAGCTGAGAAAGCAGAAGTATCATTGCACAGTGTGTGCAGACATAGCTTTTCAGCCTTCATTTGTCCTCCTTCCACTCTTTAATTGGGGTAGTTTCACTGCCATGGTGAAAGAAAAGTTGATGGCGCTCGATGTACTTCCAAGACGTATGAAACTGATTCGCATCTTAGTTGTTTATTCGTCACATCACTTCTTTCAAACATATGTTGGATTAATGTAGGGATCCTACAGTTTAATGTCAGGTGGCATTGTGGGGAGGATCGGAACGTTTCACAGTGCAGCAACTTTTGAGATTGTTCTCGGGACCGAACATGGGGCTCACTACGGTATCAGTCAAGCCGCGCAACATCACAGCAAGCCAACATTATACAATCCTGTTAAATTTAGATAAATCCTGGGTCCCAACTAGCAGACGTCGCGAAGATTGATCCTCCCGCTCGTCGCGTTGGCCTCTGCGAGCACACCTGCGTGAGATTGCATACGACGTCTCCGCACACAAAGGACAGATTAAACAGTGGGATTCCCATACGTCTTCCGCCCGGCAGGGGGCTGCGAGGCGCTGATGCCGCAGCCAGGAATATGAATATATCTCCGTGACATAGCCTTGATAGGCGGGCGGTTTGAAGAGGAGGAAAATCTTCAAGTCCGGTCAAGTGGGGATTAATTTGGTCTCAGCCTCTAATCATTCTCTTTTCAGACTTCAATGGAGCGCTTTGGTTTGCGATATAAGCGGTCACATCATGGAGTAATAACTTTTGCAATATTTGGTCGTCATATGATAACTTACTGTTATGTCACCTAAATGACTATTCCGATATTGAAAACAATATAGATATTATGGAGCAGCAATATATATATATATATACGAGACAGCATTGACCCTGTTTAGCCTTGATGCCATCCTAGTTAATTTTCCGCTGCTCCTGTACCCTCCGCTTATGAAAAAGTTGGTTAGCGGTGAGTATGAGAGCCGCGGAAAACTAACTAGGATGACATCAGGCTAAACCTTGCTGGGTAGGGAACCTTGCTGTACTTGCCTGTTGTACAGTACTGTCACTAATACAAGGACACCTGTAATAACTACTTCCACCGCCCGAAACTAGCGACAGAAGTCAGCACCACAGCTAGCTCGGACAGATAGGCCTGACAGGGACGATGACGGGAGGACCTCCACTGCCACGGTTGCGACGCGTCACCGACAGAACGTGTCATGACGCGCCTCTGACAGGTGGTGTCGCGGCCCCGTACGAGGGCTGCCCTCCTGCAGCAATCAGTGTGTACGGAATGATTACGTGGCCGAGGTGGCGGAGGAGGCGAGGGGAGGTGCCGGGGAGCAGACCTGTGTCATCACCGCCATATTACAGCACTGATGAAACACGACAAGGTCACAAACCGGGAGCTGGGACATGCCAGGGCGCGGGGCATCATGGGATAGCATGGGAAACTTTGCGCGCGCTCTGTTTTTTGCACTACTCGTGTAATAGTCACATTTGATCAGTTGCAAATTTTTACAAAAACTACGTCGCTACCCAAAATTTTGGATTGTTGAAGAAAATTTGATTCAGGATCACCCCTCCCCCCAAACCTCTCATCTTTGCCTCTGTGCAACGTCATAAGCTACATGAACAGCAAACGCGTCCACTTTTGACAAACCTATGTGGAAGACTGTGTAGAGTGAGGGGATGGCATGAAATTAGATGTAACAAAAAAGCAATTAAACCCAGGACATTGTTCTATAGCGTTAACTAACAAACTAGACACTGCTGTAAGGCACATCTATAATGCACACTAGCAATAACTATAATGTAAGTGACTACACGGTGTCTCTGCAACCTATAGCTCCAGCACATACTACAGTACATGTAGTGCTTGGTTGTATGCGTGAATATCCATTTCTATTTCATATACTAGCAGTATACATTCTACAGGCAAATGGGCAAATGTACAGCGTTTCGGCTCTCTGTTCTAATTGTATATTCAAACACAGAAAGTAACAGTAGCAAGTCCCAGAATGTGCGCACATGAGATCCCCTGTGGACTGTCATGTGCAGACAGCTTTACTACTATTTCTACAGGGACAGACACAGACGTGCGTAGGAAAATCACAGGTCCTTACTAAATCATGTCCTACTACTGTTCATCCTGTAAGCCAAGCACAGCGTCGCTCGGATCGAAAGCGTACATATAACCAGAAGTTACAGCAATACTGCAGTCCCATTAACCGACTTGCATAAAACAATTGCAACAGGTGCAGCCTGCGGTAAACCTATACTTCAGAAAATTGAAAAATTACATATGCATGGTCGATCCCAGGGTTGTTGAACCTGTGGGATGAACTAAATCCACGGTATAAACAGTCTTCACGTATATCTTCTGCCGTGTTTTAGTTCTTCTCACTGTGTCGGCCCTCAGCAGACAACGGTAGACTGGGTTTCACAGCTGACTTTTCAATCTACACTAATAATGTGGACAATAACTTTTAATCCAATTCTGTCTTTCTAACCGAGGTTACGAGGTTTCGTGTATGTAGGAAACCGTAGAAAATGCACTTAAGTAGTTTGAATCTGTACCTCACTTTTCTAGTATGTATATAGCCCATCTTGCTGGACACCCATGTCGGGAAGATTTCATAAACATATCACAACAACCCATAAGGAACGATATAAAGATAACCATTTGATTTTTATTTATTCATAAATTTCCGTTTCATTGAAAAGTTGTTAGTTTGACAACTCTAGGAGGGGGATGGATTGTAAGTGCAGTATGTCAATCTCACCTTGGTATAATACTGAAATCCTAAAAAGGCTACAACAACAATTGAAAACTATGGTTGGTTGGTAATCATTATGTATTCTTTAAGCATATACGCGTTACTTAATGTGCGTTATTGTGTGTACATTCCTTTATTACGATACTTTGCTAAAAGTCAAAGACTCCCTGCTGCGCCTACTCCAAATGCTATTCCCAACGTGTCATGCGTTTCACGATCGAAGCGATCCGTGCAACATGTACATACACCATTCGTTCGGATCCGTTCATTTTCTTGTCAACGAAAACTTTGACAAATTCCAACACGAGGCCGCTTTAATAAAGGGGAGATGTTTGGCTGTCGTTTCAAGTTCACTTACCGCGTAGCTTCGCCGCCGCGCATGGAGAAAGCGCGACTCAGCAGTATCGACCACGTTGGCGGCACCGATGCCGGGATTTCCTGTAATAAGCTGCAAAATCCCGGAACGCACATCGAATGAGGGAGAAAGTTGACGGGAAGTTTTCCGTAATTTTTCACCGGGCGTCTTTAATTGCTTTGATGTATTTAGGGAAACGATCCGCGAGGCGAGGCACCACATTGGCGCGGTCGGGAGAGTCGGCTGTAGCTTAGAAGCGCCCGTCTGAGGATCCAGATATGTGAGCGGTCGGTGATATAGAGGAAGTCCTCCTCGCGTGAGACCATACCAATTAAACAAATTGCACTCATGCGTCCCATGCTCTACGCAAATGGCGCTCTCTAACTTACAGAGCATCGTGTCAATAGCCAGTAATGACAAAATCCCGACTTTCAGGAAAATACCCTCCGCGCGGCTTTTCTGTAATGAGAAAAGTTCCCACCTCACCATTTTTCATCCGCAGAAGAAATTGCATGGATGTACTTAGTCGAGCGGACCAAACTTCATGCCGTATTTAGTGGGATGGAGCTTCGCAGTTCCGTCCGTATCGTTCCATATGGGATAATAAAGTTATAGCTGCACTCCATTTCGTGTTGCCATGGCGACCAACAGACAAGGGTCACATAGCTCTATTTGTTTTTTGACACTAATCACAGGCGAGATGAAATATTTACATCGGAGTTATACCGAAACCGGAAGACGATTTATCTTGGATGGTATCGAGCGTGGAGCTGTCTTTGCCCCCACTGTTCATCGACCGGCCATTATATTGTTTGGCGAAGCCTGGGCCGCGCACATCTCTTTTCCATACGTACGGCACCCCTCATCCATCACCCCTGCTTCCAGAACCATTTTATTCATTTCTCCCCCTCTCGTGCGCGCCTCCACAGACACAGTCGAGTCTCATTATCTCAGCCATTTTTCTCCCTCTTCGGTGACCTTGGCACCCTCATTTTGCGAGCTCGCTTTTGATTTGGAGCGAGAGCCCACTCTTCATGATTGACTTTCTCTGTTTCGACCAAGTACAAAGCGTGGCGGGGGAACCCTGCGGCGGGTTTGGGGGAGAGGAAAGGGATTCGGTCGGGACTTGTGCACTTTCTCATCTGCGCCGCGGCTCACCTCAGCGCGCCGCCTCTCTATCAAGGGCAAACCGGCGACGCCGTGTTGTAATCGTCCGCGGTTTCCCTAATAAAAAGGTGGGAGGGAAGACAGGGGTTTAGTGGGTCAAGAGAGACCTATTCCGTGGCTTTACTACGTCTCCCCCCGTTGATAAGGACCGGGGGTGCACAATTTGTCTGCGTCCACTTCGGCTAGTTCTGTGGAGCCTCCGCGCGGCCGTATCGCGGGGCTCCATCTACTGCCCTGCGGCGAAGCTTCTGCCCGAATCGACGGCAATTGTGCACGGAGCAATCTAGATTACCCCGGTGTATCTTTGAAAGCAAGTCCGGGGGAAAAATCGACCATTCTCGCAGCCACTATCGGAAACAGTCCGCATGTTGATGGCAATCTACAAGAGTTTGCCTTTTTCCGGTCCGCGCCGAGCAAAATGTCCGCCAGGAAAGTGGCGCGGTGTACATGACGAAAATGCATTCGGACGTTTTGAATTGCGCAAAATGAGAACTTTTTACCTGACATCTGCCTATCTCAGCCACAAAGCGAAATGGACTGGGCAAAAACCTTTCAGGCCGGTAGTCGATTCCGTCCGATTCCGGTGCGAGATAGAACACATCCATTTACATGGCTGGGGCCACTTACAGACTACATCCTACACTATATCAAGGCTTTCTGCTCTCGCACAACACATTTTCTTACATAAGCCTGAAAAATACGGACCGTCAGAGGCAATGTATCGATGTTTCTGTCTCCGAGAGTGTAGCCCCTCCACTTTAGACGCAACCCCGTCTCCCTATACCCCTCCGCATAGATCCCGACGAGAACAGTGCGTCTTCAAACCACCTGATGATATAACTGGACCAGGGGCGTTGTAGGGGGGTGTTGGTGCTTCAGTTATCCATCCTGATGCTAAGGAACATTTATAAGAAGGGTCTGAGCCATCTTCTGAACAGAAATAGTTCTTACTGTTCACTGCCTAGGAAGTAGCCAACCAAATATTGTCCTGAGCCGGTTCAACAACAGGTCCAAGGCACCGAGGGACGGTTTGGCCTTGGGGGCAACCCTGCTGCCAGCCCACCACTTTCACAGGGTCCGTGATTTAAAGTATCTGTTATGATGCGCAATGGCATGTTGGCAGAAGAATGGATATAGATATAGATATAGTTAAAGTAAACTGAACATCTTGACACAAAGCGGATATATTTCAAACAACTACAAGAGGAACAACAACAAAAGGGGAGAAAGTAGGACTTTAGCACCACAATGACACAACGGCCCTGTTTTTGCCCGAAAAGAAGACACATCCGTTTCAAAAAAGTTTCATTTTTGCAACTACCAAGACCAGTCAGTCCCTTTCGTTTGTAGTACAGGCCTGTGTGCCACAGAAACTTTCAGGCGCTTTAATGCCACACACCTGTAAAAGACGAAGTTCAAGGTGACGAGTTTTAATACAGACCTGTACAAGAACATCGCGCCAACTTTTCCCCTCGCCTCGAATTTTCTAAATTTTGTTCCGGTCAATTGGTAACGAAGCATGCTTGCTATCAGCGCTAAGAATTCGTCCTAGAAAATAAGTGCATCAGAATCCGGTTGACCCCGCGTGACCTTGACATCTTTGACCAGTTCTGTTCCAGTCAAGATGGAGGGGGATCCATCTTGTGAAACAGGAGAGGTCTGCCCACGGGTAAGGACGCGGGATCAGACTCTGGAGCTGCACTGCCGGGGTGCCTACTTCAGATAACATCCAGCTAGCATTAATCCATGCCTAAAGAAAGGAATCGAGGAAATCTTTCAGTGCACTTGGTCAAATAAACCTAGTACCTGGATTGAAGAAAATGACCGTCGGATGTCTTCAGCCAAAACAATATTCTTTATTACTAGTATAATGTGTACACACATGCTAAACGTACTTTACAATACAATATTATATATTTTTACGAATCCTGTTGATTGTGGCTTCGAATCCTCGGTTAGCCTTCATGCTGAGAACAGTTGACACAAAGGGTGCAGCATTGTAGAGGACGTCCTTCATGACCTTGGTCATCTACGCCTGACGACATCCTTGCTACAACGTGTTTTCTCCCAAGCCTAATTTTGTACAACGGGTATCAAGGGGACTATCTATTGCGTATACTAGTAACTTTTAATAGACTATGCTGTTGTAAAATGTCTCCACGACACGCAGCATTCGAGGACCAAGCTGGAAACTCGGTGGGAAAGAGTGGGGGTTGGTATCTGCTGTGCCGCTTGGGTCGGGCCGAGAAACTAGATGCATTCATCATTTCCACGGGTCAGGAGCGGCGGGAAAAATGTAATGGCGTGCCGGAGAGGAACGAGATGGTTCTACCCATAGCTGGGAGGCAGGGCGGCTATTACCGGCTCGGGCCGGGACAGATGTACGGGTTCCATTGGCCGCCTGATGCTTCTGTCCCCTCACGTTAAGGAACGTCATCAATCATGGGGAAACTTAGACGGCGTGGTCATGGCTGTTCGCCGTGTGGCCGGGACAGGGATGGCCGCTGGCCAAGGCAGGTGCTGCGAGGGCGAAGACGTCCCTGCTGCAAGGGCAATGGGATCTTATGATCACCTTGGAAGCTGCGAGGTTTCATTTCCAACGGGATGATTGGTGGGTTGTGTACCGGAAATAGATTTTAGTAATAACCGACCTCTGTCTTGAAGGGGCAACGGTTACTGTAGAACATAGAACCCAGGAACTGTTCTTTTATTGGTATATGTATGTCAAAGATGACACAATTTTTTGTCTCAAGACACTGTTGATATGTTGTTAATATTTCAATACGACCAGAATGACACAAAGATAGAACAATGCCAAGACTGTCATATTGACCTTACTCTTTTGAGTTGTTTTGTAGTAATCTTGATTATCAAAACTCATATTGGTACAAAAAGCGGAGTGTAGGTTTCTAGTCACAGTTACAATGATTGAATAGAAGTAATCATATATGAAACCATATCACATATTCAATCCAATATCAGCCTTGAGCTAGCACAACGTGGCGAAATGTAATTCAAACTATGTCTTTTTGAGTAAAAACAACAATTAAATTCCACAACATAGATTTTGACAGATTTACGTCAACTGGTCACGAATGTGTTAACTGGTCACGAATGTGTCACAGGTCCCATAAAGTAACAAATACGATAGCTCTTATTTTCCCTGTGCTATAGCGAAGGTTGTGGCACGGCCTTGAACTAGACATGAGACATCTGCATCTCATTACGAAAAAATGTTCGACTACGTGTTTTCCGAAGGCTACAATAACAGCAACTTGCAAGAGTTATGCGTATAAAATTCTTAGTATTTCAACTTGTCTTCTAACTGTAGTTACATATATCCGCTAATTTCCCCTGAGCATTTTACAATTACATGCACTGAAAAAACTGCCCGGACAGCTATGAATGGAATAGGTCGCTAATGACATAGTATCGCTACAAACACATGATAAGCTACAGCGCTAATTCATCTTAACTGACATTTATGCTGAGCAAAATGCTTATCACCCAGGGCTCGTTGTGAGGGGTGGGGAGGCAACTACAGGAGTGACAAGCGGCGCGATTGCAGGCGCGATTTCCGACTTTGCTTTCTCAGGCGATCCGCTTTAATAAAACCATTATTCCTTTATCCCTAAACTAATCAGAACCTGGATAATCGGACGCATCTGAACTGTGGTTCGACTCAGGAGACAAACGTGAGAAAACGACTCTCTGACGCATCGTGACGTCAAGGTACCCAGCATGCACAGCGAAAAGTCGGCCTCCCATGTTGGTGGTTGATACAATTTTCATCAATGAAGGGAGATTAAGTAGACGTTACGCCTCTGAGAGTTATTCCAGAAAGAAAAAGAAATGAATTAGAATGTGTAAGACAGCCAGTGATTGAATAACCAGACGAGTTAGGCGTAGTGTCAGGACAACTTACTTCAAAATAGGAATGTGGCGTAAATTATCTGCTATCGATATTGAAGAAGAAATCATCTTCAATCGAGATACATAATTCGAAAGAAAAATGAGCGAGGGATAGCAACATGTCGACCTTATAAAACTAAACATCTGTACGGCGCATACTTAGAAGCAATGGTTTCTCCCAAGTCTACCGACATAGAGTGAAGTCGGCTGAACTTTTGAAAAATTGAAACATTAGGCAAGAAGAGGCAGCTCCTTCGGGACTTTCAACGTCAAAGAAAATCAATTCCGCCCATAAATGTACAGATCTGAGTGATTCCGCTGCAAATTAGGATGGAGGAAACTTTCTCAACCAAGATATAGACTTCTTGAAAGTGGAAAACTTCAATAGCAAGGAAATGCCGCGAGTGATTTCAGCGGCGTTCTCTTACATCTAGGCCAGGTGCGCCCGCTGCTGGGGCAAGATTGATTCGGGTGTCGTGGAGGGCGCGAATTCCTTGGCGGGCTAAAGACAGGTGCTCTGGATGTTGGGCGATCCGGTCGAACTGGAGCGGTCTGGCAGCACAAGAAATCTCGGGGCTGTAAATCTTGTAGTCCGCTGATATGCGCGGTGTGAACCTTTGCAGGGAAAGTGCACCTCCGCCAGATTAGATTTCTTCCCCCTTCCGAAATACAGCCCGACCGAGTCCTGCAGGCTGTAATTGCTTGATGTATGGCGGCCGGAAGGAAACGATATGTGAGTGAAATGAAACGGTGGGAAATACCATAATCCTGAGACCGAGGACCGCTCGTGAGTGGGCGACACACGACCACGCTCACCGGGCATACCTGCCGCACCCCTGCGAGCGAGGGGTGAGCCAACAAGACGTGATCAAGGCCAAGAACTTCCACGTTTTGGGGCGATAATGACTTTCCTGATTACTTCCTGGGCGCCAGGTCACTGCTATTGGGCCCTGTTCATTTGTCATGTGCACTTTGTCGACCAAAAGTCCCAACGTTGGCCCAACAGCGCCTAAGATCTTTAAAAGTACATGAAAGAGTATCTCCCGTGACGGCACATAATTCACGAGCTAAAGCAGAAATAATACACGACGTTAGTGAACGACAGTAGCAACAGGTATAAAGATTGTTCATGAATACATTCACTACGGATATCTGTAACTTACGTGTGTGCGAAATTGTATAGCGTACTTGTATATATATAGTATAATGTCAAGAACATCAGAAAGTAGGTGGACAGATTGGACAAAAAAATGCCACAACAGCACCAAAAGTACCACAGCACACACACCTCAGGTGGGTTTATCATACCAATTAAACAATCAATCGATCTTCCTTGTGCCACATTTGTAATTCAAACAAGCCAGCGAAGGTAGGCAAAAGTAGACTAAACAACAGCACAGAGAGAAGTACTACATTTCCTGTGTGACAGACAGCATCTGCGGGAGATCAGTTACGTTGTTCACGCCTGCCAGCAGTATGACAACGGCAGTAAAATTTCCTGATGATATGATGTTATATTCCCTCCCCCTCCAGCGCCATGTCGTGACACTATAACAAAGTAATGTTGTCATCCGAACTGCCGCTCGTCTTTAGTCTTACAGCTCCCATTTGTCAAGAAGGAAAAAGGCTCACACGTTTGTAGATGGACGATATCATTAGAAATCTTAAGAAGCTTAAAATAACAAAAACTAAATGCTGAATTTCAAGCGAACTAGTGTGGACAAGCCTGTGCACTAGTATGTCTAAGAACAGACAAACTAAATAATAATATTACAAACTAAATGTTGAATTTCAAAAAGGATCGGTAAACTTACACGTTTGCAGATGGACGATATTATTAAAAATTAAGCTTGAAATGATACAGACTAAATGTTGGATTTAAAGCGACCAACTATGGACACATCTATGTAAATAGCAAAGAGTGGTAACAGTATGTCTAAGAACAGACTAGCCTAAAAAGCTAAGAACAGTCTAGCCTACAAATAGTACAAACTAATTGTTGAATTTCAAAAAGGCTTGGTTAACCCACACGTTTGCAGATAGACACTTTCATTAAAATGATACAAACTACATGTTGGATTTCAAGCGACCTACTATGGACACGCCTATGTAATAGTGTGTCTAAGGACAGTCTAGCCGAAAAATAATACAAACGTTATCAAAAATCTAGCTTGAAATTATACAAACTAAGTGTTAAATTTCAAGCGAACTGCTATGGACAAGCCTGTGTAGTAGTATGTCTAAGAACAAACTAAATGATAATGATACAAACTAAATGTTGAATTTCAAAAAGGCTCGGTAAACTCACACGCTTGCAGATGGACAATATCATTTAAAAAACTAGCTTTAAATAATAAAAACTAAATGTTGAATTACAAGCAAACTACTATGGACACGCCTATGTAATAGTATGTCTAAGAACAGTCTAGCCTAAAAATACTAAAAGCTAAATGTTGAATTTCAAAAAGGCTTGGTAAACTCACACATTTAGGACACTATCATTAAAAATCTAGCTCAAAATGTTGAAATGCAAGCGAACTATTATGGACATGCCTGTAGGTAACTATGTCTAAGAACAGTATTGTTTAAAATAAAACAAACTTAATGTTGAATTTCAAGCCAACTAATAATAGGACTATGGTAAGACCTGTGTAGCATTCTAGCTAAAATGATACAAGCTCAATGTTGAATTTCAAGCATACCACTATGGACAAGCCTCACAGTGTAGCAATGAGTCTGAGAACAGTACGTTTAGCTTGAAATAATACAAACTAGATGATGAATTTCAAGCAAACTTTTACGGACAAACGTGTGTAGTAGTATGTCTAAGAATACACCAATGATATATATGTTTTTTATATTTTCATTTAGTTTGGAATCCATTTTTCTGACATGTAATATTCAGTCGTAGAATCGCTTTATATTGCTTAGCGTCAAGTATATATTTATCGTATCTTATTCATGGAGATAAGATTTGTACTCATTTTGCATAAATTCTTTATGTCGCAAAATGGCGTCTAAATGATATTTCTTACTACAACTCTACTACTACTGCCACCGTTATGTCCTCTACAACTACACTTCGTCTGTTTTCTGGGTTGATAAAACCTCAGATATATGTTAAAGCTACCAATTAACAAAGAATTCTATGTTCTGATTTTTGTCCCTCATACTTATAGCGTGAATCTCTGGTACAAAAGCCAAATATTGCATATTCGTCAACATGTTCAAGTTTAGTTTCATCATTTATAGTATTTATAGTATCTATTCAGAATGGGAGAAAATTATATGTGCATAATCCCAAAAGAGAGTCACTATTTTTGTATTTTGATATTTTACTTATAAGTATAAAACTATAGTTTTTTAGATTACCTGACTCGTCTACAGCATTATAAGCTTTATCAACTGCCCAATATTTTACCGGTTGTAAAATATTTCGAGGCAAGTTTCAGATTATCATGATTAAAACAGGTAGGACAGGAAAATACTGGGTTATTTTTGCATGTGTCGGTTCATGTGTAACAATATGTGTTGTGTTTCAAATTCATTCATCATTGTTCATGTTGTGGTGAGAGTACGAGTTCAGTCTTATGTGTGTCTAGCGATGACAGCTACCATTGCTTGTGTTGTTAAAAAAAGAATACTTCTGTAAGCTCCTTACTCTTATACCAAACACAGCTTTAAGGAGAAAACTGCTGGCCGACTAAAGATAGAGTGCTAGACTCCGAGTGAACTACAGCCTCATAACAAAGTTTGTAGCTAGCGTGTAGTCATGATTTGTGACGGCAGTGAGCAATAAAACCTGAACTTTTGTCCACGCCTGTTCGTAGTTTGGTCTGCCCAGCCAAAGTCTTTGCAAACTACATGATTAGTCTTCAAGGTGTCATGGAGAATTGGAGCCAAAGTGGTCCTCTTCTGCTCAGAGTTTATGTACGTTGTGAAACAGTGTTGTGGACAAACAATCATTCATCCAGTCGTTCGTCAACCTCCTACTGCAGGCTGTTATGTTGTCGTCGCTTTTTGGTTTGCCATTTGTCAGCGGTGTTTGTCAGAAGGTCCAGTCTTGTCGTTCGGACAACGTTGGGTGTTGGGGAAGGATACGCAGAGTGACTAGACTTGCACTTGGATTAGTTTGTCACTTCCAGCTCATGGCGCAACTTGAGCTCAACAAGGCTGGTGACAGGATGATCTGGCGGCCCTGCAGACTAGCGACACCGCCGCCACCGTGGCGCACACACGGTAAACTTTGGTTTCTGCATTTTTACTAGCACTAGCCACTTCTGTCACGCATTCTTAGCGGGTGACTCATGCTGGTAGGTAGGTTCGGGTGGTTACAAATGGGACACGGCGACGACCTAACTTATGGCGGCCGCGAGACCTCGGTGTCTCTCCGGCATGACCCGTACTTTGGGTAATGAAGGTAAAGTCGATTTGGCTTGCCGGGGTCACGAACTTGACAGTGAGAGCTGAATTTGGGAGTAGGCACACTTGTGAATGGTCTCGTTTGTTCAAGTCAATTTTCTCGCGCAAACGTGTCAACACGCGCTTAATTGTGTATGGCCATTTGCTGACAAATAGCTTTGCTTTCACAACTGCGTCGGCGTGTACTCCAACAACCGCCACATCACGTGGACAGGTCACCCATTCACACTTTGGTCATGTTCTCAACTCAAGAGAGGCAGAAAAGCGCTGAATGACGTCGTCATCAAAGTAAAAACGAACTTGTTGCAAGATTTCTGATGGTTTGCACATCTCCGAGCCTGGTGGATTTATTTAAGGATGATATGAACTACAGGCATATTAGTACTCCACACAGTGTATCGGTGTTCCAGGAGTAAGGGTTTAAGTCGCCAAGTGAAATTTATTGGTGGTATAAAACGGGAGAAACTTTGCCTTGTGCACACTGACTGCCAGGAGCCGGATATTTATGGCTACAAACCCCGGGTTTGGGGCCGCTCCGGCGTCCCCACTCTGTGACCCGTGCGCTAACTTCTCCCCAAAACAACAACAGCCGAAGCCGCGTGCCCCGGCGACTCCAGGCGGGCACGTCTCCAGGGAAAGTTAGCTACTTTCTTGGCAGCGCGGATGTGAGGCTCTCAGTGTCCGTGTTCTTCCTGAAAGTCACATCCATCTTCCGCTGGCTGTGTTCATGTTTATCCAGAAGGAAGTGGATGAGTTCGGAGAGACCAGAAAGTCCTCCATCAATCCTGCCCAGGTTCCTCCACCCCGGCCTGATTCATGGCGGCGAGGCCAAAGGGTCTCCGACTTGTTACCCGAAGTTTGGAGCGCGCACCCCCACAGAACGCTGAGAGCGGGACGGGGCGGGGCCTGCTGCTGACCTAGAACATACATCACACTGTACCACCTGTTTGGACTATTTTAGCACTGCGAACTTTGACTCCCTGTACAGCACAGACAACTTCTACAGTGTCGCGAGGAGGCGACCTCCGCACGCCTCCAGGACACGCACAAGAGCGAGAATAAGGCGTGCATAAATACACAAACGAAATGTGGCCAAAAGCTACCACCTGTTCTCAGGACCGCGGCCTGAACCCACAACGTCACCACAACAAAGTTTCAACCTGCCGGGCCGAAATATACGGTTATTTCTCACCGCCCATGGCGGGATTGGGCAGCGTACACGACCATAACTCTCCGCACCTTGTTCTGTCGACAAATGGCATAATTTCTCGTTTCGTGCAAATTTATACTTTCTAGGCCATGGACACGGAGATGCGGGTATATTTGAGGTGCTCCGACGTGCGGGGGTCTCCCTGACACCGGAACAAAGTTGCGCTACTTCCTCCGTCCTTCTCGGCGTACTTGGGCTTATTCCAACTCATTAACGAACCCGACGGAAATGGTCCCATGTACCCTATAATGGCGATCGCTACAGTCAATTTCATCTACAACTCCAATGTCAGTAAAGGAGGTTTTGTGATTATAGTCCATATATGGTCGGCCTCTGTGTGGCTTAATCAAAGTTGAAATACTGACTGTGCTACAGGGTTATACATGACATGTGTTCATAGCCGCCACACACGTGGAAGAACGGCGGAGATATATCCATAAATGCATGGCTTTTTAACAATGTAAATTACTACTGCATTTTTGAATTTTAACATGAATTGTCGTACGTACAAGTCATCAACTTCACACCGATGCGATAGAAACGCCTTCCTGCCTTTTCGTCCAAGAGAAGGTACAACCGAGTCATTTACCTAAAAGTAGCGCCCTAACTGCCTGCGATGTTAATGTAGCGCGCAGACACTCCCGGGTCAAAAGGCCCCAGTTATGCACTTCGAGGTTACTGCAATCGTCATTAATTACACCTTTTCATCCTTGGATGAACTAATGTCCGTCCGGCTGGCGGGAGCGGAGGAGAGGGGAGAACGGACGGCGTGCTCGTGCGGCGGTGACGTGTGCCCCTCCCGTGATGAAAGTTTGCCCGCAGGGTGCACCTGCACACCTTCAATCTCACCACGTCAGCATTAAAGCCGACGTTGGAACGAAACAAAACGACCTTGAACGATGAGATGATGTGATTTTGCCCCCAACGAAGCTTTAGATCATCGCAGCGCGTCAGCTTGCAGAGTATACCTTACTAGTGAACAATGCCATGGCATGGGAAGCTTTTTGGTCTTTCGCTATCATGGCTATCGTGCTATTAATCTAATACAACGTTAACATAACAGCAATGGCACATGCGATATTATCCGATACAAATGGCAGCGCTGTGATTTTTGTCTCAGCAACAGATTTGACAAACGATCTTGTTATGCCTATTTTTCCGACGAGCCCAGCTCGACCCAGCAATCCTTCTCAGAGATTGTGGATAGTTTCCCTCTTCAGAACAACCGTTTCACAACGCCGTTGGAGAAATAATTAATTAACATGAGTGATTACCATGGAAATGTTGCCATGGTAACGATGCAATTAACGATCCATGTGGCTAAAGGTCACTAACTACATGCCCTTTATATGCAGTTTGAATGCCTTCAACAATTCTAGAACATTCATACGCGATACGGTATTTTGCACAGCGGAAAATTACAGTTGATTTCTATACAGGTTTGCGAATGTTCATAAATTCACAGCGCTCGACGAGATACATTTGTATTGTTTCCTGTTTTCTTCCCGTGGGGTATTTTTGTCAGTTGAAAATCAAATACTTAACTTCGGCAATCTGGATTTAGAAAGAGACAAGATGCGTAATATATGGGTTGGATTTTACCTGTGATTCTTTATCGGCGCTCCTTGGGCCCGCCGCTGTCCAAATTAAGTTAGGCCGACCCGGGGCCTATCGTCCCACCTTCGCTGCACAGTGACCCTCACACCACTTAGACACTGCTCTAACGAAAATACAATTATCCCTCTCGCTGAATATGAATATGCAGGGCCATCTATACGGGAAGCAATTAAACTTCATCAATTATTAAGTCTTCATCAAAACGACCCAGTCTCGTTTTTGGCGAACGAAAAACGCTAATTTCATGAGACGTAAGGCTTCGCAAACACTTAGGCGAATAGGAAAAGTATTTAACATGACAAGTAATCTTTGCCGGAGATATCTGCCTCGATCTTAAAGAAGTCGGGTGTGTGCTCTTGTACAGTCAGGTGATTCGGAAGAAAATGATCAGGCGAGGATTTTTCAGGAACACAATGTCATAAAAAATGAGCGGAGTTATACCGTGCGGCAGGAACGCCGTTTAGGCACCAAACTTTATTAATTATTAAAGCGGACCTGCCAGTGGGCTGGCGGCAGAGGCGTCGGCTCGCACGGGCTTGTAGACGGTGATAGGACCTGACAGATAGGGACATCATACCGCCGTGATGCCGGCAAAACAATACATCAAACACACAGCCAGACGGAGAGACAAACAAGCTACATACTACGTCATATCACATCCACGGTCGGGTTTCAGAGACCAGTTTTCCCACACAATGTGCAGAAAAAGGGACAGCAAACCCAGCTCCCATACCGACGCAAACACCGCTATCGCTTACATCTATTTTGTGCAGTGGAGTACGTGATTTGACATCTCCTTATTAGCGTGAAAATTATTTTGTTCGGTGTAACTGAACATGATGGGCGGGCAGCGTCGAGCTGTCAAACTGCATACAGGAGCGATCTTTAGCGAACAATCGGACTTGCGAGTCATCTAATGACATCAACAATGCAAGAACAAGATCGTTAATTCTCGGCTCAATGCTGGAAAGATTAGTTAGGCCTCTGTTCTTAATATATCGTGGATTTTTTTAGAAGGAAACGTTCATAAAGACCGAACGTTGCTGGCTGATTCAAATGGACCGAAAACGACATTTTTACACATGGTAGTTTCAATGTAATTTTTTCCTAACGACGCGGTATCATAAAACTAGCAATTCTTCACACAGCACTGGCTCTAACTCCGTCTGAAATACTCCAATTCATCATTCATTCCAACAAATCCGCAATAAAATCCCATCAAAATATCGATAAACGAGCAATTGCTGAGCATGAACATCAATTGAGTGTGCGCTGCTATATTCATCACTGGTGAAACACGCTTAATCTGGCGCTGTGCAAGTTTCTGGGGAAAGTCGCAGCACACGAGGCGGGCTCTATTGGAGTTTCGTCTTTCTCGGCCCGGAGCTACCAGAAAGGGCAGCCCTTGTCCATCATTTTACCATTCCGCTCTCCTTTTTAGCCATTTCCTCTCTTCCTTCCTGAAACGTTCGAAGATAGTTATCTTAAAAGGGAAAGTGCAGGCCAACTTTCGCGGCGCTATCGCGTCTGGAATCTTGAGCGGGAGTATTACCGAGCGTTTTCACGGGGCGGTGGAGGAGGGACGTATTTGCGAGGAGGAGAGAGAACAGAGAAGGGGGAAATCCAAATGAACGAGGACGGAAAAGGTCCACGGCAGCCCCGTGATTGATGAAACAACACGCCGGCCGAAATTAAAAGGGTGCGCGGGCCAGAATAGCCCGAGATGTCATGATACATATGGGTGTGTAGGGACGATAGGCGAGGTGTGATGAATCCCCCGACCATTTTTCACAGATAATGTCAGGAGAAGAGGTCTCCCTGAAAGCATCTGGGGGCTCTTTTCACGAGGCGCTGCTCATTTGTCAGCTCAACATGCATCTCTGAAAAACACCAAGAGTAGCTCTAGAGCAAATAGTGGGGATTTGGAGGACATTGCGGTTTTTTCTACTTGTCATGTTTTCTGTAGAATATTTAGCTGTTACAGAGCCGATACAAAGATTTATAGAAAACCCGATCTACATTTACATGTACTTCCGTTGGTGTGTGCTTATTTCTATCTTTCAAGTATATTTGATGTTATATTGAACTTCATGGCGGATGCCCACATTAGTATAATAAAGCTGTTTATTTTCTACACAAACTATTCAGTCCTTGACGCGAGTCTGTATGACTCTTTCTTCATGATTGTGCCTTGTTTTTTCTCGTCAGTACAAAAGTACTGCGGTCCAGTCGCCTGCTCTGTTCCTGGTTAAAAGTTTGGCGGAAAAGTTGAGTTTGCCGGCGGGATAGTCGCGGTTGTCTCGCACGTATGTGACCCTGGCTGGCAGGGGCTTACGGGGTCAGATATACGGCCGTGACACAGGCGAGAAACGAAAAGTGCATCGGACAAAATCAGACCTTTCCTTTTGCTCACTCCACGTCCCGGAGAGAGGGACGCGACCAGACGTGTTATCGGCCAAATCCACGGCTCTCCCGGCGTAGATGGCAAAGTGCACGGCACCGTTTCACCCGCCGCTTTCATTTGCGCGGGAGAAATTTGTCTCTGTTTACCCTTGTCGTTTGTTCGTGAGAAAACAATCGTTCTCTGTATATGCGGGAATCACCGCTAAATCCCAGTCTAGCTAAACTCAGGCGATCGGGGAGAAAGTCGAAAATCCCGAGCGCGAAATACAGAGCTGGCCTTCAGATGTGGGCATGCACTTATGGCTGTCCGATTTGTCTTCCCACCATTTGCTTGAGGTGCGAATTCGTCCACTTTCTACACAGGTCGTCCCGCTAATGACCGCGTAGGTACAAACTACTCTTGATACATAACGTGATCTCTGCGGTGATTGAAGTTTTTTCAGAAATCAAAGCAAAAATTGTGAAACTTCTCGTCGAGTCATTCATCTTTGATGGTGGCAATCAATTCTCTTGTAGCTGTTTTGTTGATGTAACGTCTACTTAAAACGCCGACACACGTCAGGTGATCGGACAGGTAAGTCCCTGGGATTTTAGCCTCACCTTTCTTCATTTTAACTTCCTTTATATGTTCTACTGATTTATGAAGTGACAAAACGCCACTACAGACACACGCAGTGCCCTGTTCAGCGGACCAAAAAGAATACAACAAGCAGCTCAAATATCTTAGGGATTCGATGTGATTCAACTTGGCTATCTATGCTAGTCTAAATTATCTACCTATTTCTACTGTGGTATTCATTTATCCACGATATGTATTGCTATCTTGGACTTGGTTGCTAGATTTGGAAATGCATATATAAAAGTTTTTGGATTAGAGAATTATTGGATGTTTTCGGAAAGGAAAAGCTTCAGTGCACTGTATCAGTGTTCGAATTGTTTATGCCATCAAAATGAAAATATATTAAAGGGATTCGATTAGATTCAACTTGGCTATCTATGCTAGTCCAAACTATCTACCTATTGTGATATTCATAAATCCACGATACTTTTTCCTATTTTGGACCTTGTTACTAGATCTGGAAATGTATTTCTAAAAGTTTTGGGATTAGAAAATTATTGGAAGAATTCGGAAAGGAAAAAAAAAACTTCCGTGGACTGTATCAGTGTATGAATTGTTTATGCCATCAAACTGAAAGTAAAAGCATTTATTCATCGACAGGGACTCAAGGAAAGTTTTTTATTTGTTCATAGCATCAGCGAATGTCCTAGCTTAACAAAAACTTTAAGCTAGCTATAGTAACATTTTTATTTTGCTTTATCCTTACAGCAGAAATAAACATAGTTGGTGTAACTTGTAAAGTAAAACTTTTCTAACTCCATTTAGAAGTTCCCAACTGTAGTCAATCATGGACAAATCTCCTTTTTCTATTTTTCCCTCCAAGTAACCAATCCTATTGCTGAAATTAGGTCATTTGGAATAATATTTGCTTGAATAATTTGCGACAGAAATGCAGGTGCATATAAGGGGCAATACCGAACGAAAGAGTCAAAAACGCCTGATGATAATATTGTTGTTTGTGCTCTTTCATCATGTCCACTTTGTACATTGTTACTCTGACGTTCTTTTCATTTGCTTTGCTTGTGTCTGTTCCAACCGGACTTAAATGATGAGTAAAGTTCGTTTTTATGAGTAGAAGCTACCTTAAATGAACCACGCCCCTATGTTGACCCAACTTTTAAAACAAAAAGTTTTTCTCAAAGTTTTCGTGCAAGCCTACACGCTTCTTGCGTCACCACCTAACGTTATGTGAAACCAATGTCCATTATGTATACAGGTGTATTTTCCCTCATTCGTAATATTCTATTGCACCTTTTATGTCCTCTGTGAGACCGTGTGTACTTATGCTCTGGTGACGATCCCTATCTATATATCCTTTCGGCTACAATATACCGTCTGATGTCTGCTCCCCTCTTTTTTCATGAGCACTGTAAAAGTCGGGCGGATTTTAATGAATGATGCGACTCTTGTTGTTACTTATACAGTTATGGCACCCCAGTCGGAAGACTACAAACGTTCGACTACGATCGTATCCAGCGCGGTCGTTGAGCTAATCCCGCCACCCTGCGCGGAAGTCTGCGTACTTGTGAGCCGGCCTGGTGTGAATCTATCAGACACGCCGCCAGATCAGCTCTCCCCACAACGTAAAGCACCACAGACAATCCAAGATAGATCGCGGCGATGGACGACCTTCCATTTTCAGTGTCCGCGTGGCGCCACGCTAACCCCAGCCATCTTTAATTGCCGATCCGCACTCCGTGTAAACTTTCTCAACAACAGCTAAGTGGAAGGGGAAACAACATTAGCGATCGCCCCACCGAGCCGGGCATTACCGCACTACATACATCCAGCTATACGGGCGGGTTCTCCAGTCTAAATTATTCATGACTGGCGTATCAGCTCTTCTCCCGATCGTGCGATTCTGCGAGTTGTACAGAACAATTCGCCACGACCGTTGTGACTCGCAGTGATGCCCTTAACGACCTTCAGTACATGATAAACGAAGAGGTTTACTCATAACTGCACCAGTTTATTGTCCCGCTGATTTATTGCACGCGAAGTACTCCGTGTACAGCCTCCATTGTTGTTGTCATCTTGACTCAGTATTTGTTTAATGAGAGGTAAGGTGTAAATGGTCGCCTCACCTGTGAAGCGTTCTCGTTATACTTTTGCACCTCAGTGTTGGCGGGAGGCTCACGCAATGTCCGGGGTCAGTATTAAATATGCACGAACTCACTTTTGTTCTACGGGCGGGATGAAATGGAGCGGCAGTACCCACATCTCCTACAAACAATGACACGGCAGAAGTTCCATATTGTCTGTCATTGTCTGCTGAGTAGCAGGGCACTTAAGGGCCTCTAAGGGTCGCTCTCATGTTAAGGAAATTGAAATAAAATAATAGAAAATAACAGGTATTGCGTCGTTTAGATTGTATGGGCCGTATTTCATCCACTTATATCTCTTCCGCCGGTTTTATGAGGAATGAGAACGCACGGTGCGTCTCCATACGTATAATTTTTATTTCTCGGTGGGAGGTTTTCTGGGGGAAACTGCACAGCTAAAATCGCGTGTAATTGAACTATTTTCCCCCCAGCGAAAATGTCCGATTTTACGGAATTTGCCTGTCTCAAGGTTGGGGCTAAGCAGCACGAAATATGATGGATGGGGGTTCATATCTGACCATTTATCACCGGGAAGGCCTAGCAACCAGATGTCGGTACTCAGGCGGGGCGCGAGGCAGGGTGGCGGGCGGTGGGACTGGCGACCTGGGCCGACAGGGGTGGGTACCCGGCCCCGCTACCTGCGCCCGGGGGCAGTACGCGTCGCCTCACGTGTGGTCTCCGCCCGGGAGGTCGCCTGTTGTTGTTGTGTACGTTCATACTGTCATAACAAACACGCAGGTGTGCAGGAAAACATGTCCAACAGGACATCGCCCAACCTGGCATGTATCACAGGCTGTTGGGCTGAATATTACTAGAACTGCGACGATTTCATATTTTTCATATATGAATATCTTGAGGTATTCTTGACCACTTTTGAATATACGATGGGTTTGTGAGCCACACCCATGTTACGTCTTCTACACATACGAACTATGCAGTCCAAGAGGAGTGAGTGAGTAAGTGAGAGCGTGTGAATGAATGAGTGAGTGAGTGAGTAATTAAATGGATGAGACAATGAACAATGAAAGAAGAACAGTATACATTAACAACAATAGAAACCTATGGAATATAGTGACATTAAAACGCCTTTTCAGCACACATCTAAGATCTAATACTACACATAGTAGCATTATCATACATGATACAATGGGACACACCTCATCTTACAAAGAACAGAAAGAGCAGCAGTAAAGTGTGTCTATGTTAAGGCGAGGGTGTGGAATTGATGCACAGGGAACTGCCCTGCCGTCCCAGCCTATAAAACACACACACGGGCACCGCCGTTCCCCCATCTAAATTATTGGTGTTCTTGACACAGACGCCGCCTGGCGAAGTGCACCCATGCGATGTTGCCGGGGAGATAGCAGGAGAAGAGGAGGAGCATCAGTACCAAAAAAAACTATCCCTCGTATACGAGACTTCAGCTGTTGGGCAAAGGTAAGACGGGAAAAGTGCTCTAAATACTTGCATACGTTCCAAAGAGTATCGTCGTCTCATGTAAGCATGAAACCACCTGTTTACACCTCGAATGCATCTTTTTGCTCCTGTCAGAAGTCAAAATTGTCGTTTTATTTCTCATTTAGCAATACTGCTTGTCAATCAACTATCTGTCTCTTTCACTTGTGCTGGACAATAAGCCGACAGGTTGATGAAAGACTCGAGGCACACGCTGACCTCCAGAACACGAAACAAAAGTGAGCTGTCTTCATTATCATACAATAAATGTCAACGACAAATATCAGTCTTGTCTCCTTCAGTTTCATTAATCCTTCTCTGTGTATAACAGTACTGCTGCTTTCTATACAGGGTTATTGTATCTATCTATGATATACACGTATCTGCCTACCTAATATAACGATTGCCTAACACTTTGCACGCATTACAAACTTCACATAATCTTGAAACAAGCCTGGAGAGTCCTTTTAGACGTACTGCTAAAACGATGAAGTTATAATCAAAGACGCTACGAAAGCACATTACAACCGTAAGCCCTTTCCTAACCATGACGCCAGACAGATAACCCGGAGTTTCACATTCAGCGTAAACTCTTACTGTAGCGGAGAGTTCGTGTGTACAAATGATTGCATGTGATGTTGCAATGTTTGCATTTTACAACCTTGTAACTTGTGCCAGATTGTTCAGGGATCAGTACTTAGCACATCTTCGAGCCGTTCTGTTACATACACGAGGCCTTGCCCTTGGCACAGAACTCTGGAGCGTGCAGGGAGAGGAATAATCATCCAAACTTGGGCCGAGAATCCTGACAAATGATAGATACATCGTAATTTCCCGTTCTGCTATTTGATACGCATGGCAATTTGTTTTGGAGCAGCCAGAGCTCCCTTGTTGCTCCAGGATAGTGGGAGAGACCAACATGATTGATATACGAGAGAACTTTTTACTTTGAGATCTCAATTTTCTCCAACTGCCATCGACAGGGTGCGGACAATCTCTGCTGCGCCGTGCGTTCTGACTGACTGCTTGTGTTGATTGCAGCGGGTTCAGCGACCCTCAAAACAAAGTACATCCTTCCAACAATATTCACAAACCTTTCCGAGTCATGAAAACGTTTGAAGCGAATGTGTAAACTTGTAAAATCGGCGTGTGCGATCCCGTCAGTTCTGGAAACGTGCGGTACGTGTCCTGGCCCGTCGGGAGATCGGGGAAGCTGTCTGCTGGCGTACGATATAATTAATGTGTTTTTGCTATTTGGTTATTAATGTCATTTATATATGGCAAGGTCGAGCGGAGAAGTCAATTCCAATTTCATTGCTGCATGCAAACGGGAACCCTATGTAGACTGTTCCACGGGAACGAGGTGTCCTGGAAACGAGAACACTCCGTGTTTTGTTGTCATACCTACCAAAGTCATACGTTTTCCTTATATAGTTGGTTATAGCTGTTTATTACTGTCCACTGTTATTCTTTCTGTTGATTTAGTCCTCTACGTTTGTTGTAATGAATGGTACCGAATGGTTACCAGAAATGAAACAAATAACTGTTCATTTGTACCCCGTAAGGCCAGCCATAGCTCCAAGTTTGCGTCCATGTTTGACATTTAG
Source organism: Branchiostoma lanceolatum (assembly GCF_035083965.1). Classification (NCBI taxonomy): domain Eukaryota; kingdom Metazoa; phylum Chordata; class Leptocardii; order Amphioxiformes; family Branchiostomatidae; genus Branchiostoma; species Branchiostoma lanceolatum. The sequence continues at coordinate 24,792,625 of NC_089725.1, read as the reverse complement.
GAGCCTAAGGTGTCCTAATAAAAGCGTTAGATCGCGTTGGTAATGGGTGTTCTGGGAGTTGTTACTATACGGAAGATTTGTATAAGCTTCTTATGTCTGACGTAAAAACTACTAAATAACCGAAGAGATCATTTTTCATACATTCATGAACTCACCAAGATCAACTCCACGGACGAAAGAGTTTGTTCGCTAGAAGTTCTTATCAAAAATTAACTTGAGATAACAGATCACAGGCCTCACCTGTAGGGCTGCCTACCTGTCCGTACACCTGATCTACGTAACAACCACATTACCGCAGCGTTTTGATAAGTTTGTGTGTTTGAACCTACAAAATGACCCTCCAAACTTCAACCATATACGACTTACACGTGGGCGTGCGCAACTGATACGTTCTAACACAGGATAATTCGTCTGTTCGCGCCGGCAGTAGCAACAACGACTTGTCCATGACACCACAAGGTGTGAAACTTTAGATTTGTTTGTGACCCTTTGCGCACGTAACATAGTGGTCAAGTACACGTTAGTGAACCCCCGGCTTGGTGTTGTCACGGATTCTATTATGGGAGAGGGACGCTAATGAAGTCTACTTCGACAAGGTACTAAATCACGCAAATTCCTTTGTCTGGAGAAGTTGCCAACTAGTCGAGTCGGGCACGAAAAGTTGCGGCTTTCTAATGACTGTTACAAAACGACAAAAACAGACTGAGATAGGGGAGGATGTTCTAACCAACACGATACCTGCTACATGGAGGGACCGTGTCCCTGTATTATCACGGGGCAAAGACGCGATTCTGCAGGTCAAGGTGACGAGGCACAATCAACTTCCCCGCAGAAGTTTGAACATGTTTTGGTTTTCTCTCACTTGATCCGGCTGGCGGGCGTTTCGCGCGGGTCAGCTGGGGGACAGCGGGGTTAGGTTTCACGGCAGAACCAAATGTTTGTCGTCAGCGGTTCTTTTTCTTCAAAGCCATGGAAGGCTCTGAACAGTTTTCATTACAAGTATCTACACATTACCGCGCGGTAATGTCGCACGGCAGGGCGCGCGCGGGCAGCTCTCCGCCCGCTTGACACGGTTAAAGTGTGCCCGCTGGGTACGACGAGTCGCATACCGTCCTGCTGATCTGTCCTCACCTGGGCCGGACAGGTGTGATGTCCCAGAATCAGGGACACCGGAGGTCAGCTCGGCGTGTCCGAGCTTACGAGCGCGCGTCTGTCCGAAGTGCCTCTCATGGCCGAAAGGTTAACATTACAATATCGACTACACAAATGTGCTTACTACACAAATACAAGACAAATTCGCTGTAAACATGTAAGTATTCGCAAAAAAATATTCTAAACTGCACCTCAAAGTTATCGAAAATGGTATATTTTTGGTCGTAAGCTTAAACGGCATCATTTCTCTTAGAATCATTATCAAGTCAAGTTCGCGGCGCCGTTTTTACCGTGTGTGTGATGCACCCTCCTCGGGAAAATAATCGTCGTCTTTCCCCGCCCCAAAATTACGACGCGCAACAATACATCCTGACACCAAATATAGAAAAACACAAAACGCTATAAACGACCATAAATTCCGCCTCACCCAACCATCCGTCTCCAAAATAGCCGCCGGCGAATGATGAGGAATAGAGTGAATTATTTTCCCCCAGTAAAAATTTCCGAGAAGACTAATTTCAGTTGGACTCACCTCCAATTTGTTGGCCCCGGTATCTGTGACGAGCAGATTTCCAGGCGTATTGTTTCCCCGCTTACTCCAAGTAGCTGTGGTCCCGGTAGAAACTTGTCAGCGGCTGCGGAGATAGACGGGAGAGATCGTGCATACATGTATGCAAGCTCCCAATCTAATCTATATTTCTGATGAGAGGCGCGGGCAGATTCGATTTATTAGAGCGGGTAGGGAGGCAGCTCCGCGGAGATGCCAAGAGGGACGATTCTAAGCAGCGGAGCCGAAGTCGGCATTACCATTCTGACGAGGGAGCTTTTAGCGGGACCGTGCGTGCTTTAAACTGGTCTAACCACAACTTGCGTCACGCGACAGACCTGTCCCAGAACCTGGCCGGGGTGGGGAGTGTCAGATCACAAGCAACGTGTACCTCGACACGGCAGACAATACACAACAAGGGGAAAGTGCATGGAACGGAAGGGATGGGAAATACAGGGCGGGGTGTGGCTGTGCGCCTCTGCCGTCACACACACAGACTCACTTGTCTTCTTCACAGAATTCTCCTGTCCCCTTTATCTATTCTTTCTTTCTTTTGTGTGACACTCCAGCCTCGCCCCACCTATCCCGCCATCTCTGCTTTCCCACCAATCTTGCTGATGGATCATGTTAATATCAATCCGATGTTCTATTATCTGTCTGCAGAGTCAGGACCTGTCGCGGCAAAAATTCATTATCCGGTCTTTGCCTTCCTTCCTCGGTACCAATTCTTTATTTCAAGAAGGCAGGTGATGAACGACCCCGTGGAAGTAATCCAATAAGTTCACCTGACACCGCCACTGCTAAAACTTCTTAAGCAAGTCTCCTTAACTTCTGCCTTATTCCATTTTCCGCCTTTAATTACAATCGGGGGCGTCACGTGACGGTGCGTCGGCGGCGACTGTCGTGCGTGATCCGTCCGTAATCCGGACTTAAATCATGACTTATTGCAGCGACGTCGGGAACTAGTTTATCATAGAATTTCGTAAATCCGCAAATTGCTGAGAGTCATCACGGTAATCACCCAAGTATGGGCGGTGGCATATTCATGAACTTGCGTAGTGTGTGTGTTGGGGGGGGGGGGGGGGGGTGCATGGGGATGGGGATGGAGATAGTTGTCACTCAGAGGAAACTTCTGTCTTTACCAGAATCCTTGGCATGTTGGAAAAAAACACTTGGGTACCAAATGTGTATCTCATCGGCCGGATAACTCTTCTGGCAGATTATTCAGCCTATTGGGACATTTTTTTGCTATTTTTCCAGCGACCCAATAAGTTTGGTAGAGACTACAGGAGTCGTAAGGATGGAGGGTAAAGACACCACAGGGAACGCGGGAAGAAAATTGAGACAAATCGAAGGAACAAGAAAGAAAATGGATGAAAGATGAAACGACATAAAGGCACGGAAAGAAAGTAGTACATGTATCATGATCAGACACGTAATTGATAGACAGTGACTGATAGATGATGATGATCTGACAGGTGAGAATATTAGCCTGCACCCACTGCCGACTCAGGCCATCCCTTGTCCCCGCCATTCCTCGGTTATGAGGAGAAAATAAACAGTCGGCGGGTCTGCGACTGTGAAGAGGGTCTGCATGGGGGGGTCCTGGCAACGCTTAACGGTAAATTCAGACCAGCCGATAACGCTTAACGGTAAATTCAGGCCGGCCGATAACGCTTAACGGTAAATTCAGCATTTTTAGAACATGAGATACCCCTGAAGACGACGGTTTTTTGCCACTAGTCGTCCTGATCTTGTGGCAGGAGACCTATTACGCTATGCCATTCTCGCACGCCTACTCCGAACGCTTTAATTTCATGATCACAATGACGAGCGCCGAAGGCGCGACGAAAATTTTGAAATCTTGACCCTCTGAAACGCTATTTCCTGCATTCTGAGGGGGGGGGGATTTTCCTGAAGAGTAAGCTAAGTTTTATGACATCTATATTTTAAAAAAAAATACAGAAGAGTTTCAGCTTGATTTTGGAGGGGCGTCACGCCCTCCAGACCTCGCCGGAGCTGCGACATGCTCCCGGGCAAAATTCTTGACACCGCTATTTCTTGCATTTCGATGGGCAAATATTACTGGTAATTTAAGTTAAGTTTAATGATGTCTGTAAAAATCTACAGACGAGTTTCAGCTTGACTTTGGGGGCCGACGCCCTTCTGCCAATATTGTTTCGACGGAGGCCTGGCATGCACCCGGGGAAAATTTTAAATTCTTGAACCGCGAAACACTTAATTTCCTGAATTTTGAGGAGAAAACTTTGCTGGTAGAGTGAAAAATAGAAGTGTTTCAGCTTGAAATTTTGTGGGGGGTGCCCTACCGACATATTTTTGCCGGAGCCGTGTGCTCCCTGGAGAAAATTTTGAAATCTTGACCCACTGAAATGCTTTTTCCTGCGTAACGAGGAATTACTCAATAACGCTTAACGTTGAATTCAGGATGACAAATAACGCTTAACGAGGAATTAAAATGACCAGTAACGCTTCACGATTAATATACCGATAACGCTTAACGGTAAATTCAGGCGGCCGGTAACGATTAACGGTGAATTAAAATCGCTCGTAACGCTTCACGAAAAAGGGCATGCAGACCCTCTGTGAAATGTGGAGAGGCTATCACGTGTGACGGAGAAGACTTGGACGAGACCTGTCGATGGCAAGAGTCTTTGTGATTAATCATGTCGCCACCCAGAACATACAGCCAAGAGAGGGCGATGTTTTTGTTGGCAGCCCGGCGGAGTGGTGTGGGTGACGGGCGGGGAGGGAGAGTGGGCCTGAGAGGACGGGTTGGAGAGGGGCCAACGCCGCCGCCCCTCCCGGGACACGGCAGCCAAGGTCTCGGACTTCTCGTCTTACCAACTTTATCAGTCGTAAAAAGTTCACGGATTTCAACAGTAGCAAATTTAACATACACAGAGAGACCATGTATCTTAGATTTGCAACAGGAACTATTTTCTGAACCAACAAACTTCCTTTGAACTGTGACAGCAGTCTATGAGAACGTGTAAGACTTGTAGACGGGCGATCGGATTCTTGATAAACCTCTTTCCCCCGAGTCTGTTACTCTTACAAATGACCTGGAACTCTCGACGCCGGTGTAAGTAAGAATGTTGCCACTTGAACTTTCAGCAGGGGGTTACTGTGGCGACCAATCACCTCAGGAATCAACACGTGTATCTCTTATCAGTAAGTGTTCCTGTTGTTTCAGTGAAAAGGCTACCGGAACTGCCAGAAGCGGACAACAGGCGACTCGCCATGGCAACCGTTGCTAGGACCACACCCAATCTGAAGAAGTTGTTTGGCCGCGACGTCGCTCCACATTTGTCGCTTGTCAATACTTTCTCTTTTTATCTCAAGTCCCCACATGCCTGGATTTTGAAATGTATGTGAAGTTTTCCTGTGGACATTTTGCGCACAACAGGAAAATTTAGCCAGGCCTTCCTAAAATGTATATTCATGTGTACATACAACGACCTGGGATTTTAGTCTACATCAAAAATGTTCCATTGCACGTCGTGAAAGTTGGGAAAACTAAGTAAAGGAAGTTGTCAAAGTTGTCAAATCGTTAATTCGCACCATGGGCTCTGTTAGTTCTGACATAGGGAATGTGGCTTAGCTATCAGGGCCTTTTCGACCATGTCTGAATTACGTACAGTAAAACAAGAAGCAGAGATTGAACGAAATGAGATGTCCGGGGACAACTTGCCCCCCAAAGTTCTCCCACCGTCGTCTCCCGTGTAAGACTACCCGCATGTAATCCCTGCCCTCCCCACCTCCTAACTCCTGCGTGACAGTTAGACGTATGACGATGTTAAAAATGGTGTTTGGCCCCTCTGAGGTCACGGCAGCCTGCCCCGGCCCCCTCCCACCTATTGTTCCTCCAGCCATCAGGACCGGGAGATGGAGATGGATGGGCGACTTTCACGCCCGCGAAAAAGGAAATAATGCGTCATGGGCGACAGATGGCACCCGCCTCGCGTGTGGGACACTTATAGGTCAGAGGTCAAGGTTACGCCTTACACCTGTACTCGTATGACGCTGTGGCCAGTAAGTGGCGATCTGAGGGTGTTAATGCTCAGGGAGTGGGTGGGGGGTGGTCTTGGACATGTTGGAAGGGGTTGAGTCCTCTGTTCTCTCAACAAAACGCAGCTGTAACTGTCTTGAACAACTTGAAGTATGATGGCCGTGCAAGCTACCTGTTATAGCGTCGTCCCATCCACCCATCAATCACCGCATCGCTCCGCACTTAGTTCCCGGCTGTTATAGGTCTATCTCATCCATCAATCAATGTATACCTGCGCACCTGTGATGACAAGTTGTGCGGCCTGCGCGCCTGTCAGTATGATACATGCGTCCGTACACCGCCGAGCGGGGCTGAAGTTAATGCGTTTGGGTCGTGTTGTGGCCACCTAGGTCTCGGTGGGGGTCAGTCTGCAGGTGCCACAGGTGTGGGTGCAGGCCGCGGGTGAGGCAGAGTCCTCCCCCCGAGAGCGGGAAAGTCTTGCTCACCTCGCGGGAAGAATCTTAACAGATGGATAGGTGCAAGGAGAAGGCAAGGTCATGAAATATTCAAGCGAACTCAATTTACAAAAGTTTATAGTGCGATAAAATTGGGTTCTGAACCTGCCAAATATTCGCATTTACGATAGAAACATCCAGGGAATAGATGCGCGCATTACGGTACCATGGGAGATAGTATTACAGGACGGAATGTGTCGAGTAGATAAGTCCTAGAACCGTCATATTCCGACAAATATGAAACTTTAAGTGACCATATTTGTTCCATATTGTCCAACTAGGACGATGGTAGAACTTTTCTGTTGAAGTTTATCCATGTTGTATTGTACAGCAAGGTGGTGCAGTCGTCTTAAGGCAGTGTTTGGCCACCAAACCCGGCCACTTCTCATGTTTTATCGTGCTTAACACTCCTCTTCACATTACCGAGTTGAAAGTTATTTGTCATCACAGTGTTAGTGTTGTTCAAGTCGGTTAAAACCGGCTTGTTTACGTAGTGCCGCCGTTTTGTTTGGTCCCGTTCTAAGCTGTAGCACGGAAAGGTGAGAACATTGAGTAATCTGTCCACGTCAGGTGGGCTCAGATAAAGGTGTGCTTATCTCCTGTCCCTCTGCAGGCCCAGCATCCCGGCCTGGTCAGCCCACTGACAGACGGTGATGGATGGAGCGGGGCACCGGCGGTCCAGCCTTCGGTTTCGATCACACTTATCACCGAGCACAATGACAGCGCGCGACGGTGGGGGACGACACTGCGTGATTTATCGGGACCGTCCTCGGACGTGTGGTGGCGGGAGACAAAAACGTGATAAATGGGACATTTCGGCGGAGGGGACCGGGGCAGGATTCATCAAAGCGCCGCGCAGTCCCGGGAGAGCTCACCCGCTCCTCCGACCCTTTCAGCCGATGACCAATCACCCACCTCGTCTTCTCCTCACACCGGCCGGCTACTAGTTAAAAAGATAAGCCCTTATTAATACCCGCGTCCCTCCCGCTATCTCCTCCAATCTACAGGGATAAACCGCGTGCGAATGGGCAATTATTGTTATCAATTTCATATCGCTCAGACAGAGCAACTTAGCCTATCTGTGGAGCGATACATTTTATTGGTTTCATTCTCACCTGTCGGATTTGGCCCTGGGAGGACTGGAAATTACGACAGTGATGGCGGCCGAAGATCGGCAATTTAATTAAACTCCGAACGATTAAAGGGGCACTTTGGTTTATCAACCGAATCCACTTAGGGCGTTTTAATGAAAGGGAGATTTCCCTCTGCAAATCAGATCGGAAAGTTTGTCCATAAATTTTCGGGAGGGGAAACTTTCAGGAAGTTTAAGGAGGGTCGTAAAAAGTAGCAGAAAACCAAAGTTTTTGAAGTGTTGGAGGAACGAGCTGTATGGACAGAGAAGGGTATGGTTCGCCTGAACTTTATTGCGATGTTCTACTGTGATCATGTGATGCTATCGTACTGATAACTCGTACTAGACCCGTTCTAGCGAGGTGTTTTAGTGCAATACTGAGCTATTCTACTCAGTAATGACCAATAGTTGTTACGTGTACTACCACAATTCTTGTCCTAGTCCAGTGTGTCCGAGTTTATGTCCTATAGGATAGTGAACTTCTCTACATCAGGATCTAACACACCGACACGTTAGCCACTGCCTCGTGATGTGTTTTGTGCACGGTATTACATTACTGATATAATGCGTCATTGGTGACTTTCATGACTGTTCGACCTCTAGATATTTGTCCATGAGCAACATATTTCTCCAGGGAAGTATCAGACTGGACTAACATACCAACGTACAATAAACACACTGGTCTAATCTAAATCGGACATTGGTGATATTTGTCTCTGACAAGACAGCCAATAATCTTTATTGATTTAACTCATTTAGCCTGAAAACCGACATACGTGACGAGGTTTGGCAGTTGAAAGAACAGTCACATCAGAGGGCCATTCAATACCACAAGCTCGTACAATCAGGTCTAGTATGGCGAAAGAGCCACCATCATCATATGTAGTGTCCTGTTCGCTCAGACCCTTGTAGGGCCAAGTGGCACATAGGGCAAGTTCCCTCACTGTTTCAGTAGCAGGGTATTTTTTCCGAGGAGGGGTTGCTGGCCCTTCATATTTAAGCTAGAACATGCTTGAGGCACCTCGTCGAACACCGGACCCCCATTTCACGTCCCTTCTGAAAGACGGGTCCAGTCCCAACCAAGATGTCCCGTCCCAGATTTTGAACCGGCGACTCCTAGTTACCAACTAAGTTTGAACCAGAAGCTTGTGAGGCCACAACCATTTGAGCTACATGGACATCCCTACAAGGCCCTACAATAGTCAGTGGTACAAATACAATCCAATTTGTAATCCGAAATTCTAGATCTAAGATATTTGCAGCAATTACTTTCTCCTGATTTGTTTGTTTTCCTTGTTTTCCACTTTTCCTTTGGTATCTGATGACAAAATAATTCATATGATTGTTATTTTTGTATAATTTTGACCTATTTCTTTATAAATTGTTATTCATTATAATACTTATTATGTTTACAACTCAAAATTCACTTTGTAGTTCCTCTTCTTTTCATTTGTTTCATTAGGATTTATGTTACAATTCCAATTTCTTCTTTCGTTAGTTTTTCTTAGTTTCGATGATATATAATTTTGTAAAAATCCCATTTGTGTAGTTTAGGGGAGGCCCCCGAAAAGCCGTATAGGCTTCTGGCCTCTCCTGCATGTATTCTTTGCTCTATTTATCTTTGTTTTATATTGTACGAAGAAACAATAAACAATAATGTTACTTTACTAGATGTTCCACAGAGTTAAGTAACATTCATCTAGTAAAGTAACATTCTTAAAGGTCAGCAACCATTCAACACCTAAGTATTGACGTAATAGTCATTCGATCAACATCATTTCTCCACATTCTTGCGGCTTGATAGTCTGGGTACCGTCCTCTTTAGGCTGACTCCGTGTGTCCGGGGGAGTAAAATAAAGCTGGACAAACGGCACAGGGGCAGTAGGGTTCAAGATGGGGTCTGTGGTCGATGATAAACCAGGTACGTAAAAAAGACAGTATTCTGTTGTCCAACATGGCCTGTCCTGTTTGTCGGCCACAATAATCCTGTTTCTCCTCAGATGTCATGTTCCATGACGTGGAACGTGAGCGATGACGCTGACACTTCCGTTTGCACTCTAACCTTTTTACTCCGCGAAAATGGAACGCCGTCCATCTTAACCCATTCCATTTTTCCCTCGCTCGGTTGACCACAAATCTGTGATTGATGCTCCCGAGTCCGAAACTTGCATCACTATTTGTTTCAACGGCGGATACTGTCGGTGTCACCATGGGATGCCCTTCAGTCAGCTCCAAGCAGATGTTTGGAGGGAAGAACACGACATTCTCAAAATTGTCCCGTTTGAACTAACATGTAGGATCCTGACACACGATATTTCCTCCCGACATCTGCTTGGAGATACGCCATTCTGCTTCAGACACACGACTGAGAGGGGGAGGGAAAGACACAGTATTTGTATCCACGTAGTTTTGGAAGACTGATATTCATGGCCAGATAAATTAGACTACTATAGTTACGGACAGAGATGGGACAAGCATCCTTTTCGTTATGTATGGGATTTCGGCTGGTAAAAGCGGATGATGATGATGCTGCTGTGGATCATTATGTGGAACAATATCATAGAACATTGTTTATTGAAGCATTCGCTATTATTTGCCCCCCCCCCCAATATACCTTTGACAGAATTAATCACTTCTTGACTTATCCTGTTTCAAGTTCTGCAATTAAACCACACTACAGTTCCAAAGAAGGGCCCAAACTTCAAGTGTCACGTCTTTCTGAGGACAAGCGCTATATACCACCCAAAAATCCTGACCATAGCTTGTCCAGAATACGGAATTTAAACAGAAAGCCGCCAGGGGGCTAGAAATCTAATCGTTTCTTTGATAGAACAAGACCTAACCACACACCAAATTCCATGACAATCTATACGTAGGTTCTCGAGTTCTGCTAATAAACCACACGCATGCATACATACATACAAACATACAAGCGCTAGCAAAAACCAAGGAGGTTTAGATCTATGAGTAATGAGGCATGAAACATGACTTTTGCTCTGACGTAGCCGTCCGTGTAATACCAGGTTGTCCTTCAGGGGTCGGTCCCGGACTGACGACCGGTCTCCCTCCCATCATCCGGTCATACTTCCTGCCTCCCATCGACCACTAGCCGGCTTATGCCACCTAACTGCCTCTGACAACATTAATTATCAACACTATTATGCCGCCTTCAAACGGCCAATTGCACCATTAATGTCCTAATCTTTCTTCCGTGGCTGTACGGTATGGCCGGCCCACCGGACAGGAGGGTTGGGCGGCTCGGTCAGGGACACCTGGGGGTTACTGTTCATGATACAGTCACCACCGGACACACATATCATTATCTCGTACATATGTATCTATATTTACAACTCCCGTTCAAATTACATCCTCCACGATAGTCTGCTCTCAAGATAGGTTGATAGTTTATTCCCTGTATCAATGTAAGTTTTATGTCATGATTATGTTTTTTTTAAACCCTGTATTAATCTGTATGTCTGTATGTCTATATGTAGTTTTGATGCAGAACCCTGGAGGATTGGCCTTTGGCTAAAGGGTATCTCAATGAACACAATTTTCCAAGTTAACGCCAGGCAGTCTAAACGTCATCAAGTCACGCACATGCACACGCGCGCACACACACAGACACAGACCAGACACACACACACACACACACAAAGACACACACACACACACGCATTTGTAGGTGGAATGTTATGTGCAAGTTATTTTGTAAAGTTTAGTTTCCGTACATTTAGTTTCCATCAATTTACTTCAACCATCGAAACACGAACATGGACTTCACGTGTCCCTTCAGGGCCTTCATACATCACAATCATTAACTACTCAGTAAAACAGCTTTATGTATGAAAGACTGGACTTAACAGGTTAAGAGAATTTTCATGTACATCATTGTACTTCCTAAAAGTTTAGAAAACAGATCTCTAAGTTACGAGAGGAAACCAAAGAACAAAACCCGACGTTACTAGAGAGTGCCTCAGACATAAACTGTCAGACACCATCCTGTTCATAGTTGATAACTTTGCACACCTGCTATAGGAGGCACGGTTCATGACACGGTCTTGTTTTATTTTACTAATAATAGAGGCTCGTCGTTACAATAAATGGATCCAAAGGCTTGTCTATATATCCAAAGACCTTCAAGCGAGTGTGGAAGACAGTTGTCCCTGTGAAGGCCAGTGTCCGGGATAAGGTGCAGCTGTCATGGCTGTGGTCCCCTGTGTCCTGACATTAAGAATATCACTGTATTAACCTTCACTGTCTCCAGGGGTCGATATATCGAAGGGAATAATTTGATAAATAAATAGAATTGATTCCATGCAGTCTTCAAAATGATTTACTTGTCTATGTCATATTGAGTTTTCTACATACTTGCTATATGTTGTGAATCAAACGTCAACAATGATCACGATGCAAAGTGTGACAAAAGTTTATAAAATAAAGAATTAAAAAACTCGGACAGCGTTTCTGATATGTTACTGTGTGTTTGGTTTTTCTGTGCGATTTTTTATTGAATCCGAATGATTCTGAAGATCATTTGACAAAGATATGGTGGTCAATATGAAAGGTTGATTTTCTGTGTGTGTGTGTATGCATGTGTATGCATGTGTGTGTGTATGTGTGTGTTTGTGTGTGTGTGCGTGCGTGTGTTTGTGTGTGCACGTGCGCGCGCGCGCGCGTGTGTGTGTGTGTGTGGCATTGCCCAATTTATTAGTTGTTCCCTAGAAGTGATTATTTTATGGTTTCTTTTATCGCCAAAGTGAAAAAGACCAGGTAATATTCATTGGTAGAAGCTGACCCGTGTATCTTGTAAACTCGCACTGACGGCGGCGTCATGGCGCTCGTGCTGCAGGCCTTTCAACAGGTATAAGCCGCCGCCGCGGCGCACAATCCATCCCGCACACTGGTCTGTAAGAACGCCAGACGTCACTGACACAGGCAAGTTGTTTTAACGTCAGGTGCGTCTTCATGTGCCGGGGTTAAGACCTGGCAAATCCGCCAGGTCACACATTCATACGGCAGGTCGTCATACACGGCTTCAAGCATCACTTAAAGCACGCGGAGCTCCTATCTGCATTAGAAAAATGGGAGATACAGATGCCTACTTGGGTACATTAGAGTTATATGGTAAAACGCCTGATTTGCGCTAAAGCTTCTCCTGACAGCAGAGCAGTAGTCATATCCGGCACGGGCTGGCTAGCACCCACGTTTGGAGGAGAGAGTAATGGAGACGTGCGTATCTTCTGACAGCAAGGGCCTTGCAAGAAATCGCGAGGGGCAGAGAGCGCGTCTTCCAGGCAGCAAAGGTGCGCGGGAAGTGAACGGGGGTCGGACCCTGGGACACAAGTTAAGATTTAGAAGCACCCAGGCGTGAACCATAGAGATCGGTACAAAACGTCGTCTGTCAGCCCGACTTACACGGCGCGCTGACGACTCGGCTTTTCCCGCCCGATACTCAGGCCCAAGGACACCGACAACTTCGATCGCCTGAAGTTCCACGGAAGGCGCTTTGAAAAGGCGCACAAAAGCCCCATTTCACTCTTTTTTACTACGACCTCGGGGAGACATGATTTTTGAAAGCGCTGTTTTCTGAAGTTCAATTCTTATGAAATACATGTAGCAACTTCACCAATGCGCTAACCATGTACACTACAGGGTATATAGAAAGACGCATCAACGTTTCTATTACATTGACGCGAAATTGACTTTCGTGTCTGCTCCACCCAACTGGGTTTAAAAGTTATCTGAACTGTGCGCAAAAAGATAGAAATACAATGTATATATCCTTTGCAACCAATGCGCAATGGTAGAGCGTACACCTGTAGAATGGTACACTTGGCTGGGTGCCGTGGGTGTCCTACAAGCAGTTAGAGTGGAACTCGATATCATTTCAAATTGGTGTGATGGGTATGCGGAATGATAGAATAACAGGAGAAAAGAAGTTGGAATTATGGATCCAGCCGTACCTAGCGACGCTGTGGGCCATCAAGGCCCTAAACAGAAACCAGTGGATAAATAAAAACCAATTAATAGATAGATAGATAAAATAAAAACAAATAAAGAAAATTAAAAAAAACAGAAACCTTGTCTGTATTGCATGTTACACATTGTTCATTTCATTTCTGATTTATCAGGATGTATCAGGATTCTGATGTTAGAATTGCAAGACACACATATGTAACTAAAACACACCTTCCTACCACAAACGTAACATTCATCCTTCAGTACAAACTTCTCTCGGATCGACTTTCCAAGTTGGCCCTTGGGGCATCGCTGACAAGCCGCAGTACAGAGCGACAAACAGGCCCGGACTAAGACGGAACGACGGCGTTGTGATATAATCCTGGCCCGTGTACCCAGGCTAACACGGTCAAACACGGCGGACAGGCTACGTCCGCACACGTTACACTCAACTAACGACCGAGTTACACCAGGGAAAAACTTTCCAACCCCATGTGCATGCTGTAACGTAACTGTTCTGGATAACTTGGAGAGAGTATGCGTTAACCTTGCCCTTGTGGTAATAGGATACAGCGAACTTGTTTATAATACACTGTATATCATATTAACATTTTTGGTTGTCAAAACCCATCCTGCTCTTTATTTGTGTATCATGTTATACATACACATATCCATTACGTTCTGATGGTCTTTTATTTTCACATGAAATCACATGAAATTATCGATTATATTTGAGATATTCCAAAGAGTTTGTCGAATCACCGATGTTTTAGGTAGTCGAATCTGCTTATTTTTTTCCGGTCTGCACACTTTATTTTGCAATGTTCGCATTACAATAAGAGTGAAATTTGTTTGCCCCAAGTCGCCGTAAGCCGTACATATATAAATGTTCATTCACGCCGGCAACATCGGAGGTCACGGTCCATCAAACACAGGAAATTCACCTGCACCGCCCAGGTGTTACCTTAATCCCCACAGCTTTGTTATCGCGCTTAGTCAGGGGTGGGCGCTCATTTCTTGCCTTTGCCTGCTAGAGAAAGATGTCTTGGCGAATTCTTGAAAGTACAAGAAACGCTTCCGTAATGCACTGCAGCACACCGGGCAAAAAAGTCTACAAGATTCTTGAACGTTGAATTGATGGGGGGCCTGCCATTCACTATTCAATCAACAGCATTGGAATTATCATCTGCTTTATCAAAATTATTTTTGTGGTGGAAATGTATTATACCTACCGTATGTTCTTGTAGTGTGTTTTGTTTGTTTGTTTACCGTTTTAACCGTTCACGTGTTGCACACTCGTTGGTAGATTCAGCTGACGGACTGCATGCAAAATGCTGACCCAGAACTGATATTCGAAAGTTGATGTATGTGACATTATTTTCGCAATAGACAGATCTATTACCAAAACATGTCTTCTCAACTCAAAGAGGCAAACGATATAGTCTTCTTTTTTGTTAAATCCTCCAAACTTTACTTGCGTTTCAACCAGTTAGCTACACTGGGTAAAATTACATCGGCCTCTCAGTATTGTTAACTTTTATGCTTATGAAAACCCTGCAATTTGTAGATCTAGTGTTTTTTTCACATTGGAATGTATAGTGTGACTTTATTTATATTAGTATCAGGTTAGTTCCCCCCCAAAAAGTTTAAAATTCATTGAAGTTGGCAGTCTGGAAGCAAACCAACTCTAACTCGTACCTTTGAGGGTTCTTGTGTCATTCTTGTTACACCACACAGGTCAAAGATATGTACTAATTGTAACTCTTCACATACAGAGCGGGGAAGTGTAGAACCAAACGACAGTGGGGGTCGTTTTTTTCTGAAGTTCGACTTCGAGGATTATTCTTTCACTTGAGTCTAGACAGCAGAGGTGTTAAACGCGGGCTTGACTATTCTGTGTAGTAAGAAAAGAGACCATTCTTACGCCACAGGTCTTGTAAACTGACGTAATCTCGGGGCGATCTGCCAGAGAAAGGGCCACGCGGGAAACCCGCTGCCTCTCTAAACATATAATTGCGCGGTTTATTTTCGTAGCTCAATTTGTTTGGGCAACGCGACCTTTCCATGAGTGTCATTTTGTTGGACGGGTCGCACTATTGAAACAGGTGCGCATTAGTGCCGCGGCCGCGAAACGGCCGCCACCACGGCGTATCACTCCCTGACACCTGGCGATAATGGTGTAAACTGCACGCGAGAGGGCAGTCCAGAACAAACTGAGACACGAAATTGACGGGACATAAGCGCCACCATGCAGTGACATCTTGATGTGCACTAAAGTACCGCACGCACGACTTCTCAAGTTCATCAGCGTGCTCTCTCAACGTCTTATCGTGCCGCCCCAAACAAAAGGTCTCTCCGCGGCCCGGTTCCTTGGCCCTGTCGACACAGACAGAAACACAGTTGGTGATGAACACGAATAGAAACCAGGGCCGACTCCCGAGCTGCCCGCGGTGGCTCCCACAGAACCGCAGACATTCCCCAGACCACGGTTTTGTTTGTTCTCTGAAAGCGGGGCGCGGGTGGTCTCTACACGTCGTCTGGACCTTTTTATCTCCTGGTCAAAAGGGCGTTCTTTGGCGTGGAGAATCGTTTGAAGTGTCTTTCCGTCTCTTAAATACATTCCACAGAGCGAGATATATTTTAAGGGCAAGGATGGAAGAGACTTTTGAAATGAGCAGTGACGCGGCACTGTCTTTTCTCCACGGTGCATGTATGGGTGTATAGATCGGTTTCCCACGCATTCATGCGAAACGAATGAAAGCCGTGACATGCCGGGTAACGATAATTCTGCGAATCGCTTAATGTTCCCTCCGACGTTCATATTCGCAGATTAATTCTTATGACATCCCTTAAGACCATTAAGTATGAAAGCGCATAAGAAAAAACGCCCGAATATCCTCCAAAGTCGGTAGTGTCAAGTCTTTGATAAAGTCTATATAAATGACCTCTAATATACTACAATTACATAGAAGATTTAAGACCAGAAAATGAGTTATTCATACCAACTATCTCTCTCAGCTTGTTACGGTAGCACTTTACTTGGCAACTGGTGGTTAACTAAGCCTTTCTTTTTCATAAGACATATATCGGTAGCTAACTCGTTATCCCATGTAAATACATATACCCTTCCATAAAAGCCCAACAGAAGCCGCAAAAAGAGGACCAAGGCCGTGACAGAAAATAAAATTCGCCACGCGCCAAATATTTCTATCCAGGATAGCAAGAGCTTGTATCGGTGGTGTACTTAACATCGGTAATGTATACTGCATAGTTCAATGATAAATTTGTTCATTTCTGGGAATGATCTACATTATCTATAAACTTCAGTCACCCAAGGCCACGTTGTCCACTTCCAATGTCATCTTACACGCTAGTGGTAAGTAGGGAGATACGCGACAAAAGCGCCTCCTAACGATATATCTCAGTACTGCAATCAACATGACGGTACTATGGATGAGTTTGAAACGGCAGGTACAAATGGAAAGCATGTACCAGTAATTCTACCTACTAGATTAGTATCAAAAATGCATTTTTATCAAGAAAGCACTGCAAATAATCCGTTCATGATTACATCTTTTATTTCAATCTATTTGACTTGGAAATTTTGGAATATATAGAAGCCTATTTTGTCTACACAAATTGTTAAACTAATAATGTGAATTCATATACATGTAGATCTATATCATACAATTTCAAAATACCTTGCCAAATTACATGGTCAGAATAAAATCTAGTTGACCACAAGTCACTGCCCTTTCTATTTTTACTCTATATTTGACTCAATTCATCCACTGAGCTTGATCTACCAGTACATTATAGCAAATATCAACATCAAATTATTTCATTAGTAATAAAACATGAACCAATATTAAAATGCATGCTTTAACTTGATAAGTAACAAATACCCAAGAAAAAAATCACATATGTGAAAGGCTGCACTGGTCAATAGCTTACAGTGGTTTATCCAGATGATCTATGAATTAAACCATGAATAAGAGAGATGTGTCTAAATTGAGTATCTTAAAGCCCACTAAGTGCAGGACTGTTCATGACTTCATGAGCTGAACAGGTGTGTCAGTCTTTCTGTCCTTTCTTTACAGGTGAGAATTTCTGCTTGTACGGTCGACGTCTCTTCTTCCTCGGGGGAGGGGTTTGTGTCGCCTTCAGGTAACCTTACATGGGAGAAAACAAGAGTTTTAAATCCACTCATAATAATCATAATAAAATAAAGAAATGTAGCCATTAGTCATATCCGGAATTAATCAATCCCATAGTCCTGCCCTCCCCCATCAAAGTGGAGAAAATGAAAATAAAAACATACAAATGCAAATATTTGACAGACATACAGCCAATCTCTCATTGGTCGAATCACTTATTGCCATGCTATCATTGGTTGATATTTCTGATGGTCAGTCAGACCCCAGATCTGTATAATATCTAGGGTGTGGATAGATAGATACAGTGTATTGGGGGTCTGGCATCCAAGTTATCAGGATCAGTTTATTGTCTCACCTCTAGTCTTACACTCCTGTGTGTCGGGGAAGCCGAGGGACCAGAAGTGCGGAGGTGTGGAGGTCGGGGAGTGCTGCTGGCGGTGGCGCGACGTCGCCTTCATACGCAGCTTCTTCTGGGACTCGGACATGTCTCCGTACCACTGGGACGAGACAGAAGTTTAGTTTAATAGTAAATAAATTATATACAGTCAAAACTGCCACTCAAGGGACTGGTGTCTGCTCTATGTGTACAGGTGATCACTAGAGAGAGGATTGCATCAATGGAAAAATTATCCTAAGGGGACCACCATAAGTGGTTACATTGGCCAGGCTGTCCTTTATGTAGAGGTGGTCACTTTAATAGTTTCAGCACAAAACTTGGTGACATAGAAGGAATTGATCACAGACTGAATGAAATGAGAACTTAGTCTTAGCCAGTTGTATTTGATAAATGAGTCCTTGTGACTCTGGGTTATGCAAATTCTATTGAGATGCTAGCCTCAAAAGGAGCTTCATCTTTAAGGCATTATCACTTTCAGCACAAGATTAAGAAAACTACTTGTCTGGCGCTAATTCCTGGTACGTTAGCAACTCGTTAAGGACAGCAGCAGACATGATTAAAGGGCGGGCTCCCCTGAAACAGTCTGCAATATATTTTACCAATTTCCTTATCTCCAAAGGTTCCAGATGGTCCTATTTTTGCGGTTTAGATGACTGCATCACACTTGCCCAGCCCAACACTTAACCTCCTGACCTCTGACACCAAGCCTCTGACCCCCAGTAACCCCATGACCTGTCCACCCCAGCGCCACCCCCTCCAGTCTGGTGATGGATGATCCATGTGTCTCCTCCTGACAGAGGTATGCAGGAGACAGCACTGGAACCAGCTGCTCACAGGCCTGTCTGTATCACTAGTGACCCACTAACCCACTCACCACTTACAGCGGTGATTTATCAGAGGTGTTTTGTCTCAGTGCTGTATCTACCTTCTAGATCAAAAGAATTTATAATTATCTGGATAAGAAGTGGTGGAAGGAACATGTCAAGACAAATCATCACCTTACACACTTGGTAGTGCCAAAGATTCATTTTTGTAACATGGCTCGGAAAGTGCTATGATAATTACCGTCATCATAAAAAGCTTTTGAATTTTTCTGTGTAGATCATAGATCTGCTATTAAGTTCATAGATCTACAGGTTTGACTGTGCTTACATCCTTGCAGCATTGACAGTCGTGTCCATGTAGCTTGCGCCGTTCGTCTTTTTTCCGCACCACCTTGGAATACTTGTAGTCTGGGCCAGCATCTTTTTTGGGAACCCTACGGGTGACATTGAAAAATATAAAACATAAGAGGAATGGAACACATTGAAGAATGACTGCAGCTGACATGGCACTCAACAATCTCTTTGCATCAACCCATATCTTTGACAAACAGTAAAAGTCCACTTCAGTAAAAAGAAGGATATCATAATGCATCAATGAACACCTGTCAAAATCTGCCAAGTTGTTGGGAAGGTTTCTAGGCCCTCTCCTTGCAGCCCTGTCTTCCATCTGCTCATCCTCCTCCTCGTCATGGGGATCATCAGCTGAAAGATTAGTAGTGAAGTCAGTGCAGTCTACTACCAGACAAAGGTATGGCCATGAATAAATGAAGGCTCAAACAAACAACCAAACAAACAACCAAACAAACAAACAAGAAATAAACCTACCAATACATTAGCCAAGACACACAAATATAACATGACAGGATAGGATAAATAAAAGCTGTATCAACCTTCCCACTCGTCCTCGACCTCAAACAGGTCTGAGCAGCTGTCTGAGTCATCCCCAACTTGCTCTTTCCTTCTGTACTTCCCAACATTCCTCCCCTGCATCACTTCTGGTGTGCCCAGGTCTCCACCAGCGTCCATGTCTTCACCTTCCTCTCCTCCAAAAGTTGTCTCATCAAACAGCCGACTGATGTCCGTCTTTCCTCTCCCAGACTTGACCACATCATTCCTTTTTCTCCCTCTCCCTATTCTCTCTTCTCCACCAACCTGACTGTCTACAGGCAAAGTTGTGGTGTCCAACTCAGTAAGCTGTATGTCTGGGTCCAGACTGCCATTCAGGGGCCCGTTAGTGTACTGTTGGCTCTGGAACTGCGTGTCCTTCTGGGTACTGGTGCTCGGCACTCCTGGGACTTTGAACTTCCCCGGCATGAAGGTGGAATCTGGATCAAACGTGTCTTCCAGAGCTTGCCGGCAGGTCTCGCTACTGGTACTTTGTGCGGACGTGTTTCTGTTCCGTGTTTTGGCACCGCCGTGTTTCTGTGATCTGCTGCCAGGTTCCCTTGTGTTGGTGATGTCGTGGATGGAGCGCTGGACCGCCAGTCGTACGGCCTCCTCCTCCTCCACAGCGTGAGGAGACGTCTCCTTCCTAGACAGCTCCAGCGCCTGCCGGAGGTCACTGTCCTCCTGGGGCGGCTCCCTCTTCCTCAGGCCTCCTTGGAACACCTTGGACCTGTGCAGCTCCGTCTTCTGGTTAAACATGGCCTGGGTCAAGGTCAGCTGTTTCAGTCCAGGAGACCCTTCTGTTGGTGCACCACCCTTCTGTTTACTGCTGCTTTGACTGGACATCACCCTTTTATTTCTGCTACTTTTCCCCTTTGGCCTTATGTCAGCACCATCATCTTCTGAAATGTCAGAATCGTCGTCAAAACAAGTTTTCCTTTTCCCACCCCTGCTGTTCTTCTTGTTCTGTTGTGAGTTTTTGACCCTAGGTGAGCTTCTGACAGCCTCGCTAACTCTTGTAGCAGCCCTGGTAGACCTCCTGGTAGCTCTCTTCTCCTGTGTTTTTGATGTCCTGTTTCTTCTCTTGGTTGAAAGCTCTTGCTGTGTGTCTTCTGTCTCTTCCAACTCACCTCCAACCTGAGAATAAGCATGAATGACTGTAAGCTAAGTGCAGATCGAGAGAATGGAAAAAAATAATCTCAATAACTTGAAAAACATGTTTGGACAACCTATGGTCATCCTTCCCTCATATTGACTACACGCAAAACTATAATGAATTTGGTACATACTACCACATTGGAAATCATAATGACGCTCTTACGATCTCCTCCCATAATTCTAAATGTGCTTGTTAGACCTTAACCAAGAAGAAAAGAGTCCCCATGACGTACCTCCATCCCTGATGGTCCCATCGCAGCTGCAGCCTTGTCGAATTCTCTCCGGAGAGTCAGTCTGGTGGGGTCATGTCCTCGGGGCTCCTGTTTGACCTTGACTTTGGGCACCCCCAGCAGCAGGGGTGACACGTCTGAGTCCACCTGGGTGACAGGTTCGGCCTTGACCCTGAAAACCAGCGGGCTCTGCAGGGACGGGGAGCCTGCACAGGAGGTGTTGGGTGCTGCAAAGGAATAGATGCATCAAACAATGTTTGTAGAAAAACCAAAATCATATCCACTGTTTTCATTAGCATTCATGGCATACATCTATATACTTTTACTGTATCTTTACATCATCTCTGTGATGTTTCTATCTTGTGAACAAATACAAAGAGACACATTGCTTTAGTTGAAATACTAGTCTAGTACTGTAGGTTACAATAATGAAATACAATGTATGTGTAAGATGTGTTCACAGCTTATCTAGAGTTTTGAGTCAAATTTGACCCATGACTCGGATGAATTTGTTACAACTTACAAACAAGACAATGCAAGCATAGCAAGGAATAGTTAAGATGCACCATTGTTGCATGAAAATATCAGACCTGTCCTTTTCCATACCTTTCCGTAGTGGCTGAATCTCCTGTGATGTGGGCACCTTTTTCTGCTGACAGGACTCCTCTACTCTTGTCCCCACCTGAACGTTGTCCCCAAACAGCAGGGGAGATTCACACGTGGTGTTTGTGGTACTGACATGTACAGCAGCAGGACAGGCAGGTCTGCCGAAGGTGGGGGAGACTGGTGGGGACATGTCTGCTTCTGGGCTGTCTGGTGCAGATAGAACCTGCTGGATCACAAACATAAGCAAGCTTCAAACTAGGAATCTATACTACACCATTGTATGAAGGGACCTGAACATTGAACTCTGATTACTATTAACATACATGTAAATCAAGAACCCCTTAAAAGGTAATAAATCTTTTAAAAACTTGAATTTGCTCAAAATACTGATTAATTACGGACAGACTTTTGAAGTACCCCCTATCTTGTTTCTCAATATGATATTCTTCAAGAGGACTGTGTATTGTGCATAAATTTCAAGTTTGAACGATTTCAAGATTGTTAGAGTTTGAAATATTCTCAAACTCACCTTCTGCTGTGGTTGTTCAGCAGCTGAACACTTAACTTGTCTACTTGCTGGCTGTTGATTGGTGACAACATTTCTAGGTGGTTTCTGATTGGCCAGAGCACCAGGTTTTCCCATATAATTGACAGGTGTGCTGGAGCAGCTGGGAGGAGACATCAACATCCTGGTCTCGTCATGGTCGTCCTCCATGGCCATGGTGTCTGGGATCATGGTGATGGGATCACAGGCGGGATCACCACTTGGATCATTCTCCTTGATCACTTCTTCTGCACTGGAACTATCAGTTCTATAATTAGCTTTATGATACTTAAGTTTTCTATTTTCCTTTTCTTCTTTACAGTTCTCTGTCTGTGAGTTCTGTTCATCACTTTCTGTAGAGGCTTCCACAGCTAAGGTATCAGGTACGAGTATTCTACTCATCTTCAACTGCTGGGTAAACTCTCCCTGAGTGTCTGCCAACATCAGGGGCTTCTTCTGACGACCTCTCAACGTTTTCCCCTCTTCACGATCAGGGGATGTCTTGACGTTCTCTTTGTAGCGCACTCTCTTGTTCTGACGATGTAGACGGGTTGCCACCTGTTTTGTTGCACCGTTTATCTGAGAGTCTGAATAAGGAATTGTTACTTCTTCTGTCTGTCCTCCCTCCTCCATTCTCACAGGGACATCTTTGTCACTACTGGTGTCTTCATCCTTTGCAGAAGGCTCTTTTATCTTTTTGCTTTTGTTCTGTACATGAAGATTCTGGCCCTGCCTGTTAGATGCCTGTAAGCTGAGAAGCTCTGACAGCCTGTTCTGAAGATCTTTCATTTGTGCTTCTGAAATAGGACAACGGTATAGGTACTGTAGTTATATGTGTTGGTGATCTCAACCCCTCATTCAGAATTTCATACAATTATACCAGTAGTAGGTAATGTAATGCACCTGGTAAGTAACCACATCAACACAGCATAATACAACAGTCTTGCACTTGGAGCAAAGGTCTGTGAATAGTTTCATCAGGTTGGTAAATCATTTGATAACAAAATTCTTTGAACACAACCAGGTGTTTATACCTTACCACTTACCAGCATTTCAGTCACAGATAAATGGCCATTGAAATGATGGCTAGGTATAAAGTGTACGAAGAACTTGGGTATCCGTGGAGCAAAGGTGTTTGGAAATGATAGATTTTGGTAAGCTCAAATCAGGGCAAACCCCTACTCCTTACAGTAAGTTACACTATTTTTTGTACACAGACAACTTCATTTTTCACACTTCCTGATGCATGTGTAGCTCTGTATAAGTATCACACTGTACCTTGTGACTTGACATACTGCTCCCGCTCCTGCCTGATGGACTTCAGTTCTTCCTCCTTCTGCTGTAGCGCCCCCTGGAGAGTCGCACAGCTCTTGCACGCATCTTTGCTGCCACTGAAATAAATATAGTTGTACATTGTACAACAAGAATTGCTGAAGTTTCTCTGTGCTGACAACAGATCCCTCCATTCCACTCCACTTTCTTAACATATGGCTTTAGATTTCATAGGTATTGTTCTGACTTAGATTTCTACCCGCAAATGTTCCTCACAACTTCCCTCTAACCAAAATAGCCCACATAAAATAAAAACTGACAATGTAGATGTTGTGGAAAAGTCCATTATGCCCTGAAAGACGGGTTGAAATAACTCCTTGCAGTTAGTTCCATTATTACATTGAGTTAACAGAGATGCATCACCTGGTACTCCTGAGCTGCTCCTGGAGTCTCTGGTTTTCTGTCTTCAGATTCTTCATCGCACCCAGAGCTTTCTTCAACTCTGTGTAATAGCTGGGAACGAAAAGATGATAAGACAATGACACAGTCTTTATTCCTATATAATTGATGTTGTGAAATCATATGAAAGTGAGAAAATAAATATTTCATTCAGCTTGGCACTTATAGCAGGAGGAACCTTACTGTTTCCTACTCCTGTCCAGTTCTTGACACCTCTGTTGAAACCCTAAACAGGAAAAAATAAACAGTAAGTACTAGTAGATAAGGGTGGATACCTGTTCGCTGAACCTGATTCGGATCTGTATAACATCCAAGAACCGAGTCCAAAAAAACTGAAAGCCAAAAACCTGAGTCAAGTGTTTTGAGTCTCCCCGCTGACAATAAAGGTATTCAAAATAAGTGCAACATTCAAATATCAAATACTGGCTTGTCTTGAAAGTCTTCTCACCAAGACACTTTTATAGTCATGCATGTTGGTCTTAATTCTCAATTTTTAATATTGGTTTGATAAAACAAAACATGTCATCTAGACAGGATCAGGTCCAGGTTCAGGTTTGGACCTGAACCTAAGTCTCTGGACCTAAACCTGGACTTGGACCTTATCAAGCCAAACCGGTATCCACCCCTAGTAGTAGATAATTTAGAGTAATCATTCCTTTATGGTAGGTGTGAGCGAGGAGGCTAAACCTCCTTGGTCTGAGGACAACTGCAGGGTTTCGTCCAAAGGTTTTATCAAGGATTTTCGAGCCCCTTGGTTTATTGAGCTGAATTCGCAGATTCCAACATCTCCTATTGAAATTCTATAGAGAAACATGCAGGTTTGCACTGTCTGCTCAAGAACGACTTGGACGCTCATCCCCCTTTATTTTGTCACATGCAGGTTATGAAGTATACCGTGCAATATCTGGTGAATATATGATATACGTGTACATATCCAGGGAACGGTGAGTACCTGTAACCTGGTGCTGGTGTGTCTGGTTCAGCTCCATCAGTAGCTGGCTGAACTTTGCCCCCTGGTCTGTCTGGTCAGGGCTGGTGACAGGACTGAGTACGGCCTCCAGACCTGACAGGGACGGGCCAGACATGACTGCAGGGATCAGGTCTTACATACATGTACCTGGGCTGGGAGAAATCATACAGGATACAAATACTCAAATCAAACATGGTGCAAAGTATCATGGTATCCAAAAATGTACAACTAAGGACATTATATATAAAATATCCTTCTTCTTCTTCTGACTATTATGGCATATGCTGTTTCGAGAGCGCAGCTGGCATAAATAGAGAAAATAGTCTCCAAAAAAAATCATTTATGAGACTGGTTGTGTTTCGATTCCCCCTAAAATATCCTTATTCGTATCTATCAAGTAGCGTCGACAAGTCCATAATCCAAAACTCATAGTCCAGAACTCCAGATGTACAAATTTCCTTTCCAACGGTCATTCCCCGAAACCCAGACTTATATGGCCCTTATTGGCAAGGTATAGAAGGAAGGTTTAATTCGTACCTTGGTGACACTGCAGAGACGCTTGGTTGTAGAAAAATCATACCATGAATTTCTCCAGACTGTACGTGGAGACCTACAAATGCTACCCACAAAATCTGCCCAGGTTTGGAACTTTATACTTCAAAAAGAAACCCAAATACTCACGTGTGAAGCTGGCACCGTATAGCTTTCTTGTCCTGTATCTATATGTCGTATTTGGGAACGTTTGTGGTGTGTTTCTACACCGAGTTACACAATCGCAAAACTCGAAAAGCGCGCCATCTTTTGTTTTCTCACATGCACCGCATCTTAACGTAAAGTGTGTGCTACCGCCTCAATTTGTACTAGTAATTGTTGCTGTTACGAGTTTGTTACTCATCGTAGCAGAAAATATTACGACATAATTTTAGCTTCATTCACGATCTAAATTGCTATATACTATCAAGAATTAACGCGGAGCATCCCAAAATCTATTTCGATTTTATTCGATGCGGTTAAAGTTGCGGGACTAGTCACGAGCGACCTCTTGCATGATAGTATTGAACGACAGCTAGTCTATGTACATGTAATATAGTAACGTAGTCCATGGCTGCAATGAATTCCAATCCGGTATTAAAAACGACCAAAATATGTGTACGTCAATAATTTCTGCAAGTTTCGTCGTCATACGTTACTCCGTCGTCCAGGAACGAATCCATAAATTCGTGTCTGCATCTTCCTTGGGAATGTGCATTACACTAATTACATATTCCGAACGGGATTCGGCCAGAATATGATTCGGCCGTTCGGACGATCCCATTCTTTTTAAACGTTCTCACGTTAAAAAAAAAATCATTCGTCATCAAGCATTCGAAGTATGCGGACACCTACACATTCAAGTTGGCCATCCGCCGGTGAGAGCCACCACCAGATCTGTGAGTGACCGGAAACTCAGTGTTCCAAGTTTTCGGTCATTTAGTCGGAGGAACCCACTGAACCGAAATAACAGACGTTTTGGACGCAGTCTATCAACGGTATGGCTAGAAACCCATTCAAGAGGAAAAGGAGAAGAGATAAGAGACCCAATGCCGGATACCGAAGTCCCACGAATTCGAAGGGGCAGCTCCTTCCAGAGCAAGGATCTGAATGTCCAGTAGAAGAGATTCGGCCACACAGGAAGGACGCAAGGAGCTTGGCGCGTGACAAAGGCTCCAACCAGACACCGGGTCGGCTACGACCCTTACCCGTGGAACCCAGCGAAGTTGAACCCAACAAAGCTGAAGAAAACATTCAAGGGTATAGGAAGTTCTATGTCCCCTTCTTGATGGAAGCGTTAAGCAACTTCACGGCGCAGCATTCCAAGGAGAGTCCCACCTGCAGAGTTAAGCTCGGCATACCGGCCGATGGGGAAGTACAACATGGTACTGGGTTCAAGGCAAGTTTGAAATGCTCCAACTGTGGTTTCGTGCTCGGCCCTGTCAAGCTAAACAGAGACTAAACTTTGGTGCGAGCGTATCCATTGCACTTGAAGAGGATCCGGGAGCCAGCCGCAGAAAAATGTTCACGGTCTCCATGGCTTATAATAAGCCCCGATAGTAATAGGACGAAAGCCAGCAAGGAAGAATGCCATGGTGTCACGGGAGCTAAACCTTACTCAGTGGTCAAGGTCAAGTTTACAAGCAGACTTGCTAAGTGGTATTGTGTGCAACATAGAACAAGACATCCATGAAATATCTAAAGCCTTTGTAAACTAAATAGATGACTATGATGAATGAATGATAAACAGTTTCATATTGTCTCATTGATCATGCAAAAAAGACTAATTAGCATAATTTATCTTAGATGATGGTCTTTTCTACCAAAATTACATACATTGTAATGCGTTAAAGTCCAAGATCGACTGTTATCTTTGTCTTTGCAACACATACCCACATACCAAATATCATTGTGACAGTTCATCCATAGGTTCTTATGTTATGCTGACCACAACACAAACTCTGACACGGACACAGACACAGACACAGACACACACACACACACACACACACACACACACACACACACACACACACACACACACACCTAATACAAATTTAAGGGTGCCCATTCACGTGTACAACATGCATACGCTTTGGGCCTACAAGGCTATGCGTCACTATAAAATGAAGCTTGACCTATTTTGGATGGATACTCAGACGCCGACAGAACAGTACAGAATATCAGCAATATATGATAGACAAATTGAACTTTTGGGGCTAGCTACCGGGTTCTGAAACCCATTGAACCCAGAACCTTGAATTTAAGAAGCCATCAGATCCCGGTAGCTTTTGGATATCTGCGCGTAGATATGGTTGAAAAAGAGTCGGCGGAGTCTGTAACGAATGCCTAGCCAACAACGTGATCGTGCACGTACGTGTTTAACCTTTCTCTGGCGCTGTCGTGTAGTAAACGTGCGTGTCACGTGTGTGTGTTCCTTAAAAGGGACAATTTCTCTTCAATGCCTATCCTTGGAATGATGCACAATATCCCTGTGCATGGGAGAGTGTAGTTGTTACGATATCGGGTTAGTCGGATTCTCACTCTCAGTGAGTCGAGCCTGTCTCGGGTATTGGTGTTTCTTCCTTAGCTAAAGGGAGAGATGTTGTTTCCGTCCTATTCCTATACAACCCGTATCCTCGAAGTGCTCTTGTTGATCAGTGACAATTGAGTAAAAAAAAAGCGAGACACGGAGTCACGTGTCGCTAATAGCACTATTGACCCATTACATCAATGACTACGCTTAGGGGTGACCAGACTACTTTATGTTGCTGTTGACACCCAGGCATTTACCATTTACTGAATCGGAAGGATTTTTGCACAAATTGGTTGCTGTGTTTTGATATTACATGTTTGTCTTTTTACACCTTCCATACAACAGGAGACAAGTTAAGTTAAGTTAAGCCTTGTAGACCCAAGCTCTGCGTGCTAGTGTTGTCAATCCTGTTCATTTGGTGGTATACTGTGTGTGGGTGAACAACTGGAAATTAGTCTCTCCTTTTTTTTCTTCAAAATTTGATGTTTGAATTTATTTTTGGGTGATTATTATGTCCGCTGCTGAAGGCTGGCCATGTGACCACTAAAATAGGTCAGGGTTATTCGCGTGCTACCTCGTCGCTTGCGCCAACAGAATTAGTCTGGGTTCTTACATAAACGGAGTGAGTAAGCGGATCATTCGACCACATGCAGACAAGACGGGTTGATACGAACACCGTTGCTACTCGCGGCTGGTCGATAGTCTTGAGGTGTAACAGACTAGTTTTGCACGGTAAGTACAACCTGCGTAAGACCAGCCATCAACTCACATCGGGACGCACGCCTGCTAGCGCTCTTTGTAAGTGTGGCGAGATCTTTCACGTGCTCTTGGTCATCCGAAAGACGGCAACCCTTTCCAGCGGCGTGGAAGTCGCGTGAGTAACGACAGCTAGAATTCGAACGTCTAAGCTCTTTATCTCTTGACCGGCGGATCGTTTCGGTTTGGTCACGAAAACTCCTCGAAGATAGTTTCAGATACTGATAGTGGTCGATCGACCTACGACGAGTAGATTTTAAATCCAGGTTTAAAAAAATCGTTTCTTGTCTCGCATCCACCTATCTTTTATGTAATTCAGAAAACCAAGTGAAAACGTGGTTTATACATTAACCAACTACTATATGTTCCTCAACACTCAATGATACACACCCACAGTGTGTAGTGACTGCTGCTAAATTGCGGAAGAGTAATATAAACTGCTGGAAAAAAGAATAATTCACACTCACAGCCACCAAAAGGGTGGAAGTGAGTGAGTGGCGCCAGCCGGGATTCGAACTCCTGAGCCCTGCTTCTGCACCAGGTCTTTTCGGTTCGGTAGCGGTCAACCTGCGACGTGCAGATTTGTTTCAACTGGTTGGAAGTAAGGTAAAAGGGATTCTGTTTATTGTTTTGCTCCCACCTGTCTCTCTTATTGTCATTTCCGTCCAGAAAGTTGTGATTCATGTGTAAACCAACATAATTTGTTTTGGAGACACTCCGATCTAGCTGCTAAATTGCGGAAGAGCAGATATAGAATTAAATCTAGGAAAAGAGAGTTCACAACCATCAAAAGAGTGAGACAAAATAACAATACATTAAAGCTAGAACGTCTTTAAACGTAAAGGTACGGCATATTTGAGGCCGAAAGAGGCCGTCTTCGTGATGAATTCAAGACTTCAGCTCGAAGTTTGCGTTCTGCTCGTTCTAGCCTTGTCAGCAATCTCCAATTCTGACGACCAATCGTGTTTCCCGACGTGCGAAAGGAAAAAACTGACTCACTGCGTGCCCCTCGACAAAATGATCATATTCAACAATCAGCACAGACCCCTTTCGCATACGCTGTGTATTTCATGTAACAAAAGGGAAGATAATTCCGACAAAATTTTAGATTGGCAAACCCAGAAATGCTTTCCAGAAGTGCAGTGGCTTGCCCTAGCGGGTGTGAAGTACGGGAAATTATCGTCGCAAAATCTGTCAATGTTCGACTCTTCTTCTCTCACTAGCATTTTCATTAATGATGCAGGAATAACTGAAATAGAAAACGCGACATTCGGCGACTTTCGGAAGTTACAAAATTTGAATTTAGACGATAACCTGCTGACCCATGTTTCGAAACAATGGTTCAGCCGTTGGAGTCTCAGTCAGCTTTCCCTCTCTTACAATAAAATCTCTAGTCTCGACGCCGAGTGTTTCCGAAATCTGGTTTCGCTTGAATCCCTTGATCTACAGGGCAATTTACTGAGAGAAATCCAAAGTCGCTGGTTTACTGCGATAGACACTCTGAAAAAACTAGTCCTAAACGATAACAAGATTGCCACAATTCCACCGCACGCGTTCGAACCTTTAAATAGACTCCAGGTTCTGGACCTGCGCAACAATAACCTGGTATGTCTCCACAGAGAAGCATTCATGACTCTGGAAAATCTTATTAGAGTCGACCTTAGTGGAAATGTTCTTGTATCAAATACACACACGTATAACATGGCGTGGAACGTTATCTTGCAAAACTGCCCATGGGGTATGTCGCTGTTAAACGACATGTCCGCAAGGCAGTGGATACGAGTTGAGGTAGCTGGCGTAGTGTTGCATATGCACTATGGCGCCGACGACTGTTTCTCTGTAGATTGGTTTAGCATGCATATGTTTTCAGATAAACGCAGGCCTCCGACCAGTCTTGATTCCTGTAATCCACTCTCACCAATGTTGAGTTTGGGTCATTTCGTGGCTAGCTCTCCTTTCGTCATCATGGCAAAGAACAGTGAAGAATCGGATAACCCGTCTTTTTCAACTCAATGTATAGAGGCATGGAAAGAACCAGGCGGCATAAGTTTAGGTCTAAAAGGTGCATCAAGTTTACGAGTTTCAGGTAGTGAACAAGCTGCATTTAGTGTGGTGGCAACGGCCCTGAAAAACACAAGTACGGACAAAGAGAAGGGCGGCGGCAGGGAATATTCTGCACATACAGTGCGCTGTTTTACTCTCATCCATGGTGGCAAACACGTTTCGTTCTTTAACGTGTCCAACATAAACCAAGAAAACCACACGAACTGCTTTTCAAGAAAGGCTTCTTTGAATGCGTTTTCTAGCACATCTTTAAATTTCAATAACACAAACAACAGTATATGGACATCAAAGACCCCAGACACTCAGTACGATACAGTTGTACCACGGGTTCCTCCCGTACAAACCGACGCGACTTCCGATGTTGGTCGCGGTGCTAATTCAACTGATTTTCTACTAATAGGGATCGCTGTAATTGCGCTTCCGTTTTGTCTGATGTGCCTTCTTGCTTTGTTTTGCTACCTAAAGAGCCGTAGCAATAACCCAAATCTACAACAAGACCGACCAAACCTCCCCTTTTCGGGACAGGCCAGACATGCCCTTCAGATTAACCAAATGTACGGAACCTCTGCGCACGAAACCTCCCAAACAGAGCTCGAGACCACGCAAGTCTCAGGTCAAACACACGCTCCTTCACAGCGTCGTAATAAATTGACTTGTTCCACTGAATATGCGAGTGCGAGTCTTTTATGCAATTCACTTTTTGGCCGCATGAGGGCTACTATAGCGGTTTGTTCGCAAAGACAGCCCTGGGACAGAGAGCGTATTTTTGGTGCGCGAAGCATGCTGGGAGGACGGTAGTATCCTGGGGACGTGAAGGCCAAACTCGCTACCGTAGCAAACTCCCTTCCGTGACATAACTCCCCTCTCGGCAATCTAGAAGGGTAATCTAACACCCTCGCAGCGCCACCAAATTAGGTACATTTTAAAGTTCCCTTTGATATAACGTATCACCATTGTGGCAACATTTTACCCCCGAAATAGTAAACTTTCGTCTTGTTTTCGCCTCGGTAACTGTAGAAAATACTAGCTAACTAGTGTACAGTCACACGTTGTATAGAGACGCACACAAGAGTCACACAACTTACGATTTGCTAAGGTAATTGAGACAAACACAAAACAAAACAAAATGACAGCCGTGGATTCCATATAGTTTTATTTTGTGTATTGGTTGAGCCCACGATCTAAACCTATGGCTTCTTCGCGGCGCTGGGTACGAGCGTGGGTCAAACAGACGATAACGCGTACAATCAAATCAACGAGGAAGACGTGTACTTGCCGTCGGACCACAGCTACTGCGAAATCAAAGACGAGGATGCCAGCGGTGAAACTGAACCAGTGATAGAAAATAATGATCACAAGAACTTAGAAAACAATACAATTGATAATGCTTCAGAGCAAGGCTCACAGACCGAGAACTGTGAGGATGGGGACGACTCTGTGACTTTTTATGCTAAGCCTACCCTTTACCAGACGAGCACAGACAACCCTGCGTCTGTAAATCGTAGAATGGATCTGGAGAACCTATCAGTTACCAACCTTGCCGACCAAGATCAGACAGCCTACGATCTGACTGACCGTACTGATGTGCCGACCCGTACCGACACGAACATTTATGGAACTTCGGATTAGACCACACGTTGCACATAAGTCAAAGAAGAATATCCTGCCAAGTGTATGAATTTATTGTAAATATTGATTTATCATCATTTATATTATCGTGAGTCCTGTTTGCTACAATACAGGGGCTCTCCTGTAAACTGTAGAATGTATCTGTATCTGTGTAGCCGGTACTAGTATAACCAGTATTGCCCACGCACGCCAGCTTCTCAGGCACGCGACGCGGCTGATAATGGAAAGTCTATCAGCCATGTGACGACCAAGATCTTATGCTCTTATGTTGGCGTTCCAGACATTGGTGACTTATATATGATGTGATGTGATGTGTTATAGCATAACATAATTTACTGTGATATGATGTACATGTAATGTGATATGATGTAGTGCAATGTGATATGATGTGATATGAAATAAGATATGATGTCATGTGATATGTTATGATATGATAA
Organism: Branchiostoma lanceolatum; assembly: GCF_035083965.1. Classification (NCBI taxonomy): domain Eukaryota; kingdom Metazoa; phylum Chordata; class Leptocardii; order Amphioxiformes; family Branchiostomatidae; genus Branchiostoma; species Branchiostoma lanceolatum. Next base: position 24,759,854 of record NC_089725.1, on the reverse strand, counting down.
GGTACATCCAACATAATATAACACGTTGTTGTTATTCAGAAGTTAAAGAATCATCAATAGAGGTTGCTTGAACTGTTACAACGCAGGCCTTCTCTTACGAGTACAGCACTCTTGAATCTACTAACTAACCAATGTACTGGTCGACAACAATCATCAGAAAACATGGCAGCGGTGCAGACCAATGAATTCTAAACATTCACGTGTGCACTCTCTCCACTGCTGTATAGAAAACCATCATCGTGGTGCAAAATGTCTTTGCATTTCATGTGAAGCACGTTTGCGTGGGTGTTTCCGTGGGTGAACATCGGGAAATTCGCCTGTGTATTTTTTCAATAGATTTTTTTCTTTTATTATTTTCTAAGGTGTTGATTAATTTGCCTGGTGCTGAAGGCCGGCCATGCATGTAACGATCCTTATGTAGGTCAAGGTTTTTCTCAATGCATTTAGAAGTTTTTAGGAGCATGCATGCAAAAACGAGTGAAATTTATCCATCCCCTCGTTGTATAGAAAACAACTATCATGGTGGAAAATATGTAGTCTGATGTGAATCACGAAGGTTTATCTGTTACTTTCTCTGCTTCAGCCTTTTCATAGAAGATACAAAATTCAAATTTGTAGGTCAGTGACAGAGGAGATTTTGCAAAGTTTCTGCAATCATGATGGCGTGAAGTCGGGTCAAAATGTTAAAAGGTCCAAACGTGGGAAGTTGTGAGTTGATATATATTGAAAACGAAAGTTCCACGACCTCATACCTTCACCAAGTCATTTTGTCTTGGTATATATCCATTAAAGTTCCAGTCGAACGAAGCTACATATTCAATGAGTATCAAGTTCCTGTCAATAGCACATTTGAAATATAAATTTTCCTAATTATTTATGCAAATGAAGTTTCGATTTGCATAATTGGTGTACCATTACATTGGTCTTCATCAAAGGTACTCACATGTAAAAAAAGCAAAGAAGGCTTTTCTAGCATTTCCTGATCAGTTATACAAATGACGTACTAAGGGTCCCGAAATCTAACTATTTCGAGGTCTCAACAAAACCTACCCACATACAAAATATCAAGACAATCCACCCAGGTATTCTCGAGTTATCGTGTGAACACACACACACACACGCACACACGCACACACACACACACATACGCGTGCACCCTAAAACATAACCTTCTTGACGAAGGTAATAACAGCATTCATAGGAGACACAATAACGTTCTTAGTTAAAGTTCTCCCGTTTAAAAATTCATTCTTTTATCATTTGTGTATCATTCTGGCATCTTTTATGTTTCTCGTCTCTTACTCTACTCAACTCTCTATTTTATTGGCACGGTCGCCGCTGGTCAGCGCCACCTACCAGATTTGTCGAGAAGTTCCGTGACCCTCAAGACGCACCGGAAACAGTATTCCATCCATTTTTCGGCGAGTCAAGAGGAACGCACTGGAGGAACGCACTTTGGGCATACCGATTTCTTTCAGTGTCCGAAATAGACCGAGAACAGACGTTTTGGACGCAATCCCTTAACGGTATGGGGCGGAGAGGTAAGAGACGGAGAGGTAAGAGACCTAATGCCGGACAAGTTGGCTACCAAAGTCCCCCCGAGTCGAGTCAGCTTCTTCCAGAGGGTGCTGAATGTCCAGTAGAACAGATTCAGCCACACAAGAAGGACGCTGGGAGCTTGGCGCATGACAAGGGCTCCAACCCGACACCCTTACCCGACGAACCCAGCGAAGTTGAGGAAAGCATCCAAGGGTATAGGAAGTTCCATATCCCCTTCTTGATGGAAGCGGTAAACAACTTCACGGCGCAGCATCTCCAGGAGAGTCCCGCATGCGGAGTTCCACAGGTCGTCATGCCGGCCGATGGGGAAATACAAGGCCATGGGTTCAAGGCAAGTCTGAAATGCTCCAACTGTGGTTTCGTGCTCGGCCCTGTCAAGCTAGGCAAAGACTAAGACTGCAAGCGTACCAATGACACTTGAAGAGGATGGAGCCAGCAAAGAAGAATGTTCAAGGTCCCCATGGCATAAAGAGTTAAACCAACTTTTCTCAGCTTGTCGACATGCGTGCCCCAGAACTCAGCAACATGATCATGACCTTGTCGCCGGGACTGAATGTGACACTCATTATTCTCCTTGATGAAAAGGGAGAAAAAAAATGCGCATGCAATGAAACTCCAGGGGAGAATGGCTTAAGACGGAGAGCCAATAGACACGGCAGAAGTGGTGGCAGCTGTGGAAGACTGGGGAGATGGTGATGAAGACAACTGATGAAGAGAAACCTTCATTTCTAGACATTCAACTTGCACCTTGACAACCAGGCGGCAGACCTTAAAAAAAGATCCTGCCCCAGAAGTCTGACTATTTGATTGAGCAATGTTAAAATTTTGCATATAACAAAAGAAGGGTGAATACCACTTGATTAATACTAATAATACTAATACAATATCTAGTGCTGTTGAATATAACCATAAAATGTATTTTGTTGTCATTTTAATAATCATACCAAACAAGTATCTTACCCCATCACATCCAATTTTGAATAAATACACATTGTCAGCAATCAGTGATAACATATATATAATAAAATAATGTACCATAAATATTCCACAAGGACACCAGTTTTAAATTAAACCTCGAAGTGTAATTTTGAACCATGCTAACATGTATTTAGTTAATAAAGTGAGTGTGTTGGAAAGTTCTGACATTAAAGCAACAAATTGTTCTTTGCTTATACTTTTGATGCTTAAAATTGCAAATTCACATTCTCATCTGTGATTAGTTATGTCATGATCATATTTACCCTGAGAGCAACATTTTTCCCCTGAAGCCTATGCAACAACATATTGAGCCTCTGCGTGTACAATGCTTCAACATATGTTGATCATTATGATATGCATAGAACAATATATCTTTATGTAAACACAGCATGTCCAACTGTACACATTAAATTAATATGATGGCTTGTACAACAAGACCATAATTAACCTGTTACTTGTATTCAATTCAGTGCTTCAATATGTCTTCATATAATTTGCTCACTGATGTTTGTTTCTATATTGTTCATTGGTTTAGCTGAAACATTACAGACAGCCAAGGTTGCCCAACTAGCTTGTTGCTATTGTCAAGGGCTAACCTTATATACAGTATATATAGACAGGTATAGATTGGCATATATAGAAATTATATATATGCCTATCTATACCTGTCTGTCTCTATTTTTTGCCATGTTGCTGTGCTCAAAAAACGTAAGGCAGAAATGGTAAGGTTGTTATACATACTATGATGATGAATAAATACAGTAATAACACAACCTGAATCTGTGACTTCAAAATCAAATGACAAGGTACATATATATTAAGTATGTTAAATCAACCATCCTCCATTGAGGACAATAATGCAATGTGCGTTTGCCACAGCTTGCGTTTTCAGCCAAGCATACTAGGTCACCCTTACTGATTTTCATGTTCCTATAATACTTTATGGTTCACAGTGTCGTAGTACAGTCGTACATTGAATAGCAGCAATTAATACTTATTTCTGTCGCTTAAAACCTTGTATTTCTGTCGCTTAAAATTTGTAACAGTCAACAGTGAATCACCACAATGGATCACACCAGCTCAACAACCACAAAACACCATAATTTGCAGTAGGTTAACTTGTCTACATGTTTCCGAGCAAAGGGTCATTTTCAATCCAGACGACCAGGAAACTTGTTGGCTTAAGTTGCTTTAGAAGAAGTCGTGGTTGCCGACCCGTCTAGCCTCACTTCCATCACCCACCAGTGTGGACAGGACCTGGACCTGATTCTTGAACTCATCAATGTTTATATAGCAGCCCTGGTAGAAAACAAGAGGAAACTTCAAATATGGTATCTTTGTCTATGGAAGCTGCTAAAGCATTTCCTTACAGGCTAGTTTCAAGTACAAACAAAAGTCACAAACAAAGCCTCTGAAATTAAATGAAAGGTACCTGTAAGTGTCGAACAGTTCCAGGTGCCAGAGTGAAGGCCCTCCGTGAGTGCAGCATGCGTCTGTTGTTGAAGACTAAGCAGTCTCCAGGTTCCAAACGTCTTTCCTTCTAAAAGCGATGAGGACACAGTTTAGCTCTATAAAATATTCTCTAGGGAGTTGAAGTGGTCTCTACTTATGTCCTGTAATTATTATCTCCTATGGTCTATAGATGTAACAACATGATTAAGCACAAAGCAATGTGAGAATATTTCACCATTCAATAATGTATAACAAACTGGGAAAGAAAGTCCTGACATACCTTGAGAGGAGAGTCCTGCATGGCTTGAACCAACCTCCTGTAGGCCTTGTAGTATGGCTCCACATCATCCTGGACACAATCAATTATTAAATGTGTGTTGAACATTCAATAGCATACATAACCTATATGCATGTAACAAGCTTTGATAGCAATAACCTTAGAATATCAACTGCTAATAGTATATTGAAATGGTATAGCTGATCTCAGAAAAAAACACATACATGTAACTACACATTTTACATTTTTTTTGGAATAGAGTCTTAAAGGCCATAGGAAGTCATGCTGAAAATGTATCAGTATTTGCACACTACCAAGCAACAACTACCATTTCCACAATGTCAATTCAGTGAATGTTTGTGAGATGACAATCATTCCAAAACACAAGCCATCTCACCTCTGGTACTGACAGAGGACCTTCAAACGGTGGGGACCAGTTCACAGCAATCACCTACATGTAGTTCAGTAGTAGAGTTCAGTAATGAGGGGCATATACATTATGTACTTCCATTGAAGCTTATATGTAAGTTACAGTACTAACATTGTATTTGATCTTAAAGTTAATATTGCAAACTGTTCCACAAAACTGTTTGTTACTTTGTAGCAGTAATCTGGTTTAACAGGCTAGTACCCAAAAATGATTTTAAAAGTGAATTCCTTTTTTTGTACAAACATTGTTATGTATATGAATAAAGTCTGCCTTTTTCTGTAATTTTCCTACTTCCCTGGAACCAGGGAAAGAATTCAATGCAGGCAAGGATATTTTTATTTGTAAGAATATTAGACAGACTACCTACCTCCTTGTCTGGGTTGAGGACTATGTGGGGTCTTTGGTACCTCATGCAAACTGGATATTCTCTGGAAATGGTCAGACATATTCAAGTTATGTAAAAATGTCCCTAATACTGCACACCCATTAGTTTCTGCTGCTACATATATTAACATTTGTTCAGACTGTTAGCTGCAGTAGTGCACTTCTCAGAGATTGGGCAGTGAAGTTATAATAGAAGAAAGTCAAAGACAGATTGCAGAAGAAAGTCAACATTGAAGCACATCCTCCCTAAAACTCAACAGTATCAGACACACTAAAACACATATGCATACGATTGCATTTCCATTTTCTAGTGACAATTTGATATCATTTTGCTACTACATATGGTCATTATGTACAGTACCTGTCAAAGTGGATTTTGTGGAAGGTTGCAGGCACTCTGACCAGGGTGTTGAAGTCCTCCGGATGATGCACTCTGAGATGTTCCACCACAGGGAAGGCATCCAGCAGAACACTCTCTCCTCCCTGTACCTCTGGATTAAACCTGGATGGGGGTTGTGATGTCAGATCATATTGAGAGAAGACAACATAATGGCAGTTGAAAATTATTGCTGTTATTCAGTTAAAAAGTTCAACATCCTTGGTCTATGACTCCATTGTCTTGCAGGCATATGTTAAAACTTAAACAATAGGTTTCTTTTTTGATGTGGGAATAGCTGCCGATTTTTGTTACTTAACATCTTTTGTAATACTACTGATATTTTGCAAGGTTGCAAAAGTCCATGTCAGAATTAAGGAAAGTACCTGACACAGTGGAGAAGCTGCAGACCAGGGGGAGACTCGTAGTACATCAGGTCCATGTGGAACTCAAGTCCAACGTTGGAGTACGCAGCATTAATGGGCTTCTCTGTGGACACGACATCAAACACCTGAAGGATAAAATAAGAAAAGACATGAGTTACATCTACACCTATACCTCTCACCTTGTTTGGCTCATTTTGTTTTTAATTTGGAAATTGTTGTGGTAGTGCCACTTTCACTTCCAGTGCACATGATGCAGTACAAGGCTACTTTAGAAACATGGCAGTGATACTATATGGCAATATTGATTGCTAGAGGTCAGATCAACTTACATTTCCATAGATAGACTGTTGTACTGGGGCAATGAGCTCTCCAACCTGAGGAAAAAAACAATAATAAACAGATATCTGCTTGTGATAAACAAATACAAAAATATGTAGTCATCGAATGTATTTCTGATACCAGTAACTCCACAAACTCACATGAATTTCAGATACAATTTATGTGAGATCATACAAGTTTTTTTACTCACCTTTGCCACAGTTCCCAGTTCTGTTGGCACATCTCTGACCAATGAAACTCCATAGTCACTGATGTCCTGCATCCACCTGAGGAAATCAAAAATAATGCACCATCTATTGTCTAATGTTAATCAATCCAATCAATCAATCAATCAATCAATCAATCAATCAATTACTTAAATCAAAATAACAGGTCATCAAACTGACAGAGAATACCCAGACACTGTTGCATCAAACATTACCTGAGTAAAACAGACTTATTCCCACTCTGCAACTTTTTATAAGAGATTTCAGGAAACCCATTCTGCGGGAGAAAATACATTTAGTGGTAAGAAAATAAAAATAAAAGAAGATTGTTTTACCTTTGACATGCAAACTTGATATAAAGGCAAAGCCTACTGATAAATACTACCAAATTGCAAACAATAATCCAATCTGTCTGATACAAGAATAGAAAACTGAAATAGTATAGATAAAACATTAGTGTCTAAGATTCATTCAAAAGTCATGTTTAACAATTCATATTTAATGCAAGCCTCAGACAGACAGCAATCCCATACCTGGTGTACTAATGGCCTCCTCTTCTCTGCCCTCTGTCTTCTGTGTTCCTCTGAGTAAGAGTTCTTCCACAGCCAGCCCAGTGGCAAAACTGTCACATGATCTGGCTCCCCTGCAAACCCCAGATGCAGGGCGCGGTCCTCATCTGTAAAACAGGAACACAAAGTGAAGGAACTGTAAAATTCAATAATGTGTTAATACTTAATAATATGTACATTACAACATTTTAGCTATGATCATCTGCACAAGCAATTATTATGATAATTTGGAGAAAATCATATTTGCATAGAGCATTAATACACATTTGGAGGTCTATGTGGAAACAAAATTGGCAGTAGGGTAGCTTTTGCCAAGAAAATACAAAGGTCCACGTCCATATAAGTAGAGAACTGATCCATACTTTATCAATATTACTTGTAAGAGCATAGGCGGTAGGCCATCGAGTTTTTGTTGAAATAGGCATTACTGTGCTGTATATGTATAAACTCCAATGGTCCGCTAAGGAGCAAACAAACGGAAAGATTTCGGTGAATCATAGACTAACGCACTGACTGTGTACTCGGCCTACTGAAAGATTCCCGAGAACTTACTCTAACACGCACTGTGTACGAGTCGATCCACTGCAAGATTCAAAAATCGTACACTACTGAAACAACCGCAACGCCCAATCCGCACTACCTGTGTACTTGATCCACTGAAAGATTCCCGAGAATCGTACACTAACTGTAACAACCACAACGCCCGATCCGCTGTCTATTCCAAAGAACCATACGAAGGGATGCCGAAAGTTACCCGAAGATTGCCGAGAGCCGAACAGCGATTTCCGAACGCTTTGGGTAGTGTTAAGAACAAGAATAGATAGGTAGGAAATGCAGTTTCAAAAGCCCATATTTTCGGCGAAAAAACGCCATGAAATTAAACACGTTGATACTATTTATAATCTAGGGGTTACTTACTAGCCATGCAGAATTTCTTAGGATACAATACCTAATTTTAAAGGAGATATGCGGCATTTTAAAAAGTCCGATTTCCGGGGGACAGCGTTACCAGCAGTGCGGCAATGACATCATTGATAGCCAATCAGACGCAAGACCCATATTTCCCGCCACGTTCGAAAATGGAACCACTATTCGGCACGGCGAGGTCCAGAGATTTATTACACTCTAACATGTGATTGGTACCGTCTGTGAAAAGAAAACTAAATACAGAGATGGCAAAGATAGTTGCCAATAAGTAGACGGAGTGTTGTTGATGTAAGCGGTAGGTGTCGTTTGTTCGTAACGATTACGTTAGTCAGGCCGCATTCACTGAGTACGTCGGGCCGCGTATTTAGTGGGTAGTAGCCTATTTCAGTAAGCAGCGCCGTCGAACGTGTTTCTAAGTCACCAAAATTACTGTCCACATGAAGTGGTAACGCTGTCCACGGGTAGCTTTTCCTACCCTGTCATTTTTATGAAGTTAGCGAAGTTAGCTCTTGACGGTTCTACAGTTTTGAACAGTTGGTTCGCGAATGCGTTCGAACTAACTATACTCCCGCCGGCCTTTGCGCGAGCTGTGACCAGAACACGGAAGTAACATGATGCTGTTCTTCGCGTGGACTCTGTGTACTACGTGTACGTACGTGTATTATATTAGAGAACAGTATGATTATCAAGAATCTTCCTTCAGCGGACCAAGTACACACTTCAGTGGTGTTCAAACAAAACAACAGCGATTTCAACAAAAACTCGATGGCCTATCGCCCATGGTAAGGGCAAACATGTCAGCATACAAATGATTCTCACCATCTACCCAAGCCTTGGTGACCTCCTGTGTGGCTGGCAGAGACAGTGGGTTGAGTAGACGCTGCCCGCTGTGGGCCTGTTTACACTGGATACAGTGGCAGTGGTACCTCAGCCATGTACAGCTGTATCTGCACAGGACATGGTACTCACATTTAAACAGTTCTTAGGGCTAGAGGTTAACCTCGAAGTGTACTCTTATACAAAAGTACTTAATTTGGTACTCATTTCTGTTTACGTAAGCACACATATTTACTAAGTAGACCATTACATTGTTTTAGCTTCCAATGAAGAACAAGTTGTAAACTATTGAAATACAGTTAAAGGCTGCAGGAAAGAGGACAGCCCTATATTCCGACACCCCTACATTCTGACACCGCTATGTTAGGCTTAGGGAGTGTCACAACATAGGGGTGTTGGAATATAGGGGTGTAACTGCAGGAAAAGAGTACTTGGAATATCGTAATACAATCCAATACAATGTAATACAATACAATACAATAAAATACAATACAATGCAATACCAGACCTGGTGGTACTTTCCAGTGAGTCGTCCCACTGCACCTGCACCTGCCTGCCACCTGCCTGCACACACACCTGCAGCTGCTCCCTCAGCACCTCCCAGGCCTCCAGCTTCTGGGAGCAGAAAAAAGAAACATATACTACTCGTGTATATTGTAATTTACTTATAAGCTCTATCTATGGTAGCCTGGATACCAGACTCGTTCCAAGGCCTGTTCAGACCAGTTCTTCGGCTATAGGGCCAACATACCCTTTAGGAAAGTTTGCCATAGCCCCGCTGGCTTAGTCCATGAGAAACCTGGGGACATGTTGGCCCAGAAGCAGAAAAAAGAATATGTACTGCACATGGATTGTATTGTCATTTGATACTAGTAAGGTGTATCTATGGTTGATTCAAGTACAAACTGTGGAAACCTATCCTTTGCACAGGTGCCTAAAACAAGAAGCTATCTCCACCATACCTATTTTCCACAAAAATTCCTCAAAAACTTGTTAGCCTGAAAGTTGTAGCATCAACAAATCTACCAGCAATAAAGTAGCAAGGTGTAACTATGAAAACTTAGCATTTGCAAAACTTACACTGCTGCGAGTAGCTGAACACAGGAAGCCTCTTGTTTGCTGCCACTTTTTGGGGGATGATGTCCTTTTTCCAACTGTAGATACATCCAAGGAACAAGAGTATGAGGGATGAAATGCATTAAGACAAAATGCACTAATGTACAAATTTTACATTTATCATTTGTTCCTTAGTAGGTGTCTCCAGGTACCACAGACTATGGATTGTTGACTTCAATGGCCATGTGCCAGAGAATTAACTACTAGTACTCTTGGTGGTGAACTTTGCTACCAGTGCTAAACCGGAATTTGGGGAAATGGGAATTTTCTTCACATCCAATGACAATAAAGGTTACATAAAGGTTTCTACAACACCAACATCTTTCCCATAATTCCTTTAAAGATGGGCTTACCATGATCAACATTGGAAGATGATGAGAGAAAGGACAATGCCCTAGTCCTACTGTTTCCATACAACCTTGCCAGCCTTGGAAGTCTTCCCTCCAGCGCTGTACAACATGTTCTCCTTAAAGCTGCTATCAATGCCATGGTGTCTACAAAGCAAATAGAAAAAGTAACGTTACATCTATACCATGGAGGTTTATTTCACCTTACTTTTCAATTGCGACAGGTACTGGAAAGCCTCCACATGGAACTGTATACATAATAGCTTGCCAAGATTGGCATATGCCTGGGGTGTGTTAGACTGAAATGCTGCTATACCGGTTGCCTACAATTATAGACACATGTACATGTATTTAGATCTGGGCTAAGATAGCAAAAGCATGTGACTCTTCCAAAGAACATGTAAATTACCAAGAAATCTTTATATTGATAAATTGATAATCTTCTACGTGTCTAAGAGGCGAAGTGCACATTAGGAAATTTACGAACTCAGCACTTAATACAGGAAGATGTTGAAATAAAACAGTACCATGAAAACAGTACGGGGATGGGGGCGGAACCGGTAATTAAACACCAAGGACGTATCAATCGAAGACCTCCTTGGTGACAGTGCTATGTCTTGGAAGGGAGCAGCGCAAATATTAACTTTTCGCTAGAAATGTGGAATACAAAATGGACTTAACATTATTGTATAAGATAAGTAGTAAAATCAAGTCATACCACAGAGTAGAAACCTGTACTGTACAGTCCTCGTTAGATTATCTTAGTCAAAATTCTTTTCTCCCGCCGCGACCTGTGTGTACAGCAGCCATATTTTACCGGCTAAACTCTGACCTTTGACATCTCGTTAGAAATACAGATGAAAGCTAATCACTCAACGTTTATATATCTCACACATAGAATATTTTTAAAAAGCGTAAGAACAGCCTTTACAAAGCACATTGGAGAGATATAATTGATTTTGACTATATTTTTTCCTGTTCCCGCCATTTCTCAAACTTTGACCTTTGACACCACCAAAGTCTACAAACGTCATGACTGGAGGGAGGGAATTCGAAGGCGATCAGATGCTGTGATATTATTGAATTCATGTAAAATCATAATTTTGGCGTTTTTATAATATCGTAGAGACAAGGAGGATAAGCCCACGGTTGTGATCTACCCCCAGAGAAAGGTGAGAAATACGTTTTGGTCATTTAACATCGTGATTTGCTGTCTAGCTCGTATCCCAGAAAAACAGCCATGTTTTTCCCATAAAATTTATATAACGTTATATTATTATTTCATTAGCTTCCTTGGAAAACTATTTTTTTACCGCGATCTTCGTCATCTTGATATATCTCGAATGTCTGATTCCTATTCATACATTAGCGATGGCCAAATTTGTTTGATGAGGAAACTGGGGACACAAATTATGCAAAATATTCTATTAATAAAAAACAAGCGTATCCCACAGAATTTTTTCCACCGTGATATAACCTCCTTGTGCTATGGGTACCTAAAGATATAGGATGTTCGTCTCAAGATCACAGAAAGTCAGAATGTACAACCAAGGAGGTTACACACACTCTGAATTTAACCTCCTTGGTACCTCCTGGAGGCACAATATTGCCAAAGTTATAGTTTATACAGTGCCTTCCACAGAGCATCCACGGTTAGGGAAAGAGATGTCTTTACCTCCCTAAGAAGTCGCCAAACACAACATCAGTATGTCCATAGTAGCTGTTAAAACTATCAGATGTCCTTATGTTGTTGCTTGCATCATTGCATGTTTTCTGTAGCCATGGACAGTGAGGTGCAGCGTGATGGCCGACTGCTGGACATAGTTGACCAGGACTGGCGAGATGACCAGCTGCCCATGGACGACATCGATGTTCCCCAGATGGAGTTGCCAGACCCAGAACAGGAACAGGTGTGGTTTCTGGCTCACCTATTTCTGTATCTGTATCTGTATTGCCGGTATAACCGCCCTTCGGCGTAACACACCAGCTTCGCAGGCACGCAACGTGGCAGCAGCTGGCCTGGTTACATTACACTGAACGGCCTGTCACACCTAACTTTTGCACCCAAATTTCAGTATTTGTCACCCTCCTTGTAGTTACAGTGTAAATAGTCTGTGTCCTCTTTTCGTACTGTAGACAGAAGCCTTTTGACAAGGGCAGTACTTGGCATGTGGATAAAAATGTTTAAGAACCAGTAATTTCAGAATCAATTTTGTTTCTGCCATTATGAAGATTACACAGAATGGGGCCTTTGACTTCTCATGAGAGAACTGGCGAGAGAACACTAAGTCTGTAAAAGTTTCACCCCTTAATTTTGTCTTAGCATACATACCAAATGTTGTATTGAAAACAGTGAAACAATTTGTACGTTGCATTGTAAATACATGTAGTAACAGTATGATTGCTTTATCTCACCTGACAGGACAACGGAGGCCCTACTGAGTCGCTGAAGGAACAGGAGCAGAAGTGGACAGACCTGGCTCTGCAGCTGCTGCATGAGAATCCCTCCACCAACAACACTGAGAACCCATCTCGTTAACTTTGGACAATTAGCCTGTTTCTCATTCCATAGTACTTTGTACTTTTTTTGCTCTTGGTACAATAGCTTTTCTATCAAGTTCCTGGTATCCTATTGCTGTGTATATGTAGCAGTGTCTGAATATACGGCAGTGTGTGTGCTTCATTGTTTCAGAAGGCTTTGCCAACAGATTACTGGTATTAAGGATTTTAGTCAGCATAAAAGAAACAGCCAGGGAGCAAATAAAGACTGCCACAATGGAGTACTGCCCAGATGCAGTGCCGCTGTATCTCCACAGGATGGGCAATGAAGTGGAAAATGTTGCAGGCTCAGGTTCTGTGATCACTATCCCAGCAGGTAGCTATCTTGCTATCCCCATGTCAGCTCCCTTCTATGGTACTCTTCCTGGTGGAATTCTTCCACCCTCCGCAGGAGATGGGTACTGGGGAAGCAGAGGGGGAGCATTTTCAGAAAACAAGACCGGTGCCGATCGCAAAGTATTTGTTGTGGACTCAGGACTTGTATCATATCAGGACTCGTATCCTCTTAAGATAGAGTCGGTTTGGTCTCTTGCAGAGAGCAGTCAGAACAACTCTAAGGAATACGCAAGTGCAACTGGATCCCATACAAATAAGGTAGGCCTAACTCATTCTACAGATGCATTGGAAACCTCAAAAGATGTTGCCTATACAAGTGAGAAACAGTCCCAAAAGCTGGACACTGGCAATGAAAGTCAGACTGTAGAGGCTTCCTCCAAACTGGATGTCACCTGCAGTACCAGTACTCTGACTTCTAACTCAGCTGAGGCCAATGCTTTACAGGAGGCACAAACTCAAACATCTCTTCCTTCAAGTGCATTCCAGCCAGCTACTTGTACTCAGAACCTGTCCTTTATGTGCTGTCGGCATGAATTTTCATCAGAAGAGCTGTTCTTTGCACATCTCAAAGAGGTTCATAGTGAAGGGTTTGTTGCTGGATCAGGCTTTGAAGGCAACCTGTCGGAGTCCTTCACATGCGAGACGTGTGGTCAGGTCTTCTCAGAAGAACGACTCTACAGCCTTCATGACCAGATTGTGAAAATTTCAAACTCTCAACTGAAGGATTTGCTTGACATCATCTTTGAGGGAAGCAGTGAAGACACAAAGGAACCTTATGCTGACAAGCAATCTACTGGGAAGAAGATTCAGCCACCAAAGGGCTCCTTTGACTGTTACTATTGCACATCAAAATCAAGAACTTACTACTTGTATGGTGCATTCTCAAGGCACCTGGAGAATATTCACAAAGTGCCACCTCTCAATGATCAAGGAAACCCTCAGTGTCAAGTATGTGTGGAAGAATTTCCAGATTTGAGTGCTCTCTATGAACACATAGAACACTACCATGTCCGAAAAGCTACAAACGTCTTCAACGAGTGTGTTAAGAATGTCAGAAGCCGAGCAGAATCAGGACAAGAGTTGAAGTGTGTCTTCTGCCAAAGGTTGTTCACAAAGGAGAGACTGTACTTTGTACACTTGAAGGGACACTTTGTCAAGAAAGATATCACTAGTAGTAGGAAGCGTCGTTGGAAGTTGTCAGATATAGAGGTTGAAAATCAACCTGAAAATCTTCCTACAGAGATGGATAGCTGTAAGGTTGATGATGTTAAAACTGAGGAAGATTCAATTGAAGTTAAGGTTGAGTCTGAGAAAGAAGAAGTTTCCAGCCAGAATAAAGAAAAGCGTAAGAAGAAAAAGAAGCCAAAAGGGATGGAAAAACTGCTCGAATGGAAACGTAAAGATTCTGTCTCAGAATCTAAACCAGATTCTGTCCCTGCAGAAGAAGAGTTGAAAGAAAGAAAAAGTAAGAAGTTGAGAAAGAAGAAAAGGAAACATACAGCTGAAAATGAGGAAAGCAGGTACACAGGCAGATATTCCTTTGTCAAAAGTTTGATCAAGGCTTCAAATGAGAAGGATGCTGATAAGATCAAAACAACAGACAAGATCAAAACAACAGACAATATCAAAACAACAGACAAGCTCAAAACAACTGGCAAAGTTATCAAAAGCAAAAGTGGCAGGGTGATCAAAAGGAAGTACCCTGGTACAGAAGTCACCAGTGCAGAAAGCAAATCAAGTGATGTATCAACAGCAGCAAACCTGGTAAAAGATCATGGCAAAAGTTTTGCAGAAAAGCCACACCTGGGTAGACCAAGAAAAAATGCCCTTAAAAGTCATGCATCCAAACAACAGGTCAAGACAGATGAGACAGAAACACTAGCAGTAAATGCTGAGACTGTTCTTGACTCAACTGATATGCACACTCCAGGGGAGACCCAAGCACAAACAAAGGAAAGAAGTAAGAATGAGAAGGAACTTGGTTACCACTGCTGTGGTAAGAGCTTCAAGGATGAAATACTTTTCTTCTCTCACCTACAAAGTTCTCATCAGCAGTTCCAGAATACATCAGAGAATGTCTCGGACTCCTGCCCAGTTTGTGGCCAGTGTTTTCCATCTTTAGGGCAGCTGTTGTTCCACACCAATCTTCACGAGGCCTTGAAAGTGGTAGGTTTGCCAGACAAACTTCAACAGCCCACAGGAACACTTTTGCAGTCAGTAACAAAAAGTGAAGTCCAATCCCCAGAAAGTAACAAACCAGTCGGCTACTTCATCTGTCAAATGTGCCATTCGTGCAGCAAGGATCCAAGTAGAGCCCAGTCGGGACAAAGGAGGACATATAACACATTTTGGGCCTTTTCCTTCCACATGCAAAAGGCTCATAATGTGCCCTTCCTTAATGAAGAAGGGAAGCCTCGGTGCCAATACTGCTCAGAAAGCTTTGATAGTGAAGGGGAGTGCTACAGACATATCAGCACGTCTCACCCGAAGTTCATTCGTGCTCCCACCAGCACCTTCAGTCAGCAGGTGGAGGATTGTCTGGGACAAGACGGGGACAACAGATGTGTGCTGTGTGGGAGGGAGTTCCTCAAGAGGAGGGTCTGTCAGATTCACCTGAAGAAACATTTCTCCTGGGAATAAGTGAGAGGAAATGTTGAGGGGGGAAGTTTTTCCTCCATGCTCCATGCTTGAAGTGTATGTGTGGAAACAAGGGATTTTAGAAATGGATGGTAGGATCTCATGTAGACCTTATATGTTTGTTTAGTCAAAGAATTCAGCACAGAGCTTCAGTTTTCATCAAGTGCTTGCTTTCTGCTTTCTAAGGCTGGTAAAACAGCCTTTCTTTACTTTCTAAAGTATGAATTTGTTAAATATTTTGTTAATGTTTAACATTCTGAAAGTTCATTCCTTTTTTTTCTCCACATAGAAATTTTACCACTAAATGTATCAAATTCATACACTGTTGAATCATTAGTCAGGAATACTTTAATTCTCCTCTGTAGTACCAGTTTATGCATAAGATTTACAAGTTCTTACAATGTCACAAACATCATAAGCTTATGCTTAGTGATCATGATAATTTTCAGTGGAGAGAATTATCCATGACTTACCATCGGTAGAGTTCTGGAAGGTTCCAGAAGAAAAAAAGAAGGCGGTGAGGTGACATGACAGAAATTTGAATGTGGGTGTTGGGGAGGCCACTGTATTTTTATCAACATGCTGTATATGAAATCAAAACTTTAGTGGGGATATTGTCAGAAGGATATGCCCATTTTGTGTTTCCTAAATGAGCCCTGCTGTATTTTCGTTGTTTTGAGATGTTCAACAATCTTTACGAATGTTAAGTGGAACATGTTCTGATGCACTGTTATGTTACAAATGTTGGTACTGATCAGTAACTGTTACATGTATTACCCAAAGCATAATGCTTTTAAGATGTGTTTTCTTTAACTTTTGACATTCCATGGTTTGTTTTATTTTACTATATGTAAACTATTTCCAGTACCTTGTTACTGGTCCACAATCAGAGTACTGAGCAGAAATACTAGGCTTTTCATGGGTTGACTTATTTTTTTGGTTTTACCTTATATTCATAATCATATTATGTTGAACAGCAGTGGATTAAAAGAGTTCAGGGAAATTATTGAGTGTCAAGTCTTTTGAAGAAAGTTTACTGCTTATTAGGGAATGCCATCCTCCTTTAGTTGGACTTACTAACCATGTGGTTAGATAAAGCTAGTGGATACTAAAAAGGGAGGATGGCATCCTGGCCAGAAGGTCTTGCTCACTAGTCTACTGTAAACTCAACCTTATCAGCAACTTATACTGTGCAAGCCCTGGCTGCCAGGACTACTGACAATTGTAACAGTGGGGTTCAAGCGCCTCCAACTGACTAGTCTAACTGGTCGCGACCTTTTAGCCTAGTGCCTGTGATGTGGGCTGCCGGTTTCGGCATGGGTTCGAATCTCGGTTGGGATCACTTGTTTCTACTCGCTCCTCTGGTTTGTTTCACAATCAGAGCACATCTCCGTCCTTTAGCTTGAGGGCCCAAGACGTAATTGAAGACTGGAACATTGCAGCTATGTTGTTTTATGTAGAAAACAAAACATATCAGGTGTTGATACCACCTGCTACTGCGACCTGCAATGGAAAATGTTCCACTACACACTAAAGATCACTAAAGGAAGAACTCTCAAAGAAAAACTTTACTACTTTATGCACACCCTGTTCCACACTAAATAGTGTTTCCTTGAAACTTTGAGAAGCCAGTAATTTTATCCTATCTGTTCAATTTTTACATGTTGGCCAGGGAATGTAGAGAGAAATGCCAACGTTGTAAAGTAAAGAGTTCAGAAGTTGAAGCAAAAGTTTCTTACATGTCCCTCCCCATATTCCAAATGGTAGGGTCCATGAAGTTTCCCATCATGCTCTGTAACATCCGCTGACGTCTCCCGCTGAGTGGAGAAGGAGGAAGTACGGGTCGACTAACTAAATGTCAACTTTCTCATCTCACACTCCCTGTCATGGCCTTAACAACGCGTTGTAGATGACGGCGAGAGGTTTGTGTAGATAAGCTTTAGCGGGAGAAGGAAAAGATGGGTGAGTTTTCGACGTTGGCGGCCAGTCTCCTGGTAACGGTACTACTCTGGACTTCCGTGTGCGTAGAAAGTGTTTCCCCGTCCCGTTTGCTGGGTGATGGAAAAGTTTTGAGAATCCCGCTGAAGAGGATATCGAGAGAAATCAGGGAAGACGTGTTAGAGGGGAATGTTGGGGCCGATCCGAGCACACAAGAGGACAACTTACGGGGGAAACCAGGGCAAGGATACTACGTACAGATGGCACTGGGCACCCCTCCCCAACTGGTTGGTATTGCCTTTGTCACTTGTGTTCAAATATCAAGGAAGCAGATAATATGACTTAACGCATATATATGCTGGTTATATCAACACCGTTTGTAGAAATAATTTGTACTGACATCTGAACTTTCAACATCGTAACTGTTCTACTGCGTAAGTTCAAATTATCTCTTGGTTTATGACAGTCCACAGAAACAGAAAACCGTATATAAACACCTCAGAGTAACGTTAAAGGGGCATATTGTAGAATCTGGTGGACAAAAACTACAAATAGTAAGAATTTGAAAGATCTACACTAAGATTCACATTTGTAACTTATTTGTTACTTATTTCCAACATATTCCCGTCATTTTGTCACATTTCCATCATTAATAAAAGACGAAAAACGCAAAACGTGTAAAATCTGGTTCATTTAAATAATAACTTGCGTCCCGCAAGTTAATATGCAAATAAGCCAGCGTAGAACGCTAAGAAATAATCGTTATGGTCGGAGATCGAGCGTCCAGTAAGAAAATCACCACAAGTGATCAAACTTCAGAACGTCGCACGTTCGATCGCGTGTTCGGCGATGGTTCGACAAAATGGCAGACAAGTCAAGTGGTGGTGGGGATTGCGCATACAATTTTTTTAAGACGTCCGCACGATACTACAAAGTCGCATCCATACTTGATGAATATTGCTGTGCAGTGTAATAAGGTAGATTCAACTACTAGTAATGATGTAGAAAAATAATCAAAAACAAATAATTTTGTTTTATGCTCATGTCACAATATGCCCCTTTAAAGTCATTCAATTTTTTTAAACAAAGATGATAGACATGATGTTACCCAAGTATGATGTTACCCAATTTTCATGTCTATCATCTTTTGAAATTCAATTCAAATATTTTTTTTTTAAATGACAATGATTTATCATGATGTCACATGACTATTGTCCCTTTGTGTATGTTGTCACCCGTATACATTATACTTATTCTGAGTACAGAATTGAAATGTTTAACAGGAGACATCTTTAGAGCTCAATCAGTTTCCAAATGTTTCTACAAAAAGGATATCTTCTAAATCATTGAAATACTAGTAGCATACATGTAGCATACAGATGGAAATGCCCTCATTATTCGAGCTAATTAAGATTCAAAGAATAACCCAGTTATAGAGATGAGTCCCATTTGTAATGTCACAGATGACTGCCAGGGTGACCTTTCTTTGCACAATTTTGCTATTTTACTCTTTCTGAGATGCGAAATGAATAATGTGCTGAGAAGTTTACCTAATCAGATCTGATTGTCAATAGCTTTACACAATAATATAAGAAGTAAATCAGTGAGTGCTCGAAATTCGTTTTTGGGAATAGGTGCACCTACCATTAAGGTGCACAGGAAAAATTTAGGCTCACCACACAAATTAGGTAGAATGTCAGATAAACAAAAACTAAAAGTTGAATTAAAAACTTTCTTCAGTTGAACTTGAAGTTAGAATTAAAATGTCTAGTCTGAATCTTTTCTGTTCCAAGCTCGCCCAAACAACTTGTAAAAAGTTAAAGAGCAGTTTTATTCATCACTTTCAAGCAGTGATGCATAAAGATCTAACTGATATAACACTTCTTTTGTGCCGACTGATACTTTATTTCATCTAAGAGGATTACTGTTGTGATATATACCTGATATTACAAAAGAAACAGTATTTATCTTCCTACTTAATCTCTTATATGTTTGATAATGACCTCAGAGACTAGAATGAGATCATTAGGTAAGCTCATCCTTCATCATTGGGACAGTGTATCATCCTCCCAGGGGACACATGGGCTCAGAAAGGCAATAAATATTTGATGTCATTAATCCTCTGTGAATAGCAGAAATATTTTCCTAAACAGTGTTTATCTGACAGCCCTTACACAGCCTATGATGTAATATATGGCTGTTATAGGACTTCATCTGTTTTGCATCTATCTTGAACTCTCTCTGTCCCCGGGGAATAGTATTTTCAGCAGATCAGTGTCGATATTATGCTCTTAACAGATGGGTTGGCATTGACTGGGTCACAGACATTTGTTGTGTCATTCTGTAGGAGTTGGAATATTGGAAATCAATGTGGTGGGGTCAGCATGAATGTGGCTGGGCAAACAACTTTTTTATTTGCATGCATGCATGTACTTATAGATTAGAACATTGTCTATTGTTTAGGTTTATTATAAGTTGATTATAACAGTTATTAACTATTGAATGAAGGACATACAATGTGTTAGGAATGAGATCATCATGAATTCATAATTTTTACAAGTATAGGAGAAAATGAAATTAAGTAAACGTATCTATTTATTTAAACTTTAAGTTTGATCGAACTACCATAGTTATACTGGTATAGAAATTTGAATTTTACAGGACACATGCTTCACAAGCAGGAGATACTATGTGGAAGAAGAGAGACTGGATAGGCAGAATCTTTCACTCACTAAGGACTTTCCAGGAAACTTATTAAAAAAGTTTTCTTCATTTCCAGAAACTCTTAAACTAAATCTTAGGTTTTAGTGTAGATCATGCTATTTATGAAAAGACTGCATTTGCTACATTTTTCTACATCTACATCTTTTCCTCCCACAGTTGAACATCTTGGTAGACACAGGCAGCAGCAACTTTGCAGTTGGAGCAGCTCCCCATCCCTTCCTGGACAAGTACTTTGATAGGAGTTTGTAAGTATCTTACTCCTGTAAGATTAACCCAGTGTGTCTACTGTCTCAACACTATTTCCATCATCTAAACTTTTAAAAAACGAAGGATCTTCTATGGTTAGGTCATTGAGATATGATTTCCTTCCAGCCGTCATGATTTTGTATATATATAGATTGATACAGGAAAGCAGCATACTATTTTTGACCTTTGAATTAAATGTAGATGTCAAGGTACATCCTATGGACCAATGCCATGATATTCATTCTACATCAATATCTTACAAGGTTGAGAGGCTGAACAGAAGCTAGGCAACAAACTGATCCTGTTTGGCTCAAGTCCTAGGGCTATGCTCAGCAGAACGTCTGGCTGTATCACGAACATGTAATCCTAAATATCAATCTTACCTCTTAGGGACTTAGCTATGAGGAACCCAGAGCAGTGGGAGACTTACAGATGCCAATAGACTTTTTTCCAATGAAATAAAAGTCTAGAAGTTACATGCTTTCGAATACACTTGGAAAGGAAATGAAAAACTATCAGCGCACTCCCACTTGTCCCATAAGCTAGGCATAATCACAGAGATTAATGTCTTTTCTATGATGTAGTACCATCAAAATTTAAGCACCGTTATATTAGATATAAAGACACACAAGAATCTGGTATAGGGATAACAAGCATTGATGAATGTATTGGGAGTTGAATGTACGTAGCTCAATCCCCGCTTCAGGCTTTAGACGATCATGGAGATTAAGCCTCTGCGCTATTCTACCGTGTCATTACCATTTTACCCATCCCTATAGCCTGGGGGTGAGCAGCTGCTGGCAACGGTATCCCCACCGAGGCCATTGTCTTTCCAACTTTTAATGAGCTCGTAAGCCAGGTAGAAATGTTACTGCCTCTAGACGAAAGCAAAGCTAAGCCACAGCAGGCTGCAGATAGTTCTCTTCGCTGCAGGACTAATCACATCAGAAAATATCCTATTAGCCCAGTAAGCTCCTCTCTGACCCTCAAGTCCATAAAGCACCTTTTATAATTTCCCCTGAGTGCAGTGTGGAGGGAGGAGGATACTGTGATTGTGGATCGATTTCTTGTTCTTTGCCCCAGGAACAATTTTTTCCAACTTTTAAGTCTCCCAGCTGTAATACTGGTTATCATCCAGCTGTGTCCTCTCCTCACTTCTTGTATCTTATCTAGATAACAGCCATGCATGTCAAGACCATCTTACTTTTATGTCCTTAGTGATACAGAGGTATATATTGCCTGAAGGCAAAACAGTGAAGCCATACATGTGTGTAACTTTGAGGCTGATATTGGCTTTAAAATGTATGACTAAAACCTTTTAGTCACCATCCACTTCACGGCCAGATTAATTTTCTAACCTATGAGATGTAGTACGGAGATTGTTTAAGCTTTTAACTTTTGTGTATCTGTAAGATGAAAATCAAACTTCATTTGAAGTTGAAATTACCTGTACAGTTAAATTTCTAAGCTGGCTACATATCAATATTGTTAAATGTTTGAAAAAAAAAGTATTTCACATACTCATACAAACATGTGTCTTTGTTGTAACCTGTACCTAGCTCAGTACTAGTTGGGCAAAAATGTACAACAAAGGTCTTTAGCTATAGAGCTCTTAGGCTAATCTCACCATCTATCTCATGTATTCTCCCCAGATCATCTACCTACGTAGATTCGCAGAAGGCTGTCTATGTGCCATACACACAAGGCAACTGGAAAGGTTCCCTCGGCACAGACGAGGTCAGCCTCCCCTCCGGACCAAATGTGACGGTCCGTGCCAACATTGCCAGCATCACCAGCTCCAGTAACTTCTTCATCAACGGCTCTCACTGGGAGGGCATCCTGGGGCTCGCCTACTCAGAGATAGCAAGGGTAAGGGACAGTGAAAGTGATCTCGAACCTGTTTACTTTAGCCTAATGAACTCAATGAACAATTACGCTACCCACCCACTGGTTGAGAAGACAATTGCTATGTAAAGTATTTGCAGGTTCATTTTACCTGGGAAATTCCCCTAGCTCTATTCGACAAGTATAATGAAGAGTGAACCATCCTAAGGACTGCAACCATTTCCAGAAGCATGCAATTTGGGTGAGCGACAACAGTCGGGATTCAAACTCCCAACTTCCTGGTAGAGTCACTAACCATGGGACTACGCACGCTACTGTGTAAGATCCTGAGTAACCTATGGTATTTTATATACGCAAGAAATATGGCACCAATTTCATCAGTTGTCTTTGACAAAAGGGGAAAACTTTGACACTGGTCAGGGGCTAACCTGTTAAAGTGATCGATAAAGATTGGATTGCGGAAGAATGTGGTTTCGTAAATGAAAATTTGGGTTACCAGTAATTGGGTGTTGGGAGATATGAATAAGATTTATTCCAAACTCCATTTTAGTTCTCTTGATCTCAAAGGCTGGTCACCTTGAGGTCATATCACATAAATAACGTAGGAAAGAAACACATCTGGTTTCCACGGGAAGATGCACACAATCTGTACAGCGGCCACATGTGCTGTGTGCCAAAAATCAATGGAAATAAAAACATTCTGCTTTGTCATTGTCATTGTAAAATGGACCACTTGGCAACTGTCGGCTCATATTGGACATCTGCCCCATAGCTGGCATGAGATATAACTGGATGTGGCACTGATGACAGTGTATACATCATCACCGTGACACATCATTGCCCTCTGTCTCCGTAGCAATGCCAACATTCCATTACATCAGTTTGCCTTTGGGTTGAATTTGTTGAAGAGAATGGGATTCAAGCCCGTCAGTAAGCCTGAGAGACGTCTGTATATTATGATAATCACAAAAAATATATTTTAGAGACAAAAGAGTTACATGTTTAATATGCCATTTCAAATTTCGTGATTTTTGCTCCCCTACAGCTAAATCATGCATTAATGGAGTGAAAACTCACTTCAAGGCACCGCAGATGGTCATTGTGTCATTCAAAACTCCTTTGGATGGTGAAGGTCAACAGTAACATTACGATAATGACAAGAGAATGATGATATGTTACCCTGCTGATGGCAAAGCCTGATGGAGAATGGTGGAGATTACAGCTAAAGTGCTCCCAAATGTGCCTCTCTTCTGGATGGCATTTTGCCAAGTTTCACTTCAATGAGGACTTTTCAGCTCAGAGGAAAATGTCAGTTTGCACATTTAACAAAGCACCGTTTTTATGGACTGTTGACCTTGTCTCATCTTTCTCACAGCATCATTGGAAGCCTTCGTCAACTTTGGTTCGAGAACATATGAATGTGAAAATGTTTCTGATGGCAGCGGTCTTCAATTTTGTCTGCTATTGTTTCTTGATTAACTTGAAGGAAGATGACAGATACTGTATGTATGTGAAATGGGCTTTACAATTTTGTTAAAGAGAGGACAGATGAATAACAATTAACAATCTGACCGATTATGATTTTATTTCCTGTACATCTCCGCAGCCTGACTCTACAGTGGAGCCCTTCTTTGACTCCATGGTGAAAGAGGGACACGTTTCAAACATCTTCTCCATGCAACTCTGTGGAACAATAGACCAGGGCAACGCCACGGACATCAGTGTGGGGGGAACCATGGTAAGGACAAGTCCACTTTTACCTGTTTTACCTGTTAGTGAATGACTATACAGGGCCTTGAATGGCTGAGATTTTCAAATCCATGAAAGTTCAGTAAAGCCAAATATATGTACATGTACAAGTAATGACCTCTACATAAGGACGACCTGGGCAATGACCACTTTTTGTTGGTCCCTTAAATGATTTTTCCTATCAACACAATCCTGTCTAAAATGACAATCTGTCCACATAGACCAGATTTTATTGATCCCCGGGTGGTTTTGACTGTACTGCATACTGTAATTGTAGAACTTGAAGAAATCTATGACAGTAGATAGATTGATTGCTCTGCGTTTTTCAGATTTGTAACATGACATCTTTCCTGTCCCTCATTGTAGCTTTCACATACTAGTAAGCAATGTTTTATGACCAATGAACCTGACTGTTTCCCCAGGTGGTGGGAGGTGTGGACGCTGACCTGTATGAAGGTCCCATCATGTACAGCAGCCTGAGGAGGGAGTGGTACTACGAGGTGGTCATCACTAAGATGGAGGTGGATGGGGAGGACCTTGGTATGGACTGCAAGGAGGTGGGTCAAGTTTGATTTCTATGACAGTGTGTTAGTCTTAATTATCTCCGTATTTCTGGTGAGAACTCTTCTTCTGTCTTACAATAAACAAGTTTAGTCCTTCTTGTAATGGTGTGGCCACATTTGTCGTATAACATTGAATGATCTTTATGCCGTAGAATGTATAGGCAGGCTGTGGCAAAACCAACCACTAACAAGGATCTATTACAGCTTTTTTTGTAGCAAGACAGCTGAATTTTGCAGATACAAGCATGACTATCCAAAGAATGCCTTCACTTTGTGATTGTACCAATGATCACACAACATATGTGACCAGGCCCAAAGTCAGAATATAACTGAAACAGTTAGCAAACACTTTTACCAACGATCTTTTACTTTTACCCTTCTCTTAATCCCCATCAGCTTCTATGACTCCATCAGAAAGAATTCTGTGGCCAGTCGACCATAACCCACTCATGATCTGTCCTTTACAGTCCTGCTAATGGCAAACATCAAATGGCAGTTGGCATTTAAATATAGATTGGATGAGCAGAAAGGTGACCTTGATAGAGTTCCAAGTACAAGGCTGGTTAAGTGCTGCAGATTTGATCCAAAGCCAACATTTTGAGCGTCACAGGTTATAATGACTGTCATTATCCATGGCTCATTCAATGATATCTACATTAGGCAGTACAAATTTATTTACTTATGCATCTACAAAGTATTTATTCAAACAGAAATGATAGGGAGTGATCCATTATGAATAAGATATCATATCTACAACCTTGCTTTTTTTTTCAGACGATTTAACGGCCATTTGGCACATCTTTGTCCCTTAATAACTTTGGTAACAACTTACCTGTGATAAGTATAGTTGTTTTTTTGTGGTGCTTCTAGTTGTAAAACTAAATGACAGAATTAATGTGGCCTGACTAGGGATTTGGAGTAATCTAAGTTTGGATGACCCAGATGTGATGTGCTTTATTTGCCCATGATCCAGATGATCAGTGGTTTTGTGTACATGGATTACTGGCTTACAGCAATGTGGGTCACTGCATCAACTGTGCTTTTTCAGTTTTGTCGGTTCTGTTGCAGGTTTATTTGTTGTAGATTAGAGGTAACTTTTCATCATGAAGAGTCATTAGTTTCACTTAAGTTGTCCTTGTAATAATATACACATGTACAACACTTATAACAAAAATAGACAAATTTGTACTTGAGTGCTTCCAGTAGTACCAGTAAAGAACATAGTGCACAAAGTAATCCCTCTGAAACATGTGTAGTGTATGCCAAAGTGGACAGGATGAACTTACAGTCCATATAGGGAATAGTTGGTGCAACTTTAACCTTGAGAATCTTTCTTTCTTGCAGTACAACTTTGACAAGACTATTGTTGACAGCGGCACCACCAACCTGAGAGTCCCCAAGAAAGTCTTCAAGAGAGTGAAGCAGATGCTGGATGCAAAGACAGATGTGAGTAGTCAGATACTGTCTCGTTATCAGTAACTCAGTCAGTAAATACGAAATCCAGAAACCTTAAAGACCTATGTATACAAACGTCATTTCAGTCCCAGCTTCAATTCTGTCATCAAACTATGTACGACACCAATCCTGTACAAAAGACCACCTCTACATAGAGTCCACCTGGCCAATGTGACCAATTTTTGCTAGTCCCTTAGACCATTTATCCCATTGACAAGAGCATTAAGAAACCTGGCTATAGCTAGTGATCGCCTGAACAACATAGACTAGACTTTATCGGTCCCCTGAGTGGTCTTCTTGGGCAGTTCTTACTGTATTTGCATCGCACATATTTTGATTGACAAGGGTTAGAACATGAAGCTGTAACATATCCTGCACTGCTCACAACTAATCAATATTTAGAGAACTCTAAATACCCAAAGGCTTTAGTGCTGTAATAAAGCCAGCATGTTCTGCTTGACAGATCGACATCCCAGCGGAGTTCTGGACGGGTGAAGACCTGATGTGCTGGAAGATTGGCTCCACTCCGTGGGAACACTTCCCCCCCATGGGGATCTACCTCCAGGGTACGTCCAACAGCGAAGCCTTCCAGCTCATCATCTCCCCGCAGCAGTACATGCGTGCCGTCAGCGACGGGCTCGGGCGCACCGAGGACTGCTACAAGTTTGCCATCACCTCCTCAGACTCAGGTAGTCTGCCTATTTCCAGTCTATCAAGTCATTACCAGTTTTTATAGCAGTCGTACAGTTAGGGCTACAACAGAAAATGTTGAGGTCTTATTTTAAAGTTACAAGTTTGCCATCACCTTGTCAGACATAGGTAGTCTGCCTTTTTCATTAGTCGCCACTTTTCTTTTTCAGAAAGCTAGATAACTTCTTTGAAAAGATTACAGACATTTAAGATAGACAACAACTTAGAGTGCAACAAGATACAATATTTGAACAATGTACAAGTCATGATTTAACATTATTCTACACAATTCCTAGTACTGCACAATCACTGCACTGACTTCAAATTGAAAGATAACTGCAGTTCACTGTAGACATGCTAGGGGCTGCTGCTTGCTGAGAGCACCGGCAGCTGACATTTCATAGTGGTAACTGACTAAAGCAATAGGTACTTTTTGTTTGGAAGGAGATGACAAAATGACAATATAAACTTTTCTTATATAACTTGTGCCAGTTCAGGTATTGTCTTTATTCAGACAGCAGAAAGTTTTGAGGATGGGTCATCTGCAAGGATAAATACTAGTATCACAGTTTACAGTCAACCTGCTTCTCATATGTGGGGTGCTAGGGGTCCTCACAGCACTGCATATCTTACCTTTGATCTGGAATTTCTGACGGATAATGCAAATTATTGTTGCTTGAGTTCAGTGGAATGTTTGTTCTATTTGGGTTCTCATTTGATTTTTGTACCTTCTTGTATGAACTCAGACTACCAATTGAAATGTCAGGAATATGTCAATAGTTTTAGGATTAAGATTGTGCTTGTATGCTTTTCACCCATTTCTTACTCAAGTTGAAACAATCCTGTTTATATTCTTACAGGAACTGTGATTGGAGCTGTAGTGATGGAGGGATTCTATGTGGTCTTTGACAGGGAGAATAAGACGGTGGGCTTTGCCAAGTCCACATGTGGAGGTAAGGCGTCTTTTGTTTGTCATTCAGATCTCATAAAACCAAAAGTGGTCCAGTAAAAATTAGGCATCTTTTTGATTTAAGAACTACTGTTTGTCTACTACATGTAATGGTTGTATCTTCATGTGCTGTTGAACAAGGCTTTAACAATTTGGGTTTTCTTTCGTTGACAGTCCGAGATACGACCCAGTCTTCAGGAGTGGCAGGGCCATTCCCCCACAGTGAGTGATGCATACTATTAAATCAGTCAATTGAAAGAGACACATTCACTCCACTGTACAAACAGCCATGGTATTGTAAAGTAATGCTGAATACAGAATTATCAATTGTACCCAATTCACACACAAGCAAGCATGCACTCTCACACACATGAGAATATATAGTGCTTGGTCAGTTTAGATTGTTGAATGTTGTCAGTTAAGCTTGACCAACGGCCTTTTTGGTGATGGGTCAGTATTGTCTTCAGTAAAGTGTCACATAAAATCAGGTTATGTGTCTTGTCAAATGTACAGAATAGATTTGATCCACTTCATCAATAGTGTCTCAGAAAACTGGAAACAAATCAATTGACAGTATTTTAAAGTTTAAGAAAATGTTCTGTCACTATTGAAACTCATGGTCTCTCCAGCTGTGTTGACACCTGCTGTGACAGCTTGGTTATGTTACTTAGTAGATTCATTTATTTTCAGGGTAGTTTCATTTTGTGGTAGCATGAAAAAAGGGGTTTTCACTGTGTTATCAATTTGGGGTTGAAACAATCCTATAGTACAGTAGTCATGCAATTAAAACACAAGTTGCTGTGTTGTGATTTCACTTGCGATGCAGAGGTCACCGCAAAAATAAGATTACCTTGAACAATTCAAGATTTTCAATATGTACCTCTATGTCCCTCTGCAGGTAACACGACGGACTGTGCGTACACGGTACCTCAGGAGGACACGACGGTGCTGATGATGGTGGCGTACGTGATGGCGGGGATCTGCGGCATGTGCATGCTGCTGCTGGTGGTCATTCTGGGCCAGTGGCAGGTGCGCAGATGGAGAAGGAGCTGGGACGACTGCGCTGACGACACCTCGCTGCTCAAGAGCAACACGTCTTACTGATCACCTGTCTGTGGTATCATGATTTCTGTTGCATACTGCCACTGTGATTTATTGTGTTAGTACTCTACTTAACATTCTGTAAGGAAGAATCAAGCAACACGTCTTAGTGATCACCTGTATACTGTAAATTCATCTGATTGCTTTGGTAATGGTTTTATTTTGCAGGTGAAACAATTCTGTAGTACAGTACTAACAATAGTAATACATCGGAAATACATATTTGTGGCATCAAGAATTTACAGAGGAGAGGTCATCACAAAAGTTGTGAAAATAAAGCCACCAGAAAAGATTCAAGATATACAGTCCTTGGTATCATTTGTTACTTTAAGTCTTTGGAAGTTCTGTTGCAAACTACAATGTACTTCTAAGTCACCTTGTGACAGTGTTTTTTGTGTCCGTACTCTACTTAACATTCTGTAAGGAAAGATCATCTGTATAAATAGTTGGTAAACGGTTGTGTCAGATTCTCTAGGCAGATGTTGTGCCACACTCGTAAATTAGTTGTTCAGATATTGTTAGAAAGACTTGAGCAAATCCAAAGTAGAATAACAGCAAATTGTCCAATGATAGATTCAGCTTCACCAGATTTGCTTCTTCTATGTTTATGTCAGTTTGTAGGTTTGCTCCTGCTGTCCACTAGTGGTGTTTTCTAGGTGTTTTCTCACAGATGTGTTCTTTGGTGGAGAAAATGGTTTTAGATCAAAAGTAAAATGTTCAAACATATTGAGCAATAGCCTAGTGTGAATCATGTGATTTCAATGTTATTGCCAAAATCATAACCAAAAGCCATTGCTAATTATTGTCTAATTTTGTAGCATTTATTTTCTTTGTTTGTCATGTAACACAAGTCAAGTGTTATCAGTTTTTGTAGCAAGAGAACTTTCCACCATTATTTATCTCTACAAGGAAAACCGTAAACCATCACTCTATAAGTCATTACTGTATGTTATTTTTTGTCCTTTTTGAAAATCAGGGACATTTGTTAGAAGTCGCACAGTTAGGGCTACAACAAAAAATGTTGAGGTCTTATTTTAAACAATTTCTTTTGTTGAAATATTTGTTTGTAGGCTTTCCTTGGTGTATATATTATTTTCAACGTGCAATTGGCACAACACTTAGAAAGTCAGACCATTCCATGCAAGCTAAACATGTTGGTTGAATGTAAAAAGACAGTATATAGAGCATTATATTTTTAGACACTAGATATTTAGTAATACTTGATAGACTATGCAAGGATGATTAGTAATAATAAGATAAGGAGACAAGCGGTGTTTATAGAGGCTTGTACTTGACCTATCCCAGAGATGTTATTGGAAAATTATGGCAAAATTGTGCAAAGTTGGTGTATTGACAGTTTCTGGAATGAAGGGATATATTAATTACTAATATCAATTAGTTGTGTTACAGAAATATGGCATCATTACATCATAGTATTATTGTTCTAACTTTGTATTATTGAACTTGTGTCAGCCAAGGAGGTTGACAAGAAAATATTCCTTGCCTTTGAAAAGGTTCACTTTCAAAGGCAAGGAATATTTTCTTTTCAACCTTTTTAAAACTTTTATGTACGGCGGGTATAAAGTGACAAGAAGAAAAGCAATCCCATAGAAGTTTCTTTGCATTGGTCTGATGTATCCAGACCACATTGAGTTGAAATACACAATTGAGATACACATGTTTAGACTGGACTGTCACAACACTTGTCTGTTGTCAGGTGCTGTCAAAACACAGTGAGAACAATATCATAGCAGGGTGAATGGGTGCAAGAACTGATTGTTCTCACTTCTATTGTCTACACTTGAACCATAGTTTTCCCACGATAATGTCAGGCAGAAATTTGTCTTGAGAAGTCTCCCAAGAAAACTCACCTAGTTCATGTATGAAACTGTGTAGAGTTGTGTAATACTAGTATACGGGGTCAAAATTAGCATAATGGGCTTCTTGCAATTTTCCAGTAGGGAATAACTCTGTCCAAAGGCTCTTCTCAAACTGATATGCAGAATATTTGGCAATGATATTGTCTCATAGTGGCATGTATGAAATCATGTGTAGTGAGCTGGCTAAAAAAAGCCCGGCTTACTTGGAAATGTGTCATTTTCACTCTTCGAGTCTTCCATTGTTATAGACACAATTTCTGTACTGGAGAGGGTGTGTTTATGACTGAAGTTATCCCATGGACATGAGCACCAGCATGTTAGTTTTGACCCCTGTATATGTAGTTTAAAACACACCAAATGCCTTTAGAATGTAGATAACATATCTAACATAATAGAACTATATGTATAGTGTACATGTACTTTAACCTCGCTTAAACAATTCAGTTTTAAACTGAGATTGATGTAAAAATGTGACAACGAACATGGGATGTAAATACAGTATTGAGCACTTATTTGATGAATAGTGATATTATTGTCTCCATGTTTTGTGTGTTGTTCCCAGTTTGATAGGGATTGCAAGGAATTACTACTTGACTATGCCAAAAATAGTTACCCAAGCAGCTGGATAAAATTTTGAAGCAGTTAGACGTTTCAGTCTTTTGTCAGTGACTAAGAAAGAAACCAGGAGAACCAGGCTTTATACCAAAACTCTGAATAGATATGTTAGACGAAAGATAGCAGATGCTATCTGAAAGGTCTGACTATTTCAAAATGTTATCCAGTTGCTTGAGAAACTATTTTTGGCGTATCGTATTACCTGGATGTCTAACCAGCTACTACTTGTCTAGTTAACTAATGACAAATGGAATATAAAACTATGTTGTACATCTTGCTGTAAATGTATGGCTTAGGCTGGATACATAATCTGTTCATTTGTACTGTATCTTGTAAAGTCCTGCAGTTTAGGATTTGATCTTGACTTGGTGAAAGAAACATTTGTGTGTGCACAGTGTGCAATTTTGATGGACCCTAGTGTCCACTAGATTCTATCTCATGGTACATGTGTCATCACATATCAACAGGGAAGTGACATTTGTATGGACTGTATCACCCAAGTTGTTCAAACCGTTCACCTACATCTCAAACATACCGGTCAGGATTGGACAAAGTCTAAATCTAGAACAGCTCCTCCAGTAAAGCGTACTACATGTACATGTGTGTCCAATGGTTAACACTTTACGTGCATTTTCTCAGATCAACCTTCTGTTTTGTAAAGAAATTGTTGAGGATTGTTTTCTAGCCAAAACTGCTTTTAACACCCCACTTGTCATTTGCGAAAGAGATATTTCAACTATTTTGTTAGAGGTGAAGTACTGTATTTGATTTTGTGCACAAGAAAGACTTATTTGTCGGGCAACAAAGCTAATGTTTTGTGCAATGTATGATCGACTGCTCTTCACCAACAAAGACCACTCATAATAATCGTATATGTTGCTTCCATACTTGTGTCTATCATTTGGTTTTATTGACAACGTTGTGAAGAGATATTTAACACTGTACATTTAGGAAGAGTACAAAAATAAATGAACAGAACTTATCAATGTCTTTACTCTCATCTAGCTGGTGTGCATACAATTAAAATGGGTTTTGAATGAATGATGGGAACTGAGCTTTAAAAAGAACTGTTGTGTGGTCTTGATTCCTTGAAAGGGGGACTGGGAAGCAAGAAACCCAACGCCATAGTCAAGTTACTAGTTTGGGTCTAGCAAGCCGGGTATTAGTTGTGCATGTGTAGTTCTGTTAAAGTTGAGCATTGGACAGCCACTAAGTACGACCTGAAGAGCACAGAAACTCGCGCATCCACCTTATCCCCTGGCGTATTTCTTGTTATAAATACCAGCCCGTGTTTTAGCGTGTTGTACCACCCCGTCCCACCCACGTATTGTGGCAGTAATGACAGGATTACGTAGATAGACGCGTGTGTGTCTCACAGCTCCGCCTGTTGTCACTGCCTCCATCGGACGGAGCTGTTTCCCCGATAAGATCACTTCCTTAATGGCCGCTAATTACCTCATTACCTGATCTAGATGGATATCTCTAGTCTCATAAGACTAAGGCCACTCAACATTCCTGGGCACATCGAGGAAAATGGAAAGACGGAAAAGTTAGGAAATATTGAATTTGTTACATATCTGTCACCTTCCCGGATAGATCTAGAGCGTCCCAATCCGATAATCTAACGTTATAATGTATTCTGGTTTTTACTGGGGTTTTGCTGATTTTTGCTGGTATTTCCAAGCCGGGGCCCGGCCGGGAACTAAAAGTATGATATATAAACACAACAAAACACACAAAACTTTTATAAATAGTAATGAACAAAATTTTTGTATATTTCTTGATATTATATTTCATTCCCACAACAGTCAGGCCGGACCACATCCATTGGAAATGTGAGCCTAGCATACGTTACACAGATGAACACACTTTTCCATCCTAACAATCACAAACCGTTTAGTTGTTGGGTAATTCATATAAACGTGTAACTTAGTTACGGATCAAACTTCTGATATAGAAATAGTAGTGGAAAATCAAAAGTTACGTCACTTCAATTACTTCAGTGACGTAAGTTTGCAGACATACTTCAAACTCTTTCGCTCAGTACAAAATGAACATGTCTCCATGATATGCTTGCTGCACTTTGGAACAGCAAAGTGACTCACTACAAAAGCCATGTTTGCATAAATAAAGATTGTGGGATTATTAGCTTAGAGCCATTTCATAGGTGCAGTCCTCGCTAAGTTGTTGGGATGGGGGTGATTTTACTAAATGTGCTTTGCCATTGTCTTATATGTTACACGTATTTTCAGTACTAATGTCCGTTGCTACTTTTGCCTGGCACGGATGAAAACAGACTTTACATTTATGTCCCGTTCTTTTCTAATCTCATCTGTATGACCAAGGAGGTCAGCATGACATATTTACAAGTAAAGAAATACATTTGAATAAAAAATTGAAGAAACTTTCCCACCTTTGTAGTCTAGAGAAATATTTCCATATGCAAATCCATTACTCAGGAACAATATGCTAGGATTTGTCATTGTATCAGTGTATGAACTCGAGACAAACTTGGACGAGGAGTGTTGCTCTGTGAACAATGTTGTCTGTAAGAAATATGTGTTGCAATATATTTCTAGGATCTATTTTCAAACACTTGTCCTTTATACATTTCACCACATAACTTTGAATTGATGATTTTAAAAGAAAAGCGGCCAATGTCAAGCATACTGTAAAACATACCTAACAATTGATCAGACTTGTTCTTCAGATGCATTTTACCACAAAATTGCAGTTGAGGATATTGTTAGAAAAATACAGTCAACAACAAGCATGTTGGAATACGTACTGAAAACCTCTCGTTCATCGAGGACAATTCTACGACTTTTCAGCCGTATTAACGGGCTCTAATTCTGCAATGTACATGTCTTTATTTCAACAGAAAGCAGAGATAATTTTTTTTGATTAATTTATCATCCTTAATCGTAGAACACCAAAAAGCCTCCAAACATTGCTAGAAATGAGGCTCAACACCTTCTTGTTGTGAATGATAGAATAGACAGGACCATCACAAGTTTCTACCTATCGCGCCAGTAATATATTGTAGGATTCGCAGTTAGTTTGAAACTTTGTTGAAACATAACTCGTTGGGCCGGGTCGTCATGATTGTCTGGAAAATAATCCGATACACATTCTGTTGCGCGCCACGGAGATACTTGGAGCATTTCAACAGACCTTTTTCTACAACTTTGCACTCCAGACAATACTCGTATTTGCTTGACTTCATAATATGCTGTAATCGTAGTTACTTGGGTGACCAACATATAAGCTTGCGAGCTTTCGCCAGTTTCGGCCACCCTTGCACATTTGTATTATGATCTTATTTTTGTTTTGACTTGTATTTTGATGTGTGCTAAATAAATGAAAAAATGATAATGATAAATGTGCCAGTCACATGGCCTATTCAGTATGACAGCGCCAAGTTTTAGTGAAATCCTGTCTCTAGAAAGGCAAATGTTCAAATGTAAAAAACAATACATACTGTAACTGCACTGACATCGACAAATGTAGATTTTACGATCCCGATATTACACGCTGCAACCATCCAAGTTCAATCTATCAAATCCACTGAATTTTCCTTTACCGACAGACATATTCCCTTTTCGTATGAAATCGCACATGTTACCATAGCTGCAAGTATAAATGACGCCAATCTCCTTGCAGAATGTGTATTTGTTTTTCTCCCACGACATTTTCAGACGGCCACTATTCTGATGGTAAAGTCCGCGTCGCGCCAGCTTTCCCAAGACAATTGCCGTCAGGTTTCCTTTCAGCAGAGGTTGTAGCAGTAGTAGTTGTTGTTGTTGTCGCTATTGTCCAGAGCGTCAAGTGGAAGCCAATAGCTCCTAATACTAACTTTGTTTTGTTTGTTACTCATAAGCTTGACTCCTTCGTTTTCTACCTATTCTAAAGAAAGAAAAGGGAAGAATGTATGGGAACGCCCCAAACGTTACATTTAAAAGAGACTGTCGCTGATATTTCGACTTTCACAAATCACATACGATACTACCGTCCGAATAAAATCATTTCCACGATTTCACAAGGAGGTTATCCCCCTATAACCTCTAACCTCCTTGGATTTACCGTAAGAAAATGTAAAACATATTCAAACGTAGGGCGACCAACAAAGTCCCTTCATAAGGTTACGTTTAACCAGTCATCCTCTCACTCCTGTCAGACTCGTTACTCTTGACATATAAGGCACTTCAAAATACTATGATAAGTTGTTGCACGAAAGGGAGCATATGATAAGTGCGACATTTCTTTTTTTGCCCGTGAGAAACAGTTCTCTGTCAAATCTTTTATGCAATGCCGAGATAATTTTTCTCTTGCAAATAATTTTTCAGTTTACTCTCTGAATGCTCTCATTCATATTTTACATGAACATCTCTCAGAATCAGAGTAAGGTTATTTTTCTGATAGAAACGGCACAAACAGTTTGTTAGTCCAAAATTACTGAAATGAATCCGTCTCCTGGTTTTCGAGATAAAGTAATATATGTAACGTTATGTCCTAGTGGCTCTACATTGAATTACTTATCTAGAAGTTCGATAGTTCCGAAGAAGACCCTTCCACTCTTCTAATAGTAAACGTGTTTGGATAATTCTTTCGACATACATTTGACAATGGGAATGAAAATAGGACAACGTAGAATTACATAAATGTCTTTGACTGGTCTGGAAAACAGATAATTCCCACAGTCACAGTGTGAAATGCTCAGATTTTGTTTGTTTTTAGCTCTTTTGTTAGGACATAATTGCGTTCAGGTTGCAACAACAATTTTCGTTTCTGTTTTTATGGAAAACACCATCAACTGTCAATTCTATGGCGAACAATACTTCTCGATCCTGTGACAAAAGGGTCCTTTCAAAAGAGTCCAACTGAAACCATAAGTGTGAAGTACGTGAACGCCGTGTTTTTCTCTCCTCACCTGACAGCCAGTGGCCCCGTGGAGAGGGCAACAAGGGGCGTTTTACACCTCCTTGGGAAAACAATAGCTTCATTAGCGATGTTTTCAACTGGGAGGGATCAGGGCGAGAAACATCCACGCCCCGAGATAAACAACACACAAAGGTCCTGGGGCTTCCAACAAAAGGCAGGTAAGACAAGTTGGCGTCTGGAGTGAATGGGTCAGTACACTCATCATCGCTCCATTGTCAGACGTTAAGGCCAGTTTCCAGCGAATTTGAATGACAGATCGACGTGCGAGAAAAGGTTTCGTCGTGAAACTGTGAAGAAATTGTCTAGTTTTATTTCACAAGTTTAAGAAAATAGACAATCGACATACATTTTACGAATGGTGTCTAATGGTATTTGTCGCAGACACTAAAAACTGAATATCAATATTAAAACAAACTTTTGTCTTGCCAGCTCTTGTCGAAAAGAAAATATCCTACATAGTGCTTTCGGACATAAGAAACTGGAGGAATGTATAGTATACAAGAAAGATGCGATTATCTGATGGTTCTTCCGGTTTATCATCCAACGGGCACGTGTTAATCTATCTCGCTTGAACAAGAGCTTAACACTAGTGTTCAAATATACTTCATTCGATATGTCGAACCTAATCCACACTCCAGGTTCATTAGTCAATTATTTCAAACAGTTTCCAGCTCATGATAAATGACCGCTGACAAAATTAATCCCTGTCATATGTTTGTCCCTCTTATCACAGTCATTCTTCACTATATTTCTGAAATATATGTTAGCATATTTGTAAATCATGCGCTTGGGCATATGTGACAGACTCTTATAACTTCTGTAGAAAATATTGCGCACAACGGACCGAGTCTGGGGCTGCCTGTAAAACTGAGAAACGTTACTTGGACAAGTAAACACTATTTTCCAGTCTCTTGTATTTTAAGTAAATAAAGTTCATTGAGAGGTACAATGTCTTTGTCCGTGAAGAGGCTATGTCTATGTAGGCAAGTCCAAGTGGATAGTAGGATTTGTGTATACATGTAAATCTCTTCAATATGACAGGGCATCAACTTCACGCCATAAGCCATATGTTGACAAACAAGAGCACTTCATTGGGCCCACAGTGCCAACAATGTGGCAATCATGCGTACAATGTGCATTCAGATGGTAATCCTGGCTACGCCCTCCCCATTTTCAAGCGAGGTGATAATTGAGTGCAAATTAGCACCTAGACAATACTTGGAGAGCCCACCCACTGCTTGATTGGCCATTGGCTTCGCCTATAAAAACCAAGCGTGAAACGGTTTGTCTTCATTCTGAGACAGCCTCCGAGCTCGACGCACCTACTCTTCTCGACGATCATCTGCCCAAGTTCTCTACAAGTCAACATGCTGCCGTTCTCTATCGACAGGCTGGTCGGCGTGGAGAAGCCCGGCCCGCTGAGGGAGGACGACCACCTCCCCGCTCCCCTCCTCGGCATGGTCAGGTGCAGTCGTGTCGCGTCCGTGTCGGGATCCGAGTCGGGGTCCGAGGACGACCGAGCCGGCAGTATCTCACCCACCGGCGGCAGTCCCAACCCGCTGCCGACGACCACCGACGAGACCAAGACCGAGTCGCCGGAGTCCCCGTCCGAGCTGGAGAAGCCCCGCCACTCCTACATCGCCCTGATCGCCATGGCCATCATGTCCTCCAAGGACAAGCGGCTCCTGCTGGGCGACATCTACCAGTGGATCATGGACAACTTCCCGTTCTACCGCAACAACGAGCGGTCCTGGCGAAACTCCATCCGCCACAACCTGTCCCTCAACGACTGCTTCATCAAGGCCGGGCGGTCCCAGGACGGTAAGGGCAACTACTGGGCCATCCACCCCGCCAACATGGACGACTTCTCCCGGGGAGACTTCCACCGCCGCCGCGCCAGGAGGAACGTGCGCCGCTACACCGCCATGGCCCAGCATCCCTACATGCAGTACGGGTACCAGTACACCGCCATCTCCCAGCCGGCCTCCTACAGCTACGCCCCCCACCCGCACCACTACGCCGTCCCGGTCACCTCCGCCTACGCGACGTCCCTGCCGTACCCCGCCGTCATGTCGTACCCGCGCTCCGACATCATGACCCTGCCCTACACCAGCTACAGCTACCTGCCCGCCGCCTCGCCACAGATGGTCTCAGCGCCCGTCCAGAACCTGCAGAGGGTCCCACTGCAGTAGACTGGTAGTAGAAAGAATATCTGTATATCTGTAAATACGGACAATTGTTCATTATTTGTACATACCTGTAAATAATTCAAGTGTATATATATGACACTTTGCTGCTAAAAATCCTAGCCTCGATGCCAGGATAAGTTGTACAGAAGCGCTACACCAATGTAATATCTAACTTTGTTGTTTTTCTCGAACCATTGTGTGTTCCAAATGTTACGGGGAAAGCAAATGTTCAAATTGCACATGTATGTACATTGTATCATACCTAGTCGCAATATAACTACTAGTACTCGTAGTTACAATTGGTAGTGAAAGTGCAATAAGTCAAACTCAAATGTATATACGAATGTTCTAAAGCTGCTTGTAATGTTTGAAAATGGGAATTTTGCTGGAACAAAATTCTTCAAAATCATGTCTTTATATTTTGTTTGACGAACTTCGTTGAACTTTACCTGCTGAATAAAAGAAAAAGTGGAAATGAAAAATTGCCTATCGTTTTCTGTCTACGAGTACGGAGTATTGCAGTTTACGAAGTTAGACTGTCTAAGCCTGCCATGAAATCATATCCGTTGTCGCCTTGTACATAAAAAGGTTCAAGATCCATAGTAGAATCCGGAAACAAAAAGAAAGTGTGCACAAATCCTAACTTATTTTAACTCATATAAATTAATATTTATTGATCTACAACGTTAAAGCCCGCTAAAATGCACACCTTCAGCCGTGATATGTTATAATAGTTTTTCAGTTCAAGGAACACCACACAAAGGGAACATTACGTTTCTTGATAAAAAAAGTTATAAAGGGAGATAATAATGCAACGGAAAATTGCAAGGAACGGGGCGTAACCCATGACTTTTAAACTGACCTTTATTCCTAGATCCTCTCTTGAATATGATGGTGACAATCTTACTCCACGAAAGCAACTTACGCTTAGGTGAGTTAATGGGTTTATTCAGCCGATCATTCCAGCGATCGGCCACTATTTTTTGTTGCAAAAGAACAAAAAAAGCTTCAGCATATCAACTACTACTTATTCAATCACAAAAATTGTAATATAGTCCCTGCTCTAGTTGTGAGCAGTAACAACTTAGAGAAATAAGTAATGCTGCAAGTCAATTGATACTCCGACAATCGTTTAATGAGGTAATATCCTTTATAGCAAGCAAATTTATTGCGAATGACGTAACAGCACCAATGGTTTTTGCGCCATTCTATACATTATAGGCAGGTTAAAACTTAACGAGATCCAATTTTGATACATTGTATGAATCTAACATACATGGACACATGTTTTTGTATATCAAGACTAGTCTATGATGATGTTTTGTAAGACAACGAAAAGTTACATCTTAATGTACAATTGTCTTCAAATCGACTGGAATAGTGTAGTGTCAATCTTATGTACGTGTTTCCATTCTCGATTGTAAGAAAAGAAACTTCCTGTCTTGATTGCATTTCTGAGCAGAGTTTTAGCATGTCTCATCACAACAGCCTCCTGCAATCACAGAGGAAGTTTAAAGCTGAAATAGCCCTTTCATTTCACCAGCCTACACACTCTGGCGCACAATTCTGCTGCTAACACGACTGTCTGATCATTTCGACTTGCTCATGTACTTCCTCCACCACTCCAGCCCGGTGACGGTGTCCCCTGCAGGGTTGTACTCCAGCCCTATCCAGCCGTCATACCCCACACTCTCCAACACGCCGAACACGTAGCCGTAGTTGACCTCCCCCTCGGTGTCCGGCTCCCGCCTGCCCGGTACCTGGGATATCTGCATGTGGCCGATGTGCGGGAGGTACTCCTTAATGCTGTTGGTGAGGTTCCCGTCCATGATCTGTTGGTGGAAGAAATCTAGCTGCAGCTTGACGTTGCTGTGGCCGACTTTCTGCATTATCTGTAAAGCCTGTTGAGGGGTGTTTAGGAAGTACTTTGGGTCCGTCATTTTGGAGTTGATGGGTTCAATGAGCGCGAGGATCCCCTCCTTCTCCAGCCTGGCCGCGGCGAACTTCAGGTTCTCCACAAACGTCTCCTCCATGCTGGGCAGGGCGGCCTCTCTACTCCAGTCCACCGGCACGCGACCCGCCATTAAGTGCATCCGCTTGCAATTAAGGGCGTTGCGTATTTGATTGACAACTCCAGACCATCTTTGAAGGCCTGCTGTCTCCCCGGCAAAGCTGCAAGGCCAAGCTCGCCCTCTGCGAGGTTTCCCGGGAACATGTTGATCAGGACTTGCTCGACTCCCGCCTCCTCCTTGGCTTTGACCACTTCTTCCACGGGATGGTCGTACAGGAAGGCGGCCTCCACGCCTCGGAAGCCGGCCCGACCGGCGGCCCCATACCGCAGAGGCACTGCCCCCGCCTCCCGGAACATCCAGGAGATGTTAGCACAGAACTTTAGGGTCATGACAACTTTTTACGAGGTGTCAAGCAGCCGAAAAATTGAGATCTCTCTTCTTGGATGATACAAAGTCCACGAGAAAAAAACTACTTGAGAGTTGAAAGTTCAGTAGACGCAGCTACTCATATCATGGGGGTTTAATCTATTCGGCTGTACTCAGTCAAAAACTTATTATAATTGATGATGATGAAATGAATTGAAACACATTTTGATATCCTTATTTTTTCCACGAGTAACCCTTAAGTAAGGTACATGTACACACTTGACGATGTTTATCTTTAAATAATCACCACTTAATGTTACCTATTTTTAAGAATGTAATCGCCCAATATGTAACCTTTGACCCAGTTTGCGTGGCGACTGCTCAGACAAAGTTTCCATCTGGCAGGCCAGTTCCTGATCTCACGAAGCCTAGAGGACAGCACAAACTAAAGAAAGCAGAGGAGGACAAACCCAAGATGGTGTCTCAACAGGACATACAGAAACTGCCCATCGATATCCACTACAACAAGCTGCTGGGTGAGTTATCGACTCCGCCCCTCCTCTTAGCCTGAACAAGGCACACTTTATTCAAATTGCAATAATTTACAAAAAATTGCGCAATATTGATAATCGTTGGAGGCAGTCATGGGATTTTTGGAATATAGATAGACAGGCATGCATATGAAGTAATGTTCATTGTATCATCTGTGCAGTCGTGGCATTATTTTGAAAAGTCGAGTTTTACTACATCGTTGCACATCAACTTTAAGCACTTATTGACTTAAAATTATTTATACAGTCAGTATGTCGTTAACTGTTTTAGACATAGATGTGCCTTTTTTTGTACGTAGTACTATAGGGTATTTATAATCCAATTAGCTGGTCTCTTTCTGCCTTTATTTTCCTTTTTTTCATTTTAAGGCTACCAACTTCAAGTTATTGAATTTGAAGATTCTGTAGCCTACTAGTAATATACCGATGCTTGATTCGCACTGGGAAGGAGTACTCTTTTTGACAAGTGTGGTGGGTTCTTTAACATGCTAGAGGTGTGGCTCTCATCAAATACAGGACCTCCAATCTCCATTTTACATCCTATCTGAGGGACGTCCCTTATCAAAGCAAGGCAGTCATTTCCACCTGAGTGAAGAGAGCAAAGTCGTGTAAAGTGCATTTCCCAAGGGCACAAGATTGGTGACATGACAGAATTCAAAACCAGGACCTCTTGGTTCCGGGCCAAACACCCTGCTGTTATGCCACAAGACCCCAATCATAATTAGCCATTGACAACTGAAGATAACAGTTGTATACACTCCTAACTAGTTGATTATCCTGACTACTTGCTTAAAGTAATTAACTGTTAAGTTTTTTGCAGCTGATTAGATCTGTCATAATTCATATTCCTTTTACCATAGATTGGCTTGTAGACAGAAGGCACTGTAACCGACAGTGGCAGGCAGAAGCCCTGGTTGTACGAGAGAAAATCAACGCCGCCATACAGGACATGCCGGAAGTGCAGGAGATTACGCAACTGCTACAGGGAACATGTAAGTTGAGCTAATGTCAGTATTACAGAACGGTTGATGTCCCATAACATAATCTAACATGATATCACAGGTAAAAACATACTGACAATTTTGCAGCAAGCGCATAGCTTGACTCAACCTCA
This sequence comes from Branchiostoma lanceolatum, assembly GCF_035083965.1. NCBI lineage: Eukaryota > Metazoa > Chordata > Leptocardii > Amphioxiformes > Branchiostomatidae > Branchiostoma > Branchiostoma lanceolatum. The sequence goes on along the minus strand of NC_089725.1, from coordinate 24,717,210 downwards.
CTATTACATTGTATAAAACAATATATTCCAACATGTTATCGTTATCCTGTAACCATAAATCACTTCCCTTTTACTGACAATGGCTACACAATTTAGTTTTAATAATTTCTCTTCCAACAGATATAAACTACTTCCACTGCATACGGATAGTAGAACTACTGAAGGTTTCTGAGGCAAACACCAAAGACATATTTGGTCGGTATTCCTCTCAACGAATGAAGGTGGGAACTGGTCCTTCTTATCATCAATTAGTTTTTTTGGAAAGCATAGTTGATTTGATGGAATGATCAAATACACAGTACCATGCCCTTAAAAGTTGCAAATGATGTCTCTAGATCAGAAAACAGGTTCTTTTGCTTTGTCTATAAATGCTTTGACAACTTGCGGCATATAAACTTTAAAAAACTAAATTTGATATGTTTAGTTTAGCAATTTGATACATTTTTTAAAAATATGTTTAGTTTTTTATGTTATATTTTGGTGACTAATGCATCTAATTGTCCCTCTTCAGGACTGGCAAGAGGTGGTCAGACTGTACGAGAAAGACAATGTTAATCTTGGTGAGTAGTTAATGCTGGACCCAGATTTGAATCATTACCTGTCATATCGTCTCATGAACATGACATTGTACAATTATGTCTTTTGCCACAATTCATCTGAGCTTTGAGTTTGTACTTCTCCTACAGCTGAAGGAGCTCAGTTGTTGACTAGGAATGTGAACTATGAGATCCCAGCAGTGAAGAGACAAATAGCCAAGTACAAGCAGACACAGGAGGTATGTAGTTGTTCATACTCTACTTGCTACAAAGATCTCTTTTTAGATATCACTTTTCTTTAACAGATTTGTAGATAGCTTTCTTTTGTTTCTCAAATGATTGTTTGTCTTCATCTTGAATAGGAATGTGTGAAAAAGGAGGCAGACTTTACCAGCCAAGCCAGAATAGAAAGAGAAGGTTTTAAGATATCATGCAAGGAGCTAGGCATTGTGGTAAGAACATTCTCCATGTTTTTCTGCTACATTTCATGACAATTTTTTTTTACAGTAGATGAATGGAAATTGTGTTATCTATTTTCAATAAAGACACAATAGATGTGTTCATCATCTCCTATCCTAAATACAAAATATCATGCTCTGCAGGGTAAGAACATCCGTTCTGAGCTACTGGCATTGTTAAAACAACTCCCAGGAATCCACCAGAAACTAGCAGAGGAGACTAAGTCCCTAAAGCCTGCTATAGACTTCTACTCAGCTTTTGTACAGTTCCTGTTGTCAAGGTAAGGAATACAGTGATAGCAAGCTTGCTGGTCCCCCACTTCAGCTAAAACTTTTAAAGGATGTCAAATTATAATGTGAACATCTTAACAATTTATGTCCCTCATAGTTATAATGGATATTCATTACTCACAAAGGGAATTTGATTTGTATTTGTTTGTTTGTTTGTTTATTTATTTAACCAGGAATACACTATCGCCTGTCGGCGTTTTTCAACGATTCCTGGGGGGTTCAACCCCTTACATAATAGTACATAGCAACAGTAGAAATTCAAATAATAACAAATAATACAGGAATTAACTTAAAAATATAACTATTCATCAAACAGAAATCCTGAGTTAGATAATAACTGAATTAACGATAACCTAATAGGCTAGAAATATTTAGCCAAAACATAATAATGAAGAATCAAAACAATGACCCAAACTCAAATATAAATAAACAAGAAGTGAATTTGCATATCAATGGATAAATCATAAGAAAACTCATGTCAAAAATGTGGGTCACTACAAAACGTCAAACATAACATAGAGAAAAGAAAGGTCGACTAGAAAGGAGTTTGTATACATATATCAATGTTTAGCAGGGAGGCAGTGGACATCATATAGCTGTTTGAAAAGTGGAAGTGATCTGGCTGATTTAAGATGTTGTGGTAGTGTGTTCCAAAGTACAGCCCCCGAGGACGAGAAGGCTCGTCTTCTGTATTCCAAATGTGTCCTTGGCAACTGAAGGCCGCCTTGTGCTCTTAGGCGGGTGTTATGGGTGTGTACATGGGACAATTGGGTGAACATTGCAGTGATGTACCGAGGAGTCAGACCGTTAAGGGCCTTGTAGACAAGTGTAGCTTTACTCTTCTTGTGAATTTCGGCTACTGGGAGCCATCCTAGTGTGTTGAGAAGGGTTGATGTAGGAGTGTACCGGTCACAGCCAAGAATTACCCGACCTGCTCTTTTCTGCAGCTTTTCAAGCTTATCAAGGTATCCCTTCCCTCCCTGGTCCCAAACTGTACTACAGTAGTTTATGTGGGGTATGAATAACGTTGTGTACATTAACCGAAGAGCCTGACTGCTGACATATGGCTTAACGTACTTGATAATGCCAATTACCTGAGCGAGTTTCTTGAAAATGTGTTCGAAGTGATAGCTCCACTTAAGTACGTTGTCAATGGTAACCCCCAGGTATTTGAAAGCATTTACTTGTTCCAGTCTGGCCCCGTCTAGTGTAATATTAAGCTTTATATTTGCCACATTCATTCCATGTGTACCTATGAGCATTGTTTTGCACTTTGTAGGGTTCAGAGAAAGTTTGTTGGCAGCAAACCAATGAGAAAGCCGGGTTGAATCACTTTGGAGTGTTTTCTCCAGAGTGTGAAAGCTTCGCGCCGCAAAATATAAAATAGTGTCATCGGCGTACATGGAAACTTTACACGACTGGATGCAATTTGGTAGATTGTTTATGTACACGATAAACAGAAGTGGACCCAAAATGGATCCCTGCGGTACACCACAGGTGACACAAGTTGAGGAGGATAAAGCTGAGCTTACACCCGTGCATTGCTGCCTACCAGTCAAGTAAGACTTAAACCAGCCACAAGCTGAGTCTTCCACGCCATAGCATTTCAGTTTTAGAAGAAGTATGTCGTGATCTAGCGTGTCAAATGCTCTTGACAGATCACAGAAAACTACACCAGTTAGCTCTTTCTTTTCTATGAATTGAGTCCAGTCTTCCACCACAGAGTGTAACGCTGTCTCACATGAGTGTAGTTTTCTAAAGCCAGACTGACAGGATGTTAGCAGTCCGTGATGGCTCAAGTATGTGTACAGTTGGTTGTGAACTACTCTCTCAAGAATCTTTGATACCCCCGACAGAAGGGACACAGGACGGTAGTTATTCGGATTTGTTTTGTCGCCCTTTTTGTGTATCGGCGTGATTTTGGATTGTTTCCACTTTTGTGGAAACTCTCCGGTACTCAGTGAAAGGTTGAACAGTTTGGTGAGAGGACGACCGAGAATACGTGCACCAACTTTCAAGAGCCTATTGTCGTATACTGACAGTTACAGTATTTCTTTTTGATATGACAGCTCTGGAGATGGCTCTAGGACAGATGTGTCTATGGTACCTATGCTGAGGTACCTGACGTTACATGGGAACACAACGGTGTACCAGTGGAGGACAGGGGAGGTGCCCACTGTGGTGGTGGAGCCCGGCCTACCTGGGGGAGGGGAGCCTGGAGCTACTGAGGAGCCTCAGGTCTGTCTATTGTGTTCAGGAACCCATTAAAATACTCAACTAATTTCACTCACTGCACAGTATGCCTAGTGCCCTTCCTAAAATATACTGATACCTTCAGTTTTTCTTCTATTGTTCTCTCACTGGCTTTCTGGATAGAAACTGGAAACTACACTTCTTTCTTTTATACACCAGCAGATAACTGGTAGTCATCTATTGTAAAAGGCCAAAGGCACAGTCTTTTGTTAGGCACAGCATTGGAAGATGGAGCCCATCCCTCTCCTTCCATCACCTTTTACCTCCCCAGCTGAAGTCAGGTACCAGACTTTACACCTGGGCGGAGTGAAGAATTCGTGTAAAGCGTCTTTTCCAAGGGCACAATGTCTAGCCAGGATCGCCAGGATTTCTTGATCTCGTGTCTGCTAGCCTAGTTACTCCACCATTTGATACCAATATGTGTTGTAACGTTATATGTACATGAAACTACCAGCATATACTGATGTGACTTTCATCTTGTCTTCTCTTCAGATAAGCTGGGATGACTCAGGAGATGCTGCGGGTGGAGATGTGGAGATAAGCTGGGGGGACGATGGCGGGGAGGAGCAGGAGGAGGGTGGGGAGATCGACTGGGGAGGCATGGATACAGGGGGAGCAGAGGATGGTGGGATAGACTGGGGCGGGGATGCTGTCCTTGACATCACAGTGGAGGGCAGTGGTGCTGACCAGGTCAGGTTCTAACATGTCTCATGTTTTTGGAGTATTTTTTTCTAAAAAGATGGACTAAAAAGAGAATTGTGAGAGAAGAGGTAATCAAAAGTCCCAAAGTTTGTTTTGTATCTTGTGTATGTTAGGCCTTCCATATGTACCTTTATACATGCCATTCAAAACAACTTTGAATCATCTTTCTTCCCCTTGTGTCTTACAGTCACAGAATGGTGCCAGTGCAGGGGCAGGTAAACATTACTTGTATATTCTACATTTGTTTTTTTTTCTTGTCATTTCCAAATGTTCCATTTGCCCTTCACCTGTAGAGTTATTTCATTAAATGTAACATTTTGTCTTCCAGACAGCAGAGTTGCCATGGGAACTGATGCCCTGTCCCTATTTGACCACAAGGAGACGAGAGACCAGATCATAAATGAACTACGGGAGGTAGGACACTTACAGTAGTACTCAAAAGCATACTTACTATGCCAGCTTTTTTCATGTCTCTCTGCCATTTTAAAGTAAAAATGTAGTAAGAGAGGTTGTGTATTCCAAGGTACAGACCTTAACCAGTGCTGTGGTGTTATCACAGTTCACTTTCAGATTACAGTCATTTTTCAAACACAAAGCAGTAGGTTTGCAGCTTGTTGTATATTTTCCAGTATGGCATCAAAACGTATTCAGGATGGCAACTCTTTCTGTATATTCTGTACCCACATAACACAAATACTGTATTACCCCCCGTTGCTGCAGCTCTCCGGTTTCCTGGCTCAGCGGTTGGTGGAGATGGAAGGGGAGAACAACGTGGTGGCCGAGACGATCTTCCAGTCAGCGCCGCAGGAGCTGCAGATGCGCTCCCTGGAGGAGATCACGGACATGGTCGCCCCTGTGGACACCATCCTGGACCAGCTGACAACCAACCGCATGAGGCAGCTGTACATGCTCAAGGCCTCTCCAAAGTAAGGCTTTCTCTTGTCTTCTGCATTGTGGCATTATCTTTTATTTGTTAATGGCTGAATTTTGTTGTTTTTTCACATCCGTGAAATGGGATGTATTGTTTTTTGTGTCTGTCTGTGTTTCCACTCTTATTTCTACATGCTAGGCACGGGACACTGACAGAAAGTTACTAGTAGATCAAAGGAGCTAGAAATATCCCAGAATGGGTTATCAAAATGCACAGACAGAATCAGCAAGAAATTCACAATAATCAATAGCAAAAGTCACAAAAATAGGAAGATACAAGAGGTTTGATTTCTTGTTTGTATGGCTTTTTGTTACACACTTGGTTCTACCACTGATGACAGATTGGGCATAAAACATCTTTCACCTTCCTTCATAGGTATGTAGACAGACTGACAGGCAACCTTCAGCAGAAGCTGGACCAGGCTGACAAGATGCTGGCCAGGAAGCGCATTACGATAGAGAAGAGACAGGAGGCGCTTCAGGACCAGAGGCAGACTGAGCCCAAACTGCAGGTCATCATCAAGAAGACTAAAGACCTCAAAAAACAGGTTGGGTGAAGTTTATTTTTGCATATACATGTACCAAGGACATTATAAAATGTCCTTGCATGTACTAGAGTAGGTATGGACTGCTTTCATGGATCAAATTGACTTAAATGTTTAGCAGAATATCCATGTGGTTCATGGAATGAATTTTTCTCAATAATATTATAGGAAACAGTGCAACATTTTTTAAATAGATTGTTTGGCCTATTCCATTTGTAGATGGAGGGAGAAATATCCAAGCGGTACAATGACAGACCAGTCAACGTCATGGGAGAGATCAACCTGCTCTGAGTCCAGCGTCAGAAGGAACCAGCATCATTCCCAACCTTTGGGCACAACATCAAGGATTTAAGGTGTCTGCCACGTGTACCAGATATATCATGCAACTTGCTTACAATTTTGATTATCATCTGCTGCAAAATCACATTTACTGTTAGAGATCGTTGGCTAATCTCCAAGCAGATCTTTCGGTGGCTATAAAGACCGTATCTAACTGGCAAAGGGAGTTTTCGTCGCCACCCAAGATCTGCTTACTTGAAGTTATAGTGTAACACACTTTTACTGGACATTGTGCCTTGTGAAAATAATTTAGTACACTATCATATTACGAGAGGCAATTTGCATAAAATGACCGCATGTCTTCTAGATACAAGACACTCTTGATATGAAAGCAGCACTAATGCTCATAAAATATCAACAATGTCTGAAACTGTTTTACTGAAATTTTCCATTTGAATCATTGATGTAACAATGTGCCAACCTACATCTTGATATTTATTTCTTATTCTGAGCTACCTAATAAATGATAGTTATAAAAATAGTCAATGAAACAATATATTCTCTTTCTCCAAACAATTTTGTCAAACTTGTTTTGCCATTTTCAATATGTTTGTGTATCCATAGTCATGTTTGACCACCTCTCAGCGCTTCTGTGGTTTATGATACTGGCATCTGCATTTGTATGAATAACCTGTAGTTCATTCAAAATCTAACTTCTGATCAAGATATGATTAGCATTATTCCGTCATTCAGATATTGTGTATCAAGTGCTTATCTTTGAAAGAATATGTCTTGCTCTTGTGTACAGTACAAAAACTTGAAGAGTGAGCTCTTCCTGGAGTAATAAAAATATCTACTGAAGAAAAAAGGCTCAAAAGACTTTTTCAATTCAAAATCAGTTTCTTATGTGGAGCTAGAATATATTACACACTGATGTGGCATTGTGATGTAAGATACTAGTAGCTATCCTGTATGGAGGCTAAAGAAACAAATTCTTTATAATCAGTTTCTCCAAAGAGGTTCAACTATTTAACCTCCTTGGTTTCTCCAAGAGTGGTATACACATACGTGTGATAATCAACTGAAAACAAATACAAGAAACCCTGACAAAATCGGGACATCATCTTATAGTGATCATCAAGGGAACTAGACTCTTACCACAAAGAACACGGGACACAGTAATGTAGATCTCTGGTCATGTTCTATGAGAAATTAGTCTTGACTGATCATCCAGTGGCAAAATACAAGATACTCTACTTCATATACAACCAACAATCATCATGTTACAATAGGCCAACTCAAGCAGGGTGTTTTGGAAAGCACATTCTAACACAATCACAGTTAATACCAGTCATTTGATTGAGTTCAAACTCATTTTATAATCACTTACAGTGCCCTCTTCTAATTAGGGGTTACAACGATACATTTAGGGTACAATACATTGTGGTCTGCAGAGAGTATCCATGGGACTATACTTAAGGCTGGTAAACTGGAAGTATAGAATGGTTTCAAAAGTTTTCATTCAAAAGTAGCTATTTCGAGGGAAAATCTGATAACATAATATTGACTGTACAAGTGAGTACTGACTGACAGCTGTCATATAGAAACACAATACCAGTTCTGATATTCAGTAACCAAACTTCTCATTCAAACTGGTCTTCCCATCTCCAGATTGGTCTGCAAAACAAGAAAACATGAACAGATTAGAGAAAATATAATGAGAGCAATAATTGTGTGACCTTAGTTGGCTGAGTTGTGCAGTGTTGCATACTATACACACAACATGCATTGAGTTAGAAATTTGAAGGGAAAAAGCCAATACACAATGTACCTACTTTTCAAACATTTTCAAATATTGGTGCAGTTAAACACCTAAAGTATGTCAACACTGAACAGACTGAAAACAGAAGTATGTACTCACTATCTGGTGGGACCCACATACTGTAGTCTGGGTCATCATCAGCATACTGTTTGGACATGGGAGGGTCTGGTTTGGACTGGGACTTCTTCTTCTTCTTGGGAACTTGTGGCTTTGGGTCCTAGAGAGAACAAGGACTTGTTTTAGTAAAATTCTACATCTAACTCTTGTGAGAAGGGGAACAACAGACAATAAACTAGATGAGTGAGAGAGTGTAGTATTGGGTGATCAAATCTTTGAATAAAGTCCTATAGATACATATACAATAGTACCTAAGACTGCAGAAAGAAATTGTTTATTTACATTCCTTGTCAGGACAAAAGCAGAGCAATCTTTTCATCTTGACCTATGCATCTAAGATGTAATAAAGTATGATAAAGTAATAAAATATCCAGTATCAGATGAAACTATTTCTAACCTCAAACTTCTCCTCAGCACCCTGGTCTTCTGCCTGCTCCTCTGTAACATCTCCTTCCCAGGGTCTTTTACTAGCAGTATCCTGGCTACTTGCAGCAGGAATGTCTAGAAGAGAGAGAGATTTATAAAACATGTCATGCAACACACAAACATATTCTTATTGGTATGTGATGCAATGAAACAAAACAAATGTGAACTAAAATATTGATGATCAATTATAGCTGGGGATAGTCCAGTAGCACTCATCACTGCAAAATTAGACAAATGGTTCGAACAAAGAGTTCTAATTAAGATTCAAACATGATATCCTCAGCAGGATAATCAAAATGTCTGAGATATTTGGTGGGAATCCTACAAAAAGTCTGCTGACCCATTGCTGTCACACTTGACTGCTCCTCTTCTTCATGTAGTCTCTCTGTAGCAGCCGTGCCTGTCTGGAGGTCACTAGATGAATCTTGTCCTGTCTCCATGGCAACAGGCTCTCCCTTTGTCTCCTCTACTTCATCTTCATCATCCTCCTCCTCCTCTTGGTCCATAGTAGAAGGAACTTGAACTGGCTTGGGTACGGCAAGCTGAAGGTTGTGTGTCAAAATAGATGGTCATAAGGAATGTAAAGAACAGGTAAACACAGAGTGTACTACTATTTTTCTCTTAAATTCCCTTGAATCATGAAAAGTACTAGTAGTTTACAATTCCCAAACTATTCCCTGTCCTTGCTAGATGCCATAGCACACTAAGAAAAGTATTGCTTCTTGACATCCTTGAATCACAGTCCATGATTGTAAAAATCTGCAACTTTCGTCATTTGCCAACAATTAAAATATGAATCTTCTATTTTACAGTGCACCAGTACAAAAATGCCTCCATTTGAGGCACCTGCACAATGTATTACAATAAAGCTTAATTGGATTGCACTCATTAACCAATCAGGGAACAGAACGTTATTCAGATGTATCTCACCTGAGGTTTACTCCTGGCTGCAGTGTGGTGACGACCCTTCATGGCTCCTGTCATGGGCAGGTTCCTCCACGGCTGCTTCTTAGTGGCCACGCCTGTACCTGATGATGATGTCCTGTATAAAAGGGTTAACAGCAAGATGAGTACATCACTAAATACATAACGGTGCACGCACCAGTTCTTCCGCGACAGTGGTCCATGGTAGTCCGCGACAAAAAAGGGACGAAAGGGTTTCGAGGGTCTGGGTTTGAGTTCACATTTCTCAAAATGTGCTTCGAACTGACATTAGATACTAACATGGCCGAAAAGCGCATGAATTGGTGTGTTTTGGGTGGAAATTGCGTTTCGATCCGAGCCTTACTTCCGGATATCCATACGCGTTGAAGGTAAACTGCCCAGTCGACCCCGATTGACCTTTGTTGCGTTCTTTCGGCCGTGTTGCATTACCTCGCGCGTCGGGTTATTGTGAAAATCACAGTGGTAGGATTTTCTTTATAATGGGCTTGATTATACCTTGGAGTTTTCTCTTTCTGACACTAACAGTCATTTTCGTGTCAAAAAATTTTGTGATGTATTTGTCCTGGGGCATGACGTTAAACTGCACCGGTGACAGGGCCACATTTCGGGAGATATGTGGCTGTGGGGAGTGTGGGGTGACCCCTTAACTGTCACCACCCCCCGGGCCCGCTCTGGCCCAGAGCGGCAGTACCTGGTAGGGCCCCAACTATGGGTTAAATAGTTACTTCCCTTCCTGGGGGCTGTACCTGTGGAGGCGGTTCCTGTCCCAGTGGGGTCAGGTGCCGGCGAAGCAGGACGTGGTCCTGTTCTGGAGCACATGGAGCCCAGTCAGTGTGGCTACAGGTTGGCGCCAGGATGGATAGCCGGCTGTAAAACGGGTGTAAACCCCATCCAATATACAAATATGGCAAGTCGACATAAAGACAAACGTATAGGCGGTGCTGGTAGCAGTCACCGACGAGCAGCCGGTAGTGCCTCGGGCTTGGCCGACTTTCGGGTGCGGAAGGCAGGGTCCGACTGCAAATCAAGCGAGCGCCCGGTGAGGTTGAAGTTTAGAGTTGGTTCCTTAAATGTGGGCACCTTGAAGGGTCGTAGCAGTGAAGTTGTGGAGACACTCACAAGAAGAAGGGTCGATCTCTGCTGTCTGCAAGAGACCAGGTGGTCCGGAGGCCTGGATGCAAACCAAGCTCGGTATATCAAAGGGAAGGATTCACGCTACAAGTTCTACTGGTGCGGGAACAAGCAAGGTCAAGGCGGCGTAGGCATCGTGCTTGCTGAGAAGTGGGTTGAGAAGGTTTTAGAGGTCCAGCGCATCTCAGATAGGATTCTCCTGTTGAGACTGGTCATCGGCAAATCCGTCATCACTTTCCTCTCCATCTACGCGCCTCAGATCGGACTCCCAGATGCCGAAAAAGAGCGCTTCTACGATCAGTTGCAGAGCACCATCGCCAAGATACCTGCCTCAGAGATCCTCTTTCCCATTGGAGACTGGAACGGTCATGTTGGTGAGGATGTTCATGGGTTTGAGGAGGTTCACGGCGGTCACGGCTTTGGTGATCGGAACGCTGAAGGAGAGAGACTACTGGAATTTGCCTTGGCAAATGACCTGCTCGTAGGAAACACCTTGTTCATCAAGAGGGAGTCCCACCTGGTTACCTACACTTCTGGAAACCACAGGACCCAGATTAACTACATACTCTTCCGACGGAGTTTCAGAAAGGCTGTCACCAACGTAAAAGTCATCCCTGGCGAGGAGTGTGCTCGGCAGCACCAGCTGTTAGTGTGTGACTTTGTTGTACGCTCCCCTGCTGTTCGTAAGCGCAAGTTCACACCTAGGTTACGGACTTGGAAGCTGCGGGACCCTGCTGTTGCTAGGAAGTTCCAGGAGACCTTTGTGTCTAAGGTTGGGACAGCCACTACCAGTGGTGTTGAGGCTCTGTGGTCAAGGTTGAAGACTCCACTCTTGGAAGCAGCCGTAAATGTGTGTGGTTACTCCAAGAACCATCAGTGGAAACCTGAGACCTGGTGGTGGGATGACCAAGTAGACGAAGCCGTGTCTGAGAAAAGGGCACGGTTCAAGGTTTACAACTCCCTCAAGAAGCAAGGCAAAACTGCTGAGGCTAAGGTTGCGAAAACTGCCTACATCGAAGCTAAACGCCATGCTAAGCACACTGTTTGGCAGGCCAAATCTGAAGCCGAGAAAGAGACATTTGCTGTCATTGACTCTCATGGCGAAGATGTTTACCGTATTGCCAAGCAGATGGAGCGTCGTAACCAGGATGTTGTAGGCGAGAAGTGTGTACGGAATGATGCAGGTGAACTCTCCCTCAACGACGAGGACAAGATGAAGGCCTGGGTCGAACACTACAACAGACTCCTGAATGTGGAATTCGACTGGCCAAAGGATGAACTCCCTGAGGCTGCTCCTGTTGTAGGACCGCCTCCACCAGTCACTACTGAGATGATCAGCAAAGCGCTGGGCAAGATGAGGTTTGGTAAGGCGGTGGGTCCCTCTGGCATCAATGCTGAGATGCTGAAAGCTGCGGGCGAGGATGGTATCGAGCTGACTAGGTTGCTGACTGAAGCGGTCTTCAGTAGCGGAACTGTGCCCAGTGAGTGGGAGAAGAGTTTCATCATCAACCTCTACAAGGGTAAAGGTGAAGCTCTGGACCGGGGCAACTACAGGGGCCTCAAGCTCACGGACCATGTCATGAAGCTACTGGAACGCGTGTTGGATTCAGCTATCCGCAAGATGGTGAACATTGATGATCTTCAGTTTGCCTTCGTGCCTGGCAAAGGCACCACCGATGCCATCTTCATTGTACGCCAGCTGCAAGAGAAGTTCATTGCTGCAAATAAACCTCTGTACTTTGCCTTTGTCGATCTGGAGAAGGCCTTCGACCGAGTTCCCAGAGGGGTGCTGTGGTGGGCACTGAGAAGCCTTGGTGTGGAGGAGTGGGCTGTGAATGTGATCCAGGCCATGTACACGAATGCCAGGAGCCGCGTGCGCATAAACGGACAGTACAGCGAGGAGTTCGGTGTTGGAGTGGGGGTGCATCAGGGTTCAGTACTCAGCCACCTGTTGTTCATCCTCGTTTTGGAAGCCCTGTCCCGCGAATTCCGCACTGGGATCCCCTGGGAGCTCCTGTACGCTGACGACCTGGTAATCATCGCAGACTCCCTAGAAGAGTGCATCGCTAGACTGAAGGCGTGGAAGTCGGGCATGGAACGCAAGGGCCTGCGGGTCAACATGAAGAAGACTAAGATCCTGATATCAGGCCAGGGCCTGAACAAGCTGAAGGACACTGGTTCTTTCCCATGTGCTGTGTGCCGCTCCGGGGTTGGAGTTAATTCCATCCAGTGCACTGAATGTGACTTCTGGGTACATAAGAAATGCTGCGGCATCAGAGGCAGCCTGCAAGCCGTGCAGAACTACATCTGCCCGAGGTGCCGAGGTGAAGCAAGGCCACTGGACGGTCGCCCAACATCACAAGTCACAGTGAGTGAGGTGGTGCTGGATGTGGAAGCCAGCTTCTGTTACCTCGGGGACATGCTCTGTGCGGGTGGTGGATGTGATCTTGCTATCACTACCAGATGCAGCGTTGGCTGGGGAAGATTTAAGAAGCTCCTGCCCATCCTTACTTCCAGGCACCTACCCTTCAAAACCCGTGGCAAGGTGTTTGACTCCTGCGTACGAGCAGCCATGCTCCATGGGAGTGAATCATGGGCCCCTACTGCCTCGGATCTGCAGCGCTTGCGTCGCAACGACCGAGCTATGATTAGATGGATCTGTGGTGCCAAACCTCAGGATGAAACACCGTCAGAAACTCTACACGCTAAACTTGGTCTTGTGGACATTGCATCTGTGCTGCGGTCTCGCCGACTCCGGTGGTATGGACATGTGGAACGTGCCAGTGGCTGCATCAACACCATCACCAAAATGCAGTTGCCAGGCAGCAGAGGTCGAGGTAGACCTAGGAAATCGTGGATGGAGTGTGTCAGGAAGGACATGAAGGTCCTGACCAGCGTTAGCCCCCTGGACAGAGCTGCATGGAAGAGGGGTGTGACGACTAGCCGGCTGCTGCCCACCCCTGTGTCAGGGACCCCGGCAGCAGTTTAATCAAAATACCGGATACTACTACTACTACTACTACATTTAGTTCCACGGGAAAATGCCAAATTTTGCGCCTCATTTTTGACTGAAAAATACTTTTTCCCTCTTATATTTACTAACATTACAAAGGTTGAAGAAACCGAAACTCGGGTTTTCTTGTAGCTAGAGGGATAGCCTTCATTCCCATTCACAGTTGTTTTGGCTCAGAAGTATTTCCTGGAAGAGACGGTCGCTAGACTTAGGGGTGTGCAAACTCGAATTGAGACCCAAAATAAACTAGGGGGTGCCCCCTTTAAAGGAGATCTACTGGAAAAAATAGCAGCAAAGAAAGCCAACAAATTGCATTTTCCCCATGAGAGTGTGTCCCCCGACCCAACCGTAGCGAAAAAATTATGATTTCGAGAGTTTTGATATGATTATACGATGTCATATAATTAGCTGATTTGCCCCCCTCCCCATGCCCCCCCCCCTCGAACACGGCCATACAGACTTCAAAGTGGGTATGCTGAACATCAATGACGTAGTATTTACCCAGATATTGCTTTTTTGCATCGCCCTAACACTGGGGCACTGGAATATTGCATATTTACGTTTGATAGTGGCTTCTTCGTCAAGTAGGAGACGTTTTTCAATGAAAAAAGGCCCCGATGACGTCATTCTCGTACTTTCCTGCCCAATCCAGTGTCAAGTTCGCTGTCGCGCTAGTTTACAACATTCAGGCAAAAAAGTCATACAAATCAGAAGGTACATCCCTAGGCTTGTTAATCGCACCGAGACCGACACCAATCTGTAAGGCCTTTTCTCAGCAGATGCCCTTTTATGCCTTCATAGCTGTTAGAAGTGCAGCTCAGACCCCCACCCTAACCACAGGTAACTCATTTAACTTCGTTTTTTTACAAAACAACATGGATCTGGGCCGCGGAAACACTTGGGCAAGAAGGCTAGGTCTATTCTCTATCAGTTAACGCCAAAAATAAGAACTTAAACGGCTAGCCGTAGAAGTACGGAACTTAAAACGGCACCGTTCTCACTTGAAAAGATAGGCTAGTGAAAGTCATTGTGACGTCATGAAGTCAACTACGTTCTAGGCGGTATGTAGCGTTTATTCCGGTCAGAAATAGAAGAAAAGTCTACTCTATCGCAAGTGCGCCCCACTGACATTCCTTTCAACGGCAAGACTTGTTCATTTAGCGTGAATTCACGGACAAAATCATCTTCAAGTGGAAGCTACCATTGTGACGTAATTGCGATTATGCGCCTTGAATGGTACCACCGCCTAGAGGGGCAAAATCAGCATTCCGACACGGCAACTTTCAACCACCTGTAACTCAAGAACGCAAAGTCGCAAACAAGTCAAACTTCGCATGCTGATAGGGGATACCTTGTTAAAGTCATATATGATATCAATTATGATTTGCATATATTAACGGTGCACGCACCAGTTCTTCCGCGACAGTGGTCCATGGTAGTCCGCGACAAAAAAGGGACGAAAGGGTTTCGAGGGTCTGGGTTTGAGTTCACATTTCTCAAAATGTGCTTCGAACTGACATTAGATACTAACATGGCCGAAAAGCGCATGAATTGGTGTGTTTTGGGTGGAAATTGCGTTTCGATCCGAGCCTTACTTCCGGATATCCATACGCGTTGAAGGTAAACTGCCCAGTCGACCCCGATTGACCTTTGTTGCGTTCTTTCGGCCGTGTTGCATTACCTCGCGCGTCGGGTTATTGTGAAAATCACAGTGGTAGGATTTTCTTTATAATGGGCTTGATTATACCTTGGAGTTTTCTCTTTCTGACACTAACAGTCATTTTCGTGTCAAAAAATTTTGTGATGTATTTAGTTCCACGGGAAAATGCCAAATTTTGCGCCTCATTTTTGACTGAAAAATACTTTTTCCCTCTTATATTTACTAACATTACAAAGGTTGAAGAAACCGAAACTCGGGTTTTCTTGTAGCTAGAGGGATAGCCTTCATTCCCATTCACAGTTGTTTTGGCTCAGAAGTATTTCCTGGAAGAGACGGTCGCTAGACTTAGGGGTGTGCAAACTCGAATTGAGACCCAAAATAAACTAGGGGGTGCCCCCTTTAGCACCACTTATCAGTAGCATGTAATTCAGTGAGGAAATAGGTTACTGCTTTAATAGTTGGATAAACAAACAAGACATATGTTGTTATAGATTTCTCTTTATTCATAAAAGAATCAAACCATCTATGAACACACATGGTTCAGGTTGATAATCTATACAAATACTAAAGTTTCTCTCCTACACTTCATGTGCTATCTTGCTTGTTATGTCTTTGTCCTCCACCTATTGAACTCAAATCTTCTTATGTTGGAAAAATGAAACACCTGCGACTCACGTGCTGAGCTGTGGGAGGTTGGCAGGCTTGGCGACCTTCATGAGTCTCTGCAGCCGTTGTTCCTCCTTCCGCAGCTCGAACAAACGCAGGCGCAGCTTGCTGACCTCCACCTTGGTCAGCCCCGACCCGGCCGCCATGTTGGACATGAAGGCCTCCAGCGGGTCTTCGGACTCCTCTGAGTCTGATTCTGGAGGGAACATCAGAGAAAATAAATCCCTCAGCTGTGTTTTAATCTAACCAGGGGGATAAACTAATCTGTGGCTTCATGTCATAAAATCATACGAATGGATTGGCATTTATCAATGATTTACATTAACTTTCCTATCATTATGTTTCATTAAGCCTTCCATTTGCATTGTTGTAACAATATATCCCTATGCCCTGTAGCTAGTATTGTACTACCGTTACCACAGACCAGCACCTTCTTTATCCTAACATAAAAAGCAGAAGCAAACAATTGGTTTTTGCACAACAAAGTACATGTATTGAGATATAAGATAAGGAAGAAAAGGAAACATTCTTACTTCTCCTGGCAGCTGCTAACTTTTCCTCAGTAGCCCTCAGCTCCTGTACAACTTCTTCATGCTGAGCTGACTGTACAGCAGTGGGATGGAAAATAAATCATCAAAACAGAACATTCCTATGGTAGGCGAAAAATGAGCTTTTACTAAACTATTTAAAAACAAAGTTTGGTAAGATTCACGCTTGAAAACCATGTTTCAACTGCAGTTCAAAAAGCAAACTCTGTAACACTGCCACACTGACCAGACTGTCGTATGTGTGCGTGACATTCTCGTCCTTGCCAGCCTTCTTCATCCTGCGTATCCGTTTCTTCTCCACGTCGCCTGTCCTGTCCGTGAACGTGTCCTCGTCGCTGTCGTAGTAATCATTCTCCTCCCAGTTCCTCGTCACACGCTTTGATTCTGAAAGTTAAAGAGACGAGATAAGTTTCTCCATATACTGTAAATGCATTTAAGTTCGTGTGGTTTCTATTTCGGGCTAAGGTGAAAATAGAGTGTTTGCGATGGTTTTAAGTTTGCGGCAGCGCTATAGTCACATTCTGCTACAGTATTGGACAAAAATATTCGTGGTGGTTTTAAGTTTGTGGTGAAACGGTCGCCGCGAAAACCACAAGCATTAACCCACGGCAAACATTTCTGCATTTACAGTATGAGGTGAGCACACACAGTAAAATATAGTAGGGTAAAAATTGTCTTCCACAACATTGTCCTTAAGTGAAGTTTATAAAGATTCAAGATGCCTTTGTCACCTTTCAAAACTGAATAAAAAAGCAATTTACAATAATTGACATGTTTAAAAACTTAAGGGTATGTTCAATAGTAATAGTTGAAATATTTCAGACAGCATTAAAAGATTATATTTTGAGATGGAATCAAAACAAGTAAATGAAATAAGAAACCTGAATGGTGTACCTTATGTCTATAAACCTTATGTCACCTTTCATGTGTTTCTGACTTACTATAACCCTGCTGCCTGAGTACTCCGTATGCATCCAGCAGTCGACACGCTTCCAGCGCACACGCCAGGACCGCCTCCTTCTTCTTACCAGACGTGGTCGCTTCTGCGTACTGCTCACGGCCATCGGGGCCTTCCACTGGTAACCTGGGGGAGGGGGAGTGAACAAGTCAACCTCTGACTTCTGCACAACTGTTACACTCTGCAATACATTAAACATTTGCATCTCTAGTTTCTGAATTCATTTTGCACCCACTGTTTAATGTTTTATTGTAGATATGATACGACAGATCCACATACCTAACTCTGCAGTAGAACTGTCTGTGGAAACTGGTGCCTTTCTCCTCAACATCATACTCCAACTCTTCTCCTGTAAAAGAATCACATCATTACGTTGTTTCCACAAAGGATAATCAACACTCATCTTAAGTGAGGTAAGTACAAAATGATGACAGAGACCACTTGAAAGAGATTGGCTAAGCATTACTTTACCTGTGTACTGTCAAAAGACTTACCTTCTCTTTCAAAGAAGTTCTTCAAGGCTTTCTTGGGGTCCTTGACATAGTATGCCTCTTTCTCATCGGTCAACTCCAATGAAAATGGGTTCCTTTCATCCTCTTCCTCTTCAGCATCGTCCTCTGTAGGGAGTAATCATGATAATGTAAGTGTAGGTCTTCACAAACGCTTAACGATAAATTCTGGATAACAAATGACATGCTACTTAGACCAACTTACTACACTTCAGGAACAATTTACCAACAATGCCTAACGCTGAGTTAGAGTGCGCCGGCTACGTATAGCTCGCTACCCTTGTGGAAAAAGGCAGACCCTCCTACATGTTTCTGCATGCTTGTTGTCAGATATGCCAGCTACAACCCATTTTAGAAGTACATGTAATCGAAATTTCAGATTACAAGATAAACAGTTTGAAGGTGTTTTGCATGTTGACCACACCCACCCATGCCCCAGCTGATGCCCTCCTCCTCCACATCCTTCTCCTTCTTCTTCTTCCTCCTCCACTCCTCCATCTCCTCCTCGTACGTCTCCCTGGACTCCGTCACGTCATCTGTATCCTCCTGCTCCGTCTTCTCCCTCTCCTGCCGGTGTAAGTCCCTCAGCTCTGTAGCTGTCATCTCTGACTCGTCTTCTTGGTCCTCGTCTGGTCCCTACAGCACAGGTGGGCAGAGGGAACATTTTGCATTTTGCAAGTACCACAAATACGTGCATTGTACTAAGAAGGCCCATGAGGAGGGTTAGCCCAATTATCCTCTCAAAACGTCCCCGTAACTATGTATTCGAAGAGTGTGCAACACTATTTGCCTCTAGTGGTTCAACTCCTCAGTGAACCAGTAAAATCGTTAGTGGAAGACACCCTACATCCTTTAGCCATATTGGGTACCATACACCACCCCTACAATGCCAAAGGATGTAGGATGTCTTCTACTAACGTTAAGTTCTACTTTTAGCCTGATGAAATCATAGCGTCCCACCCCCTAGAATGGGGAGGGGTCCATTTTAGCCACGGACAGTGATGTTTGCATTACACAGACTTGAGTGTGTTCTAAATCAAGAGTTGATATTGTAACTCACCTGTAAGACGTACATTCTGGAGCTGCCTCCAAACTTGATCATGTACCCGACCCTCAGCCTGTAGTACACCTTGGGCTTCACCTCCATCTTGTTCATCCACGTCCCGTGGGTGCTGCCCAGGTCGTACAGGTAGAACCCCCTCTCCCTCTCCCCGTCCCCCTCCCCCCTGAACTGCACCACCGCGTGGTATCTGGACAGTGATGGGTGCTCTAACGTGACGTCACAACTGTCCAACCTTCCAAACACGTAAAAGGGTTTCCCCGTAAGTTCTAACTTTGACACGATACAGCCGTTCTTCAACACTTCCAGACTGTAGGCTTTATCCGGAACTGAGCTCCAGGCCGGTTCTTTATAAGGTAGAGGCGGCGCCTGTAGGTTCTCTGCCGGGCTCGTTTTCTTTTTTGATGGGATTTCCTTAGAAATATTACGCAGTGGTTTTGGTTTATCTCCGTTGCTTTGCTGTGTTTCTTCCGAGTCTTTGCTCTCGTCAGCAGTTTCTGTTTTAACGTCTCCATCCGTTCTTGTTGGTCCCTCATCTTGTGGTTCGGGTTGCTGTTTTTCACTTGCGTCACCAGAATCCCCGAGTCTCTCCTCCACATCTTTCTGAGGAGAGCCCTCTTTTGCCAGGTGGGGAGGGGGGTGAGCAGGTTTCGGACTGGACTTTTTCGGTGCGAATGCCGCTGGTTTCTTGAAAGGTGCGGGGACTTTAAAGCCTACAAACGCCGACGATGGTGCCTCCTGTTTACTTTCGTCACTCAGTTTAGACTTATCTACATCTCGGTCCTCCTGTTTATCTGGAGAAGCTGTCTCTTCATCTTTCTTCACGTTTTCATCCGCCATGTTGGATTTACGTCGCTATGTCGATTGAAGTTGACTGCAGTTTTACTCAATCTCGCTAGAAGGCGTTACTGCATTGTACTGCACAAGCAGGTTGCATGCCTCTCAAAGTTTGAAGTCGTTAGATCAGTTTCACTTTACTTCACAACCTTCAAGTCAATCAATGGACCAGTCCTGTAGATTTGATCATAAGTTACAAATATAATACAATGTCAGACAACTTACCATTTGGTATTAGAACGGTCCGTAATTTAGATTCAGTGGCGGATTTTATTGCATACGAAGTCATTTTCCTGAGTCTGTGCTTAATTACACGGCGGGGATTTTAGCTTAGGATCATGTGTGTGCTCACATTTTCTATACGAACTGTGACCTAGGGAGAGGACTATTTTCCCTTTTATAATGATTAAGATGTGGAATTTCGTCACGATGACTACTCTACTCTACAGCAAGTAGGCATCTCCATGCATTGACCGTGCACATCAAAGTCTGCTCCCGGAACGAGTAGAATACTCCATCTGTGAGGTTGGACGGCTCCCTCGCTTCCAACTAATAGTCTCTACCAGACTGACCACGCTTGCTAATAGGGAGAAGGATTTGCCAGGGAGTTTGGCGACCAAAGGGGTTCACTGGTCGCTTCGAAGGGCGGGGTGTTAATTAATAACCTTTCTGTGGACTGACTATCCATGCCATGCCAATCATTCTCCTTTTTTGCCGACTTCTACGATCCGTACCCCCTTACGAGGAGGCCTGGAAAATGAGGCCTGGAAGACCCGCAGCAACATACATTGACACCCTGCAGAAAGACACTGGCCTTGAAGTTGAACCACATGGACTGCCATCACGACTCGTGAGCTTCCAGTCTCGACATAAAGCAAGTAAGCAAGCACCCCCGTAGGCCTATATAGGAATACCTTGTGGTGGCTAGCCTGGATACCAGACCTTTCGCGCGATGCGATGATAACCCCTTTTGGGCCGGGAAGACCTAGTAGTATGGGATAGAGTTGGCACCCGGGAGCGCTTGGCAGCCGGACTCTGATTTCTATCGCGCGAGAGCTAATTAGTGGGCCGTGTGCTATCTGTGGTGGCGGCGCGAGTTGCTTCCCCGGCCGAAGGATTAGCGCCAGGAGCGCGGTGGTCTGGCACCCAGGCTAGGTGGTGGCCAATTGACACCTCAGTGGTTGTCGTGACCATCGGATTTTTCCAAGACGCCTACATCACCGTATCTTCGGCGACTCAGCTTCTGCGGATTGGTCCATGACAAAGGACTAACGTTATAGAAGCTTAGAACATCTCAGACCTATATTATCATCAGTCATCACAGTGAATCATTCCATTTCATCAGGACACGGGGTGAAGTATCCAGTAATGTAAAATCATGTAATCATTCCTGGTGAAGTAACACACAAATGCACATGGACGGGCCCCTACTTTTTTGTGGTGGTGTGTTTTTTTAACGTGGCCGACGAAAACGGGGCTGAGGATGAAAAGGTCACGATCTTCTCCACTAACCTCTGCTTGGAGATTACCTTAACGTGCTCGACGTGTGGCTCTCCTGAAATATGAGACTTCCGAGGGACGTCCCTAACCGAAGCCAGGTACTCATTTTAGACTGAGTGAAGTGAGGAAAGTTCGTGTAAAGTGCCTTTCCAAAGGGCACAACATCGGGGTATGTAATCTCCAAGCAGATCTAACGATGGCAAAGACCGTATCCAACTGGCAAAAGGAGTTTTCATAGCGCTTGATGTGGATAAACAGCACACAAAACCTGGGCAACACCCCCACTTGAATGCCAGTTTATTGAAGCTTAGGTACCAAAAATAGCAAGTACTTTGCATCATCCAATGACATGGCACTGTTTGTAACAAGAAAACTATTGTTTTTCGTCTCTGTGACGAACAAATCTATCAGTACATTTGGTAATCGATGATCTCAGATCAGAACAACACGAAGGCTTACAGAAGATATAAAGTTTTGGAATAACCTATTTTACGTGTATAACATCGGATCATAATGTACCACTAGCTGTCGACCCTTTAATCTAAACTTTTTATTGTCCATGCCGCGATGCAGCCAGTTGCAATACAGACGATTATCGGGCCTGCCAAATTTGCCCGTGGCGTTGACCGCTTTACAGGCGGCGTCCGTGTCTTTGAAGACCACCCGGGCACTGGTGGGACCCAGCAACATGATAGCGTCTACAGGTCCTATCATGGACACGAAGTGGTGCAGCTCCTGCTGACTGTACGCTTCCCTGCCCCGCATGTTCCTCCACACGAGCGTCACCGTCCTCAGGCCGGGGAGCTGCCGCCGGGCGTTGGCTCGAGCTTCCCGCCGAACCACCTGCTCGAAGCGGTCGGTCCTGTTGGGCAGGGCGGGGAGGTGCGGAGTGGTGGGGGTGGGGGGCCGCAGGTCGTGTACGGCGCACAGACGAGTCTTGAACCAGGGATGGACAGGGGGACCTGAATGAGACGGAATGCGAGAGGACTGGTTAGGCAGGCATCATACATCACATCAATGAACTAGAGTTCCACGAACACATTATCTTCGCCAAATAATCAAGGCTTATTGTAGAGAGTGATTAATATTTACATGCTTATCACCCCCTGCAAACTTGATCATACACCATACCGTTTGAAAATTATAATGGGGGGGGGAGGGTTGGGGGGGAGAATGAGTCCAGTCTAGATAAGGATAAAAATCATTTGGTGGTACAGGACAAGTATATGTGTATAGTGTGCTGATATATGTTATAACTGGTCATC